>NC_083688.1:5119722-5444444 GCF_033118175.1 Dama dama | reverse complement strand
TCCCTCTTCCTGGAGTCATGACCACTGCGGGTTCAGTGATGTCCATGCTGAGTACACGTCCCTGCAGGGCATCCGGGCCCCCGTCTGCTGACACCCTCGGTGACTCCACTCCTCTCTGCTCTCTTCTCTCCCGCACTTTCAGTCTCCCCAGTCACCTCTCACACCTCCAGGCTCCCTGCCCATCCACTGACAGCTCGCCAAGCACCATGCCTGTCTCCTCCTCACCTTGTGAATGAACCTGTCCAGAGCAACTTCAGAGGAAGTCTGGGTAGGTTTACCAGGTTAAATACAAGATGCTCAGTTAAATTTGAGGTTCAGATACACAAGAATGATTTAGTACAAGTAGGTCCCAAATGGTACATCAGTTCAGTTCAGTCACTCAGCTGTGTCCGACTCTTTGTGACCCCATGGACTGCAGCATGCCAGGCCTCCCTGTCCATCACCAACTCCCAGAGTTTACTCAAACTCATGTCCATTGAGTTGGTGATGCCATCCAACCATCTCACCCTCTGTTGTCCCCTTCTCCTCCCACCTTCAGTCTGTCCCAGCATCAGGGTCTTTTCCAGTGAGTCAGTTCTTCACATCAGGTGGCCTAAGTATTGGAATTTCAGCTTCAGCATCAGTCCTTCCAATGAATATTCAGGACTGATTTCCTTTAGGATTGACTGGTTGGATCTCCTTGCAGTCCAAGGGACTCTCGAGAGTCTTCTCCAACACCACAGTTCAAAATCATTGATTCTTTGGCATTCAGCTTTCTTTATAGTCCAACTCTCACATCCATACATGACTACTGGAAAAACCAAGGCTTTGACTAGACAGACCTTTGTTGGCAAAGTAATGTCTTTGCTTTTTAATATGCTGTCTAGGTTGGTCATAACTTTTCTTCCAAAGAGCAAGCATCTAATTCCATGGCTGCAGTCACCATGTGCAGTGATTTTGGAGCCCAAGAAAATAAAGTCTGTCACTGTTTCCATTGTTTCCCCATCTATTTGCCATGAAGTGATGGGACCGGATGCCATGAGCTTAGTTTTCTGAACGGTGCATGAGATATACTAAAAAAAAAAAAAAAAAAAGAAGAAGTATTTGCTGTTTATCTGAAATTCAAATTTAAGGAGCTGTCCTGCATTTTTATGTGCTAAATCTGATCGCTCTAAAATGAGTCCCCTGAGTGAGGCGAGTCCCAGTTGGAATTCTCACTCCTCCAAGAAAGCAAGTCCCTTGACACTGAATGTGCCTTTTTGGAGAAGCTGGTCTCTCTGGGGTGATAACAACTAGCTGGGTGTCAGAATTCCAGAACCGCCTCTCCTGTGTGTCCATTAGGACCCTTGAACAGCTTAAGAGAAAGGGAATTCTTTGGCTCCAGTGATTGAGGAACCCAGGGATGAGCTGGCTCTATGAGGCCCCAGCAGAGGCTCAAACCGACCTCTGAAAGCTCCTCTCTCTCCAGCTCAGCTCCCCTCTCCTGCATGCCGGCCCGACTCACGTACAAGTTTCCCTTCCGAGCGCAACACTGCAGACCACTGCGCCTTCAAGTTTAAATGCTTCAGGTCATAGTGGGCGGCTCTTTCCCAGAAGTCTCAAGGAGATACCCATTGCATCTCATTGGCTCTAAGGCTTTCCCATCCCTGAGCCAATCCGTGTTTCCAGGGAAATCCAATGTTCTGATTGGCCAGATCTGAGTCACTCGCCATCTTTGGAGTCAGTGGGAGGAGCCAGTCTCCCAGAGCTCTATCAGGGTGCAGTCCCACGGGAAGAAAAAGTGGGTTCTGGAGGCAGGAAGGGCAGGTGACCACCACAGTCCTGCAGTGCACTCTCTGCTCATCACACTCCCACATCTGTGGTTCTATCAGTTTCAAGAGGAGCACGCCACTGCCACGTAAATGTTTTTCCAGCTTTTACATTCAATACTGGTTAGATGATACACCACCTAATGGTTTTTTAAAATGTAAATTCAGAAATGACTTGAAACAAACTTGTATTTTATTAATCACTTCAGCATCATTGTATATGTGTGTATCCAGCCTGCAGACAATGCTTGATGCCTGACAATGCACTGGGACTTTGAGGACACCCTTCACAATTACCAGTTTGCCTTTGCAAGAATGAACCCATACAGGGCACCTACAGAGCCTTTCGGGGAATCCTCCAGCCCTGCATTTGACAAGGCTTCTCAATGAGTGACAGACGCCTCTCCCACCTTGTTGCAGCCTCTTTGGCAGGTGTATCACTGAGGAGTCTTTGGTTAGCTTCAGCAAAAGGAAAAAATGTTGGAAGAACAGCTCCTGGGAGCTCACAGGATCCATTGGAGGCCAAAGTCCCCGGCTTGGGAACCAAGGATACCGTGGCGGTTAGATAGCAAAAGGAGTATCAGGTTCACGACGGGAATACTATGGTGAGGACCTCAACACAGAGATGGTGGGCCAGCCTCTTCAGCTCAAGATTTGATCTCAGTAAAGGAGCTTGTGTTTAGCCCACCTTAGGCTCGGGAAAAAGTGGGACCCTTGCCATAATTCCAGGAAAGGAAACCAGAGTGCTGGCCTGCGGGGGAGGAGATGCTGACAGCCAGAAGAGAGGAACACGCCCCCAGGGATGACACACCCTTCAGGTGGTGTGGACTGGGGTACGCCCTCCTCAACCAGGAGTGTGGCAGTCAATTATTTTGCTATTAGAGTTGCCACCACTTTATTTTTTTCTTCTTCTTTTTGGTTATTCTGGACCATTCATTTGGATTTTTCCCTGCTCTGGTTTTCTTTATGT
Source organism: Dama dama (assembly GCF_033118175.1). Taxonomy (NCBI): domain Eukaryota; kingdom Metazoa; phylum Chordata; class Mammalia; order Artiodactyla; family Cervidae; genus Dama; species Dama dama. The sequence continues at coordinate 5,441,687 of NC_083688.1, read as the reverse complement.
TTCCATAATCTTTCGGCTCCTGGGTGGTCTGGTTTCCGACAGGCAGCAGCGTCAGCTGGTTCTCACAGAGACCATGCGCTCATGGAGGAAATGTGGCCTCAGCCGATGTCACCACACCCACAGAAAGGAAGTGACAGCTTCGAGAGCTGGAGAAACGTATGTGCTGCGTCCGTATGGGTGCCTTTGGTTACCAGGAGCAGAAAACTCAATTCAAACAGCCATAAATCATAAAGGTAATTTATGGGCTCACATTTTTTGAAAAGTCCTTCAGGAAAGGCTTGATCCAGCAGCTTAACAGTGCTAACAAGGACCCAAGTACTTTCTCTTACTCAGCTTGCCTTTTTCAGGATTGGCTTCCCTTACAGTCCCAAGACACCTCCCAGCAGTTCCCAAGAAAAAGACTGCCTCATTCGTGATCAGGAGGGTATCAGAGAAGCACCTTTGTTCCAGAATTCCCAGGAAAAGTCCTAAGATTCACTCTGAAGTGACAAGTCTAGATCACATGCTCAACGCTAAACAAGTCACTGAGCCAGATGTTTGAAATGCACTTATTGACTTAGCCCTGCTCCAACCTGACACCAGGAGTGGAATCAGTCTGTGCAATTACATGGCTCCCCAAACCAAAATTAAGGGTATCTGAGAGGGCAGAGGAGTTCTGGGAAAGCCATGCACATGGGCCCACTGCACTGAGCAGCCACATACGTGAAAATGAGCTGATTAATCGTCGTAATTGCAGTTCCCATCATGAACTGCATTAAGCACTTCACAAGCATGAGTTACGAGATTTAACAAATCATCACTGAACCCTGGGAGGTGGCCTTTTCACTCTATTTTGCAGAGAAGGAAGCAGGTTAAATGAAGTGACTTGAAGCATCATAGCTGTTACGAGTCAGAGACAAGATTGTTGTTGTCATTGTCATTGTTGTTGTTGTTCAGTCACCGAGTCATGTCCGACTCCTTGTGACCCCGTGAACTGCAGCACACCAGGCTTCCTTGTCCTTCACCATCTCCCGGAGTTTGCTCAAATTCATGTCCACTGAGTCAGTGATGCCATCCTACCATCTCATCCTCCATCGTCCCCTTCTCCTCCTGCCCTCAATCTTTCTTAGCATCACGGTCTTTTCCAATGAGTCGGTTCTTCCCATCAAGTAGCCAAAGTATTGGAGCTTCAGCTTCAGCATCAGTCCTTCCAATGAATATTCAGGACTGATTTTCTTTAGGATGGACTGGTTGGATCTCCTTGCGGTCCAAGGGACTCTCAAGAGTCTTCTCCAGCACCACGGTTCGAAAGCATCAATTCTTCGGCGCTCGGCCTTCTTTATGGTCCAACTCTCACATCCATATGTGATCACTGGAAAAATCATAGCTTTGACTATTCGGACCTTTGTCTGCAAAGTGATGTCTCTGCTTTTAAATACGCTGTCTGGGTTTGTCATAGCTTTCCTTCCAAAGAGCAAGCATCTTTTAATTTCATGACTGCAGTCACTGTCCATAGTGATTTTGGAGCCCAAGAAAATAAGATCTGTCACTGCTTCCACTTTTTCCCCTTCTATTCCATGAAGTGATGGGGCCAGATGCCATGATCTTAGTTTTCTGAATGTTGAGTTTTAAGCCAGCTTTTCACTCTCCTTTTTCACTGTCATCAAGAGGCTCTTTAGTTCCTCTTTGCTTTCTCCCATTAGAGTGGTATCATCTGCATATCTGAGGTTATTGATATTTCTTCCAACTGTCTTGACTCCAGCCTGTGCTTCATCCAGCCCAGAGGCAAGATATGAACCCCAAAATCTATCTGATCCCGAAATCCATGCTCCTATACCCCACCCTGCCTCTTAATAATGGTCTGGGCATTTCCGGAGACTCAAAATAAGGAGTACATTTATTTAACAGGACTTAACTGAGACCTACAATGCATCAGGCATCCTGCCGGACTCTGAGAAGTCAGAGGTCAGTGAGGTGTGATCCCTACTTTCTTTGTGAGGCTCATGGCCTAGAAAGGGACACAGGCACAAACCAATAAACACAACCCAATGAGAAGCACCGTTTTTTGCTGTGACAGGCACTTCACATACATTATCTCATTGAATCCTTAAATACACGCTGGGGAAGATGGTCTTATTGCTTCTGGATTCCTGAGTTAACAGATGGACAGTAAGGGCAAGCCACTTCAGGTGACTCAACTGGCTGGGCAACTCTACCTGGTTTCGCTTTCTGGAAGCTGAGGGGTCACCCGCAGAGGTCAGATCAGAAAGAAGACAGCCACATCAGGTACAAGTTCACCGAGAATTCATGGCCTGGAGGATGGGAGATGTGCTGTGGATGGGGGTGGGCTGGAGAGAAATAAATTTTGCAGAGCAGAGACAGTCGGGGTACAAATTCAAGGTGGGTGGGCTGGCCACTGGTGCCAGCCACTCCCCCCATGTGCCCTGGAGAATTGTCTTTGCAATATTCCCACCTCAGGGAATTCCCATCCCAGAAACCCAAATAGGAAAGCCTGTATGACTCTCTTGAAATTGCTCAACCCCCAGAGTTGGCATAAGAGAATTTTAATAGCAACAATTCATACCCCTTCTCAGCGCCAAGCCTTCATTTGTCTTCATCTGTCTTGGAATCACCCTGCAAGGCAGGCATGTGGAGGAATGTAGACATCATTTTACAAGCAAAGAAACTGAGTCCTAGAGACAGAGTTCGGAAGTTATGGGGGCTGGAATACAATCCCCAGGCCTGGCTCCAGGACCGTTGCTCATCCTGAGACAGACGGTCCCCTGGCTGTCACGGGTGGAGAAGGCTGTGTTCATCCAGAATCACCTCCTCTAGGCTTCTCTTGGTCTAGCCCGCTGACTTGGGCTCCTGGGTATGGACGTTCTAGAAGCTTCAGGCAATTCATTGCAGGTGTTGCACCAGGAGGGAGCTAAGCCCGCTAAGCATCTATAAACCTGCTCCCCATTTCTCAAAACCTTCATGGAAGAGATCATTGCCGAGAAAGACCAGGGAGAAGACGAACACAGGTTTTGAAGACAGGCAGACTTTGAACCCAGGCTCGATAGCTCATGTGCTGTGTGACCTTGGGCAAGTTGTCTCTTGTCTCTGAGCCTCAGTTTCCAGAGTGGTTAAGTGAGAGCTGATAACCCCCACTCCATGGGTTTCTGTGTCAGCCAGAAATCTGGAAGCCGTCCTTCAAATGTTTATCTCCTCTCACTCCTCCCCTGCTCAGTCGAGTCCCAGATTTTGTTCATCTCTGAAATGTATTTCACATTCATCCTGTCTCCTATGTCCCTGCCTTCACTCGCGCCACCATCAGCTCCTGCTACAGCCAACCGTCTCCCTACTTGTCCCCTTCAGTCATTCTCCACAGTGTAGCCGGAGAGATCTTTATAGAACACGTATTCAGTGATATCAGCCCCAGCTAGAACTCTCCAGCAGCTTCCTGGAAGCACCGAAATTCTCACTGCTGCCTCCATGCAGAAGCCGTGTGGGCTGACCCTGTCAGCCTAGGCTTCCCAGAGCACTCTGCACCCGGCTTCACAGCCTTCTGCTCCTTCTGCCTGTGACCCTTAACCAGAAACTGGTTAACTTCTACCTCTGTGTCACACCCCTATTCAGAGGCTAATTCCTCCGGAGAGCTTTCCTTGATTTCTCTGGCCTGATCAGACTCCCTCATTTACTGACCTCACCCTGTATCTGTGGCACCAATCACCGTTACAACTCAACTGGTCCTTGAACGTCTGTTTCCTTAGTCACAAACAAGGTATTTTTGCCTCTTCTTCAAGAGAATGCCACCTCCCCATACACACCACCAGTGGTCTCAGAGGTGGGTCCAGGAATTTTGCTGGAGGCTCAGTGGTTAAGAATCCACCTTCCAATGCAGGGAATGTGGGATCAATCCCCGGTCAGGAAACTAAGATTCCACGTGTTTCAACTAAAGATCTAGCAAGCTGCAACGAAGATCGAAGATTCCCTGTGCTGGAACTAGGACCAGGCTCAGCCAAATATATATAGGCTCCCTCTGGGAAGAAGGCCACCTGCCAATGCAGGAGACATAAGAGACGCGGGTTAGATCCCTGGATCGGGTAGATTCCCTGGAGAAGGGCATGGCAACCCACTCCAGCATTCTTGCCTGGAGAATATGTATGGATAGACGAGCCTGACAGGCTATAGTCCATAGGGTCGCAAAGAGTCACACATGACTGAAGTGACTTAGCATGCATGCACGCACATATATATGTGTGTGTATGTGTGAGTGTTAAAAAAGAAAGTGATGTACATAGATAACCAACAAGGGCCTGCTGTGTAGCACAGGAAATTACCCTCAATATATTGCAATTAACCTGTAAGGGAAAAGAATCTCAGAAAGATTTATTTATTTATTTATATATATATATATATATATATATATAAAAGATTTATATATATATATAAAACTTTATATATGGATATATAAAGTTCCAACTTTATATATATATATAACTGAATCACTGTGCTATCCACCTGAAACTAACACAACATTGTAAATCAATTCAACTTTATTTTTTTTCCTTTTTTTTTCTTTTTTTTCTTTTTTTTTTTTTAACTCTACTTTAATAAAAAAATTTTAAAAAGAAAGGTGAGGGTCCTCTTCCTCTCCATCTCACAGATGCAGCCAGGTTGGGCAGAGAAGCGCCTCCCTGATGTCCCAACTCCAGGACCCTCCTCCCTGGCAGGGAGACCCTCCCGCCCCCGCGGGGCCCGCCTCTGGGACAGCAGACTCCCCTTGGGCCCTCCTGCTCGGGCCCGCCCCCCTTGCTCTTGGAACCCGAGGCCTCTCGTCTCCCTCCTTCAGTTCCCGGAATATTCCAGAGCTGACCTGTCACCCAGGTGCACACCCACGTAGCCACGGCGACTGTTTACCCTCTGCCCTTAGAAACCATCTCTGGCTTGCGGCAGTGGGCACCCAACACAGCTGCCCTCTGCCCGCAGCCTGGCCGAACGAGCAAAGGTGTTTCCTGCTGAGGTTGGCCTTGCCAGGCTGGGCTTCCTATCCGTCCACACACTGCCCTCCCCCACGGCCCCCACTGCTCCTGTCCCCACCCCCGGCTCCCCACAGCTCCCAGAGCATCACACACGCACACTCTGGCCTGTCTGGGAGCCAAGGGGAGAGACAGTCAGAACTCACCTCTTCCTGCTCCTTCGGTCACACCGCTCGAGGCATCGGCAAACACCAGGCGGATGGCGGAGGTCAAGTCCTTGAGCTCCAGAGGCACAGAGATGTGGGTCCCGATCCCCTCTGCACCTGCCGCTCTGTGACCTCGAGCCAGGCGCCCCACCTTCCCGAGCTTCCGTTTCTCCCTACGTAGCACGAGGATGCTAAGCGCAACCACCCCTTTGAGCTGTTGTGACAATGAAATTGGCAAAATGCCTGGCACGCGACTTAACACTGACGGACTGGAGGGGCCCCGGTCCAGGGGTCAGCCCTTTCCTGGGGGCGGGGGCAGTGAGGGTCAGTTCTTTCCTCGGGGGCGGGAATGCTGTGCTGGGAGAGTCCGGTCTCACCCCGGGCTAAATTCTGCTTTTAGGGGTGGCCACCTAGTTGGAGGAGGGCTTCCCAGGTGGCACTAGTGGTAAGGAACCCGCCTGCTAGTGCAGGAGACATAAGAGATGCGGGTTTGATCCCTGGGTCGGGAAGATCCCCTGGAGGAGGAAATGGCAACCCACTTCAGTATTCTTGCCTGGAGAATCCCATGGACAGAGGAGCCTGGTGGGCTACAGTCCACGGGGTCACAAAGAGTCAAACACCACTGAAGTGACTTAGCACGCCTGCACGCACCAGGTTGGAAGGGAACCCGCGAGTCTGAGCTGGAGCCTCATCTGTGTAGCCAGGACCCTGGATTAACTCCACCTGTGTTATCTGGGGGAGGCTCTGGGATGTCCAGTGGTGGAATGGGGGTCTGAAGAGCCCCCAGGTTGTCCCAGGACACCACTGACATCCGTCTCTGCGACTGGGCCCCGTCCTTGCCCTTTCAGGATCTTCAGAGCCATACCCACCTCCTGGCACCACTCCAGAAACACCACACACACACACCCGATTTCCCCCGAGTTCTGCCCTTTCCTGAAGAGTCTGTTCACCAACCTGTGAACCCTGGCTTTGAAGTCAGCAAGCACACGTGTTCTACTGTGTGGCCTTGGACGAGTCACCTCGCCTCTCTGAGCGTCATACGACAGGGAAAACATTACCTAACCCCCTGGACACCCTGAGGATTAAACATGGAAACTTAAAGAAGCTCTGGACACGGCAGGCCCTACATAAACGATGAACATACGTGGCCAGGAAATGACACATTTTCATCCTGCCACCCTTCCCTCACTTGCTGTCTAAGGAGGGTGCAGGCTTAAACCAGAGAAGCCGGGGAGAAGTGAGATGTGAAGGAAGCAGTGGCCAGGCCCAGAGTGGCCTGGGACCCAAGTGGGCACAAGATGAAGCTGTGCAACTTGCCCGCCCCGCCTGGCCCCTTCTCTTTCCACTCTGGGCTCGATGTGGACACCCCAGCCGGTACGTCCAATTTCTGTCCACACCCCCTGCTGCCAGACATCTGCTCTGTGGCCATCTCGGCCTCGCAGGGCTCATAGCTGCAGTGGAGTCCATCCTCGGGAGAACACGCCCCGGGGAAGGGGTCTCCAGAGACCCCAAGAGCAGGCTCAGGGCTCTTCAAGCCAGGCGGGCATTCCAGGATCTGGGGGATGGTCCACCAGGGGATAGAGTATGAGCTCTGAGTGGGCACATTCCCATTGGTCCCTCACTCTGGGGGATGGAGTGTGAGCCAGAGCAGGGTCCAGCAGCAAGGTCAGGACTTGGCTAATGTAGGTCTATGGGCAGTTAAAAACTGACTCAATCCCTGCCCTCGGGATGCTTATAGTCTAGCAGAGAGAACAGACATTAAGCAAGCAATTATTAGAAAGTGGGATCCATGGACTTCCCTGGTGGTCCAATGGTTAAGACTCCGTCCTTCCACTGCGAGCCCCATAGGTTCAATCCCTGGTCGGGGCAGTTCCACACATTGCATGGAAAAACGCATTGCAGCCAAAAACAAAACAAAAATAAGAAAAGATCCCTGATACAGATGTCTGAGGGAAGAGAGAGCCTGGCTTCACCTGGAGGGAGGAGGGTCCACCCTCTGCTACCCCATGCTGCTGCTGCTGAGGTGCTCAGTCGTGTCTGACTCTTTGCGACTCTTTGGACTGTAGCCCACCGGGCTCTTCTGTCCATGGGGATTCTCCAGGCAAGAATCCTGAAGTGCCATTCTGGAGTCCCAGAACACTGGGTTGCCATTTCCTTCTCCAGGGGAATCTTCCCAACCCAGGGGTCAAACCCAGGTGTCCTGCATTGCAGGCAGATTCTTTACCACTGAGCACCAGAGAAGCCCCTGCTACCCATTCTGAGGGTCCAAGCCCACTCCTGCTACACAGCTGCCTCCTATGACACCCCCAGGACAGAAGGCAGGGGGGCCACACCCACAGCTCAGCACCCATCCTGCCATCCTCTGGGCCCTCTGCCTGAGGCCAGTATTTCACAAAGGATGCACCCCGCCTCAGACCTGCTGCTGATGCCTGTCCAGACCCACCAAATCCCATTCTCTGGGGCAGGACCCAAGTCAGTACGGTGAGGAAGAGCTCTGGAGCTCTGATGCTCCTCGACATTTGGGAACCACTGTTGAAGGGAACACATCCCATTCCTGCACCGATTCAGAATTCTTTGACGGAACACCTCCAGGGGGCCCAACACTGCCCTAGGTCCTGAGGATAAATCTGTGAACGGATGCAGCCCCTGACCTTGGAGCTGCATCCTGGTAGGGGAGACGGTAAGACGAATCGATGCACGATGAGATCATCCAGACGGTGGTAAACACTGCGAGAACAGTAAAACAGGGGCAGAAACAGCAGGGAAGGCTTCCTGGAGGAGGTGACCTCAGAAGTGAGACCTAAAGTCTTTCTGCATCCTCACCCTCTCCACTTTGCTGCACTGTCTCCCTTGGCTGGTGGGCCTCCCAGCTCTGAGAAGCCAGGAAAAGCAAGAACGATGGTGGAAAGAAGAGCATGCTCCACCCCGAGAGAGAAACCTTCACAAACTCAGCGTGGAGGGAAGTGGTGATACAATGCCCACCACATATAAATAGGCCTGTCCGCTCCAGAGTCACCCTGGAAACCTGCGGTCAGTTTGGACTTTGCTTAAGGCCGAGCTCGCTTGCCACCAGGAGCCCAAAACGGCTGAACAAACTTCAAGCTTCACATGGGGCCGGCCCCTGATGAGTTCAAGGCCAGAGCATTTCTCCAAAGTCAAAACCGCAACAGGAAGACACAGAAACGGGCTTCTGAGGAGGCCCGGCCTGGTGCAAGGGCTCTGGTCAGGTTTCCCGAACGCCGCATGGAGTTGCAAAGAGGCCAGCTAGAAATGACCCCAAGCTCTAAACTCTCTGCCCTGCCCAGGTGTGCCACCTTGCCTGAAATCTCCCCATGAGAAGCTGGGGATTGGGGGTAAGCATTGCCCTGCACCCTCCCTCTTGGAAGAAGCCATGCATTTAGCCCCTGAGATTGGAGGGGACGGGGGGCAGGGGGGTTACCGTGCAAGAGGAGAGGCTCGAAGGTTTAGTTGTGCTGACTCGTGTCTCAGATTTTCTGTGATTATTCTGATGTCAGATCATTTGTTCCCGTTTCCCACGGGAACCAGCTTGTGACCTGTTCGGAAGGTAGGATCTTCCTGGGGCTTCCCAGGTAGCACAGTGGTAAAGCGTCCGCCTGCCAATGCAGGAGGCACAAGAGATGCAGGTTCTATCCCTGGGTCAGCAAGATTCCCCTGGGGAAGGAAAAGGCCACCTACTCCAATATTCTTGCCTGGAGAATCCCGGGGGGGAATGCCAGAGGAGAAGGGGCCCTGGGCGGGGCTGCTGGAGCCCAAGTTCTCTAACTCTGCCTCTGCCACTGAGGTTAGCCTCTCTTCCTGTCCCTGAGCCTCAGTTTCCTCACGGTGGGGACTGTGGCCTGAATCAAGTGCAGGGTCCCCAGGCTGACTCTCTCCTCTGATCAGGGGGAGGGATGTGGGCTCTGGAATGCAGGTGGTGGCAGTCCTGAGCAGAGGGAAGGACCCTGGGAGCGAAGTGTCGGGAAGCGTGGACTGCCCAGCACCGCAGCCACCTGCTGCCCAGCCGCCCACTTCCTGCCCCCTTCCTGCCCACGGGCCCCTGGGGAGCTTGACTTAGAGCAGAGCTGAGCCCACATTCCCACCGGGGTGGCCGCCAAAGCCAAGCCCCAGGACACGGCAGCCTCCTGCGGGGATAATGAGAGGCTTTAGGCAAAGCTGCCGGGGCCATCACACGACCTTGACTGGCAGAGGACAGAGGGACCAGCCCAGAGGCCTGGGTGCTGTTTATGCAAGAAGGAACACAGGACGGGACCGGGCTTGGAATCGTCCTCCATCTCCTATTCACTCTGTGGCCTTGACCAGATCTTTGGCCTCAGAGCCTCATTTGCACTATCTGTAGAGTGGGTCTAATCCCCCTTAAAGCCCATGCGAGGCTCCCAAGAAGTCACGCGCCAACTCTTCTTGCCTGGGCACCCAGCACCCAGGGTGCCTTGTTGTTTGGGTCTCTGTGGCTCCAGGCGGCTTTCTCTAGTTGCGGCGAGCGGGGCTGCCCTCTAGTTGCAGTGCTTGGGCGTCTCACTGCAGCGGCTTCACTTGCGGAGCAGAGGTCCAGGTTCTTAGGCTTCAGTAGTTGCAGCTTGTAGACTGTCAAGTGCTGACTCAGTAGCTGTGGTTCCTTGGCCTAGTTGCCCTGTGGGATGTGGAATCCTCCTGGACCAGGGACTGAACTCACGTCCCCTGCATTGGCAGGTGGATTCTTAACCACTGGATCCCCAAGGAAATCCAGTAGGAGTTTTAGAAAAGAAACATTCCCTTCTCCTTATAAACAGAAGTTGAACTGTGCCCTTGATCCTGGTTCTTAACATTTAACTCCAAGGACTAAGCTTCCTCGACAAGAGAAACTGGACTTAGTTCAAAAATAAATCACCACCATCACCCTCATTTCTGCTACCAAATCTCTGCACATTTGTCACCAAGTAAGGACTTCCCTGTGGCTCAAACGGTAAAAGTGTCTGCCTAAAATGCAGGAGACCTGGGTTCAATCCCTGGGTCGGGAAGATCTCCTGGAGAAGGAAATGGCAACCCACTCCAGTATTGTTGCCTGGAGAATCCCATGGACGGAGAAGCCCGGTAGGGCTACAGTCCATGGGGTCGCAAAGAGTTGGACACGACTGAAGGTCCTCTCCAGTCACCGTCATCAATAGTGACTACCATCTGTGGCCCACCTACTATGTGCCAGGCACTTCTGTCACTGTCCCATCATTTTCAGATCAACCCTTCCTCAGGCCAAGGAAAAGCCCATTTTACAGATGTGAAAGCCCGTTTTATATCTATTGGATCACAGAAAAAGCAAGAGAATTCAAGAAAAACATCTACTTCTGCTTCACTGACTACACTAAAGCCTTTGACTGTGTGGATCACAACAAACTGTGGAAAATTCTTAAAGAGATGGGAGTACTAGACCACTTACCTGCCTCCTGAGAAACCTGTATGCAGGTCAAGAAGCAACAGTTCTTGCTTCTTGTACGCAGGTCAAGAACAATAGACTGGTTCCAAATTGGGAAAGGAGTGCATCAAGGCTGTATATTATCACCGTTTGTTTAATCTACATGCAGAGTACATCATGTGAAATGCCAACTGGATGAATCACAAGCTGGAATCAAGATTGTTGGGAGAAATATCAGTAACCTCACACATGCAGATGACACCACCCTTATGGCAGAAAGTGAAGAGGAACTAAAGAGCCTCTTAATGAAGGTAAAAGAGGAGAGTGAAAGAGCTGGCTTAAAATTCAACATTCAAAAACCTAAGGTCATGGCATCTGGTCCCATCGCGTCATGGCATATAGATGGGGAAACAATGGAAACAGAAAGACTTTATTTTCTTGGGCGCCAAAATCACTGCAGATGGTGACTGCAGTCACGAAATTAAAAGGCTCTTGCTCCTTGGAAGGAAAGCTATGACCAACCTAGACAGCATATTAAAAAGCAGAGACATTACTTTGCCAACAAAGGTCTGTATAGTCAAAGCTATGGTCTTTCCAGTAGTCATGTATGGATGTGAGAGTTGGATCATAAAGAAGGTGGAGCACTGAAGAACTGATGCTTTTGAACTGTGGTTTTGGAGAAGACTCTTGAGAGTCCCTTGCACTGCAAGATCCAACCAGTCAATCCCAAAGGAAATCAGTCCTGAATATTCATTGGAAGGACTGATGCTGAAGCTAAAGCTCCAATATGTTGGCCACCTGATGTGAAAGCTGACTCATTAGAAAAGACCCTGATGCTGGGAAAGATTGAAGGCAGGAGGAGAAGGGGACAATTGAGGATGAGATGACTGGATGGCATCACCAACTCAATGAACAGGAGTTTGAGCAAGTTCCAGGAGATGGTGAAGGACAGGGAAGCCTGGCGTGTTGCAGTCCATGTTGTCATAAAGAGTCGGATACGACTGAGCATCTGAACAACAACAACAACAGATGTGAAAACCGAGGCTCAGAGATGTGACGTTTCTTCTCAGGGGCCACAAGGAGATGGAAAGGAACTCAAGTCCCGCAGTCCATCTGCAAAGCCCAAGCCTCCACTGCTAGGCTACCCTGCCTCCCAGGGAGGGAGGGAAGGTAGGGGGTAGGGAAGGTAGGAGGGAAGCCTCCTCTCTCTCATTGCGGCAGCAAGAGCAGCTGGGGAAACTCCACAGGAGATTGCAAGGCCTGAGCGTCTCCCCTAACAAATCAGCGTGGGACAGTTTCACTCAGACTCAATTTCTCTCCATCAAGGACTCCCCGCCTCCGCTGTTTTTTTGTTTTTTGTTTTTTGTTTTTTGTTCTTCAAAAAGAAAGACCTATGTTTCAAGGTGGATTCCAAGCCTGCTCTGAAGCCTGGAGGGGCTGGGAATGGAGCTGTCACGGGGACAACTTCTAGAGTGATCACATTTGCCAAATCCAAAACGGACACATGAAGCCTGCTGCAGACGAGAGTCCCCCTTCATTTGGGGCCATTGTGGCTCTCGGGGTCCTGGGGCCACTGTAGCCAACTTCCTGGGATGCCTCAGCCCTCTCTGGGAAAATGCAGTTACGCCTCCAGGCTGTGGTTCAGTTGACAACATGTGTGGGCCAGTCAAGGTGATCAAGGCCGTGTGGTCGCTCCAGCCCCCTGGACACCCTGGCTGGGCCTGGGAGCAGGTCGGGGAAGGCTTATTAGAGGAGAGAAGGTGGACAGAGAGGATTGGGGCCAGAAGAGAGAAGAGTACGTCTTCTCCAAAGGGGCACCCTAGCCCGAAGGACAAGGTCAGTCTTCGTAGCCAAGCAGACCTGCGTCTGAATCCTTAGACAGACGGATAGATGGGTGAATGGATGGATGGAGTGGATAGACAGATGGGTGGATGGATGGGTCGGTGAGTGAATTGGTACATGTACAGGCTAGAAATAGATGAAGGGCTAGAGAAATAAAAGAAGGAAGGAAGAAGGATCAATCAGTTCATCCCAAGGCTGCAGTCTCTCTTGCTGTCCCATCGCGTCCCCTCTCCAGAATCCATCCAGCAAGATACATGGGTTACGTCACAGCAGCAAACAACTCCAAAACCTTAATGACTCCAAATGATGAAGGTTTAGTTCCTGTTCACACTACATGCTTGTGGGTTGGTGGGGGCTCTGCTCCATGTGGTCATCAGGTCGCAAGCCACTACCGTCCTGCTGGTCGCTGGGGGCTGTCTCATCTCATTGGCCAAAGCCTGTCACATCATTATGCCTAACTTTAAAGGAATGGACAGGGCATTCGCACTACAGATTTAGAAAGAGGGAACCCTGGATGTTTGTGAACAGCCCTAAGGCCACCACAGTGCCATGCCCTGATCCAGCTGCCCAGGAACACTGTCCCCAGGGTTAGTGGGATGGAGTCCAGGTAGGGCCGGGGGAAGGAGAACAAGCGCCCTGGCGGCATCTCCCTGAGCATCTTCATTCCCCAGCCCCTCAGCCCTGCCTTCTGTGGGGGGAGACTTCAGAATCAGCTGTGAGCCCTTGTCTGCTTTAGAGGCTGGAGTATAAATCCTTCCTGGTCCAGTTTCAAACGAATGTCCTGGGACCTTCATTCCCAATTATGCCTTTGTGGGGGCCATGGGGCTCCTGGGAGAGGGATACAGGGCATCCAAGCTGAAGCTTCAATACTTTGGCTGCCTGATTCAAAGAGCAGACTCATTGGAAAAGACCCTGATGCTGGGAAAGATTGAAGGTGGAAGGAGAAGGGGACGACAGACGATGAGACGGTTGGATGGCATCACCGACTCAATGGACAAGAGTTTGAGCAAGCTCCCGGGGATGGTGAAGGACAGGGAAACGTGGCGTGCTGCCAGGTCACAAAGACTCAGACACAACTCAGTCAGACACAGTCGGACACGACTGAACAACAACAGCAAGCTGAAATATTCCCTGAAAATGAAAGTCAAAGTCACTCAGTCATGTCCGACTCTTTGTGACCCCGTGGACTATAGAGCCCATGGAATTCTCCAAGCCAGAATACTGGAGTGGGTTGCCGTTCCCTTCTCCAAGGGATCTTCCCGACCCAGGGATTGAACCCAGGTCTCCCGCATTGCAGGCGGATTCTTTACCAGCTGGGCCACCAGGGAAGCCCAAGAATGCTGGAGTGGGTAGCCTATCCCTTCTCCAGCAGATCATCCCAACCCAGGAATTGAGCCGGGGTCTCTTTACCAACTGAACTCCTAGGGAAGCCCTCATGTTCCCTAGAGGTTATCTAGTCTAACATTTTCATTCACAGAGAGAAACTGAGGCTGAGGGAGGGGGAGCTGGATTCCCATGGCCGAGCATGTTAAGGACAAAGCTGGGTCTCCAGACACTCTCTCCAAAGTTCCTTCCTCCCTCCACCTGCAGGCAGGCATTTTCAAAATGGGAAGCAAGGAGCAAGGGTGAAATGCCTGCCCTTCCCCAGGCCAGAGTCCCACTGCTGAACTTGCATGCAAACATGGTGTGCAGGCCTGGGAGGCCCGTGAGCCCCTTCCCAGCTGCAAGGGAAGGAACACTGGACTTGAAGCTGGGCGGTCCTGGGTTGCAGGTCCTGTGCGGCCACATCTCAAGTGAAGGTCCTCGCGCAGGTCCCTCTGCCTCCCTGAACCTTCTCTTCCTTCTTTGTGAGATGATGAACAGCCCTGCCTAACTCACTGAGCTCTCAGAAGTATGGAAATATTTCTTTCATCACGACATGTCACACAGATGTGTACAAGGCACTGCTTTCATCCTCGTCATCTCCCCAAATGGCCCCATCATTCCGGGACCCCCAGCTGCCAGTGCAAGTCCTGCCCAGAATAGTGTGCAGGCAATGTTTGCATGAACTGAATTGATTTGTTCTTGGTTCATTTCAGCAGGTAACTGCCGAGTCCAGGGCCAGCACTCTGGGTGACTGGATGACAAAGCCCCTTGGTCCTGGGAGGAGTCCAAACACATCTGCTGAAGATGCAGGAGAGCAGGAGGTCCCAGGTCATCTCGGTTGCTGGAGGCTCATCTGTGCATCACTTGTTCACTGATTCATAGCCCATCTCCCCCACCAGGCTGTGAGCTCCACGGACACACAGACCCTCTAAATCTCCAGCACCTCGAATGTGGTTTATCTTCACTGTGTATTGACCAAATAGAGAAGATCTTATGGATCCCAGGTCTGTTCCTCCTGGCAGTCTGTCTCTTGAGCCTCAGGTTCCTCATCTGTAAGATGGGAACTTGGGAAAACAAACTCAGGAAACATAGACCTTAGTCTGCAAAGTTCTTGCATATCACAAGCCTGCAGTGGCATGGCTGTTGGCATCACCGCTATGATTTTTACTAAGGCTTTACTATGATAGAGATGACAGCGATCGCTCCAGGGCTCAGAGGGCTGGAGGGGGGTGCTCCAGCCCCACCCACAGTTATCCCTGAGAGATCACTCACGTTGCAGTCCGCTGCCGCACTCACAAGTCCATTTCCACCTCCCAGACCGTAGTTCTTCTCATCTTTTCAATGAGACAACTGAGGGTCAGCTCAATGAGAGAATTCTCCCAGGTCACGTAGCACCTAAAGAGATCTGACCCTGGGAGAGGGCATATCCTGAGGGTCTGCAGGAGGCCGGTCACCGCCGGGAGCAACACTTGCCTTTGCTGCATTTTCTCACCCTGTCTTAAGGGTGGTGGGGGGGGGGCGGTGGGGAGGAAACGCAGAGGTTGCGGGGCTTGCCTGAAGGTCACAGCTGGTGAGCAGCACCTCCCGCCCCTGCGCAGGGCCTCAGCCTCAGCCCTCCACCCGCCCCGCAGGGGACTCGGATCTGAGCCGGGCCCTGGCCACCCTCTGCTGCTCCCGGAAGTGCCCTGTGTCTGCACCTTGATCTCCGCACCCACGATGCCAGGAAAGCCCAGCGGGGCGGCCGAGCTGCCGGGTATTTATAGCGGACACGCGGCAAAGCTGCCACCCCCATCTGTTTACCCAACAACGCTCTGCTAACTGGACACTTTCAGCCCCGCCGGCCACAGACAGACCCTCACCGCCGCCTCATCTATTTTTTGCTCCCCACTTAATTTTGCATCATCCTAGCTTCCAAAATAAACTTCCCCCAAACCAGCCAGGCTCACTCTGGCCCAGAATCCCTCACGGAGAGCCCCCTGCCGCCCCAGCCCCCACATCAGCCCTCAGGGCAGAGCCAACCAGACCCAGCCCGGCCCCTCGGCTGCCTCTCTGGCCTTGATTTAGAAGCAGCTGCTCCTGCCCCGGCGGGTTTCTGACACTCCAGTGCCCGGGTGTCTGCGTTAGTAGGGGATGCTGACTGGGCATCCGCGTGCAGGGTTCCTGGCTGGCGGTCACGGGGGCTGCCCCAGGCCCCCTCAACTGCCCCCTTGCAGACTCACACACATACACACATGTGGGTGTCCACAGGCACACGCTCGCACACGCTCACACACGCTCACACACGCTCACACACACTCACACACGCTCACACACGCTCACACATGCTCACACACGCTCGCACACGCTCGCACACGCTCACACACGCTCACACACGCTCACACACGCTCGCACACGCTCACACATGCTCGCACACGCTCGCACACGCTCACACACGCTCACACATGCTCACACACGCTCACACACGCTCACACACGCACAGCACGTCCTGCAAGCTGCGGTCGCCTCCAGGGCATCCCTCACGTGTTGGGGGCGGGGGGGTCTCCTCTCTCTGCTCTCACGCTGACCCACGCTGACCACTTCCACTTCCACCTTCCTCACAGGACCCACTCCCCCACCTCTGCCCACGCGCCACGCTGACCTGCTTCCGTTCTTCAGACCTGTCGTGGCCTCTCCCCTCCAGACTCCTGCCTCCGCTCTCCCCTCAGCCTAGAACAGTCTTCCTCTCACCCTTGGCTGAGCTAAGCTTCCTCAGCCTTCAAGCCTGAACTCAGACATCATCTCGGCCAGGAGGGGACCAGCACTGGGGAGCACATCCAGCTCTCTCATCCCCAGGAGAAAAAGTTCCTTCGCCTCGGGATCTGAGAGTCATTTCGTCCAAGCCCTGTGGCAGAAACCAGAGATACCTCAGTCATTACAGTCACCATCCAGGGGTTTCTGGTGGCCCAGTGGTTCGGACTCCACGCTTTCGCTCCCATGGCCTGGGCTCAGTTCCTAGTCGAGGGGGTAAAGCCCCCAGGCTGCATGGTGGTGGTGACGTCACTCAGTCGTGTCTGAGTCTTTGCGACCCTGTGGACTGTAACCCACCGGGCTCCTCTGTCCATGGGATTGTCCAGGCAAGAATACTGGAGTGGGTCGCCATTTCCTTCTCCATGAGATCTTTCCGACCCAGGGATCGAACCTGGGTCTCCCACATTGCAGGAAAACTCTATCATCTGTGCCACCAAGGAATCCTAAGCTGAATAGTGTAGCCAAAAAAAAAAAAAAGAGTACAGAATTACAGTTCCAACTTTACAAACTCCTTAAGCTATAGGCCTTTCAGGCAAACAATTTAAAAGATCATTTATTTCTTCTGAGTTTTTTTGTATGGTATGAGAACAGAAAAGGAACTGATGTTTGTCTGGTATATCTATTTCCATTTAAAGGGCTTCCCTGGTAGCTCAGCTGGTAAAGAATCTGCCTGCCATGCAGGAGCCCCTGGTTTGATTCCTGGGTCTGGAAGATCCTCTGGTAAGGGATAGGCTGCCCACTCCAATATTCTTGGGCTTCCCTGGTGGCTCAGATGGTAAAGAATCCGCCTACAATGCAGGAGACCTGGATTTCCCAATTAAAAGAAAGATAGGGGAAGACCCAGAGGAATCAGGTGGAGAGGGAGGTGGGAGTGGGGATTGGGATGGGGAAGACGTGTAAATCCATGGCTGATTCATATCAATGTATGACAAAACCCAAAAAAAAAAAAAAAAAGAAGGCAGAACATGAGGAATGACAGGGAAGTCAAGAGAATTCCTTGAGGAAGTAATGACTAAGCTGAGCTATGTCTTGAGCTCAGGGATGGCTTCATGCCTCCCATAGTTACTAAAGAAGGAAGAAGAGGAAGAAATAATCAAATAAGTAAACATTGGATTGGCCAACATGTGTGTGTTTTCTGTAAGATGGTGCAGAAAACCTGAACAAACTTTTTGGCCGACCCACTAATACTAGTAATAATAATATAATGAGTAACTTTTAAACTCTCTTATTTAATAAATATTCTTGAGTGCCTACTAAAAAAAAAAAAGAAAGAAAGAAAGATAGGGACTTCCCTGGTGGTCCGGTGGTTGAGAATCCACTTTGCAATGCAAGGGACGTGGGTTTGAAAAGTAAATAAATAAAAGATATTCATTGGCCCATTTTCGTGAATGAAGACGCTGAGGCTTGGGGACGTGCCCTTCGCCTGTTCACTCAGCACTTCCTGACTGAGCTCCCACCGCGGGCCAGGCATACAGTGGCACTTGGACATGGCAGCCGTGATCCCCACCCTCTTGGAGATCATCATCCGTGGGGAGACACATTACACAGATAATCTTACACAGAACTATTTAATAACCATTGTGATTAGATGGATAGGGCTTCAAAGGAAAAGTCCAAAGGGCTGAGAGAAAGTATGTAACCAGGAGACCAAGGAAGCCTTCTCGGACATGACATGTAAGCCGAAACCTGAAAGGAATTAGCCCAGTAAAAGGCAAGTTGAGGAGCATTCCAGGCACCAAAATGGCACATGCAAAGGCCTGGAGGGGAGAAGGAGGGGCAAAATAGATGGTTTGCTGGAAGCTACACGGCCAGTAAGGGACAGGCCTAGGTCAGATCCCAAGATGAGCTGATCCCAGGGCCTTTGCTAATGCCTCCCCAAGCATGAGGGCAGATTGCTGCTGAAGGAAAGGAGAATGGGAGCTGCCTCCATTATTACCTCCTTGTCCAGAACATCAGATTTCAGAGAGAAACATGACAAACAGATTGAAATCACTTCTACTACTAGAGATGCTTCTCAGGTGGCACGGTGGTAAAGAATCCTGTGATGCAGGAAACACGGGTTTGATCCCTGGATCGGGAAGATCCCTCGGAGGAGGAAATGGCAACCCACTCACAGTATTCTTACCTAGAAAATTCCATGGACAGAGGAGCCTGGCGGGCTACAGTCAATAAGGTTGCAAAGAATCAGACACGACTGAGCGACTGCACACACACACATTTTACTAGAGAAGGTTTGAGAAAATTAAGTCCTCTATGAAGACATCTTGGCCATCCATTTCAGTCCTAGTAAAAACAAGCCAGGAAAAGTAAACGTTCAAGGGCAACTTGGCACCCCATGAAATCATCCTTAGCTGTCAGTGACACCCCGTTACTGTGACCTTAACAGAATGGCTCTTCCAACTTCCCTTGGATAGTTCTCTACAAATCAGACCTTTTGGTTACAGGTGTCCAAGGACTCCTTGGTAACGTGAATTGAGAAAAAGTCAAGTTCATACTGCCCACCCCCAAATTCCCTTCAAGCCAATGAACTGCTTTGAAATTTCACAAGGTGGAAGGGAAGGGTCAGACAGGGCCTTCCCACGCCCAAAGGGTTTGTTTCTTGGGTTGAGTTCTAACAGCAGCTTCCATACCGGCTCAGATTCAAACTTCTGGCTCAAGGCAGAATGTTTAACGAAGCTTCCAAGTTTCCCAGGTGCCACTTGCTTCCTGGGGGACCTAAGGGACCGGCATCACATCTCGCTCACACCATCTTCTAGGGTCTAGCAGAAGGCTCAGCCACAAGAAGTGTCTTCATGCCAGCCCTGCTTCTGGAAGGAAAGAGCCAGCTCCCTGCTGACTCAGTAAGGTGGGGCTGGGGCCCAAGGGAGCAGACCAGAGGATAAAGGTGGTGAGGAATCAGCTTCCATCAGTCCAGATGGGAAGAGCAGACCAGGACAAGAGCCCTGTTGGGGACCAGAAATACAATCTAAGCCTAGGTGGGTGGACAGGACCCCAGGTCTGCCAGCCAGAGAGTGCAAAGGGACCCCAGACTGATGGACCAAGGAAAAGATCCCTTGTCCTGACCTCTGAGGACCCCCTCCTGCATGGAGGAGGGTATGTGAGTGGAGTGGAGAAGGTATGAACAACTTCTCCTGGGCAGGGGCAGAGGGCACAGCCAAGTTAGAACTGCTCCAGGGTGAAACAACCACCACTTCAAGCATAGGATTTAGATTCCTGGAATCACATGGTATCTGGGGTTTGTTTTTCTCAGCTCTCAAGAAGACACTTGAGAGCAGAGAGATGAAGAAATTCCAGGGTTCCAAGTAGAGCAAATGGGCTTGACCTAAAGCAGGAGAGACCACAGTTAGACATCAGATAGGAATGGCTGACCATCCAAGTGACAGCATCCTGGAATGAACTCCCAACGGCAGTTCTTCACCCCTGAGAGAGGAATGTAGAAAGACCTGCCCAGACTTGTGAGGCCCAATCAGAGGGGCCCAGCTTTCCTGAGTCTGACGACCCCTCCTTCAGAGCCGAAGATTCCATAGTGGGTGTACTCGTCATCTAATTGATGCTGACAGAGCAAGAAGACATAAATGTTTTAATGCTTTTCCATGACTTTACATTTCATTCATCACAGAATCATCTGTAAAGGATCCACCTGCAATGCAGGAGCCACAGGAAATGCGGGTTCAATCCCTGCATCAGGAAGATCCCCTGGAGGAGGAAATGGCAACCCACTCCAGTATTCTTGCCTGGAGAATCCCACGGACAGAGGAGCCAGGCAGCAGACAGTCCTTAGGGTCACAAAGAGTCAAACGTGACTTAGTCAGTCAGCAACTTAGCACGCACCATGAATGTTTTAATGCTCTTCCGTGACTTTGCATTTCATTCATCACAAACTTATCTACAAGTATTGAACAGTTAATCAAACAGCCCAGCACCATCTATGAAGTCTTCTGGCTTCCTTCCCTCCAAAAAGACAAATGAACCAACCAAAAATTTGAGTTGAATCTCTTAGCACATGAACTGACAGGATATACTGCCAGCACAGAATGGGGACCCTCTACAGATTAATCAGCCTGATGTCTGTAACAATTGAGGCCCTAAAACAAAACCAGAAAACACAAGTGGGGAATACATCGGCAGGCTCTGGACTGAGAAAAATTAAGAAATGTAGCAACTAAATATCGCAGGTAGAACTTCACTGGTGGAGTACAGTGGCTAAGTACAGTGCCCGGATTTGATCTCTGGTCAGAAAAACTAGATCCTACGTGTTGCAACTAAGACCCAGTGCAGCCAAATAAATAAATACTTCTAAAATTAATAATAAAAAATAAACATCACAGGTAGATATTTGACCTTGTCTTGAGTCCTCACTAGAAGAACCGTCTGTAAAAAGACATTTTTGAAACTACTGGGGACATTTGGTTAGGATGTGAGTGTTAATTTCATTAGGGGAGATAATAGCATAGTGATTATGTAAGAAAATGTTCGTGTTGTGTATTTTCCACAGTGGTGTATTGATACATGTTTAATAACCAACTCCCGGGGGTGGGGGTGAAGGGAGCTCTGGTTTGTAGCATCTGTCCATTTCCGTGGTGTAAATACTCCCACCCCAGCTGATGTCAAGCAACCAGCTTGACATCACAGAATGCCAAGCTGAGAAGAGGCCACACAATCAGCCAGCCCTCAGCAGCCAGGACCAGCTGGCTCCGAAGCTCCACTGGTTTTAGAGATCTACGCTGAAGTTATGTGCAGGAGACACGACAAGATATCTGGACTGTGTGTTGAAATAATGCCCTAAAGAAAAAGAGAAACAGATAACAAAAGAGAGGGGAAATGAAGCAAATGGAACAAAATGTTAACAATGACTGCATCTGGATGTTGGATACACCGTGTTTATTAAACTACCACTTTCTTTATTAGAATATTATCTAAATAAAACATTTAAAACTAAAGCATCATCGGATATATATAAGTGAGAGAGCTTTATTCCAAGGCTTGTAGGTATGCACACTGATTCCTGGACTCCTACCCTAACTCCACAGCCCCCAGAGGTCTGAAGATAAAGAATGGGAACCTCAGGCATTGACATCACATGCCTGAATCCATCTATCAATCCATCAACAGGTCATAACCAAGAAGTCTCCATGGACCCTCGGCTAGGCTGAGGGTGGAAGGAGAGCCCCCGAAAGAGAAGAGTGACATGGGGTCTGATTGGAAGTCCTGGGTTGTACCATCTGCTGACAGAGTGGGCAACTCATCCCAAGTCTCTGAGTTCCTGTTTCCTCGTTGGCAAAACAAGGGTAGGAATGGCCCACGGTGAGAATTAAATTGCAATTCACAGGCCCGGCTCCTGACACACAGTAGGATGCTCAGGAAATCCTGGCTTCCTCCCCTCCCCCAGGACTCTGCGGGGCTGCTGCAGGGACACGTGTGAGCCATTAAAGATGTGTAGAGGTCACTTTCTTTGCCAGAGAATGTGGGTGCCCTATTGCCAAATCTCCCCATTTTTCAAGAGAAGCTGGGGATCCCGCTTCTTATGTGAAATCTCCCGATCTTGAAATGTTGTCAACAAATTCATATATTTAAAAACATTGGGCAGGCCAAGCAAAACACACCTGCAGACCACTGGAGTGTGACTGCTGGTTTAAACCATAGAACAAGTAAAGAGCTAACCTGCATTGACGCCGAGGCCTGTGTGTGGAAGAAGGCTTTACACACAGAATGGCGCTGATTCCTCACGATCTCCCAATCGTAAGTCTCCCTTACTATCCCCAATGCACAGATGAGGAAACTGAGGCTTAGATTGGCCAAGAGACCTGGCAGGGCTGGAAGCAAACATAGGTCTTCTTGAGAACTCAAAGTTCTACTCTATCCCCCTCTCCAGATTCCTAGCAGTGTCTTTTGAGAACAAATGGCAGACCCAGAGAGAGGCAGGGCACTGCCCGTGGCCACAGAAATGTACTTGGCTGGCAGAGACCCATCAGGTTTCCTCTGGCCTTCTGGAACAGGACCCCAGAGTGGACTGCCCTGGAGGAGGTGACTGTGAGATCCAGCCAGCCAAGCCTGAGACGGTGGCAGAGGAAAGGCACCTTCTACTTTTTATCTCTTTGGACAACGTATGGATAGGCTTAAGAATGTTCTAGACCACAAGCCTAAGCCCTCGGTTTGTCCATCTCAAAAATCTAGGAAGCTGGACAGGAAAGTCCGCTCACCAGCTGACCGTCTGCTCCGTTGCTCGATGCGTCTGAGATTGGGCTGGAGACGCAGCCAACCACGTTGCTTTGGACTCATTCACCACGAGCTGGCAATAATTTAGATAGAGTCTGTGATTCTTTCTGATTAAAAACCTGGCCATGTTCCCCATCCTTGGTGAATTTTCATCGTTTTAGCAGTAGAGGAGAACTCACTCCAGAAAAAGGGGCCACTCCAGGAGAAAAGGGAACCCTACACTCTTGGTGGGATTGTGAATTGGTACAGCCACTGTGGAAGATGGTACGGAGGCTCCTTGAAAAACTAAAACTAGAGCTACCATATGATCCGGCAATCCCACTCCTGGGCATATATCTGGAGAAAACTAAAATTCGAAAAGATACTCCAATGTTCATAGCAACACTGTGTACAATAGTCAAGACATGGGGGAAACCTAAATGTCCATGAATAGATGAATGGATGAAGAATGGTACAAACATACAGTGGAATACTACTCAGCCGTAAAAAAAGAATGAAATCATGCCACTTGCCATAACATGGACGGACCTAAAGATTATCATGCTAAAGTGAAGTAAGTCAGAGAGAGGAAGACAAATATCATAAAAGATCACTCTATGTGGAATCTAAAATAAACCACAAATGAACTTATTTACAAAATAGAAACAGACTCCCAGACATAGAAAACAAAATTACGGTCACCAAAGGGGAAAGAAGGTGGGGGTGGAATAAATTAGCAGTTTCGGTTTAGCAGATACACATTACTATATATAAAATAGAGAAACAACAAGGTCCTGACATACAGCAGAGGGAAATATGCTCAATATCCTACAATAAACCATAATCAGAAAAACATGAAAAAAGAACATGCATAATTACACATATCTGAGTCCCTCTGTTGTGCAGCAGAAACTAACACAACATTTTAAATCAACTGTACTTCAATTAAAAGAAGAAAGGAGGGCACTCCAAAAGTTAAGGAATTGTTCCCTTCAACCCAGGATCAGGAAGCAACCAATATTTGTTCAGATTCCGTGTGTGTGGAGCACGCAACGCAGTGGGCACAGAGTGGAGATGTGGGCGGGAGACCCACCTCAGTCCAGGGAGATTTCTAGTAACTGCCAGGAGGAGCCTAGAGAAACCCCATAACCTCCCTCTTCTGGGCCCGGATTTAATCCTTTTACACGCGGAGGACTCATGTCTACTAGACAGCGTAGGGGGTGACTCAGCACCCAGAACACCTGTGTCCAAACCTTGGCCTTGCTGCTTACCTGCAGCGTGAGTTTAAGCAAGCCCTCTGTGCCTCAGTTTCTCAGTATGTGAAATGGGAGTCACAATAGTACCAATGCCAGAGGTCCATGGATCTATCTTACGGCACGTTAGAGCAGCACCTGGGTTTCACCACCTCTACATGGGAATAACAACAACATCTATGTACTTCCTGGGCTGCTTTAGTGGTTCAGACGGTAAAGAATCCACCTGCAATGCAGGTGACCCGGGTTCGATCCTAGGGTCGGGAAGATTCCTCTGAAGAAGGGAATGGCCACCCACTCCAGTATTCTTGCCTGGAGAATTTCACAGACAGAGGAGCCTGATGGGTTACAATCCATGGGATCACAAAGAGTCGGATACGACTCAGCAACTAACACGCACACACACACACAGCTCCCAGGGCCGTGGCCAGGATGAAATAAATTCATATAAGCAAATCATCTGGACCCATGGCTGGCACAGAGAAAGCCACTCGAGACGCTGTTGCCATCACTGTATGTGATTACAGTTCAGTTCAGTTCAGTTGCTCAGTCGTGTCCAACTCTTTGTGACCCCATGGACTGCAGCACGCCAGGCCTCCCTGTCCATCACCAACTCCTGGAGTCCACCCAAACCCATATCCATTGAGTCGGTGATGCCATCCAACCATCTCATCCTCTGTCATCCCCTTCTCCTCCTGCCCCCAATCCCTCCCAGCATCAGGGTCTTTTCCAATGAGTCAACTCTTCGCATCAGGTGGCCAAACTATTGGAGTTTCAGTTTCAGCATCAGTCCTTCCAATGAATACCCAGGACTGATCTCCTTTAGGATGGACTCGTTGGATCTCCTTGCAGTCCAAGGGACTCTCGAGAGTCTTCTCCAACACCACAGTTCAAAAGCATCAATTCTTTGGCACTCAGCTTTCTTTCTAGTCCAACTCTCACATCCATACATGACCACTGGAGAAACCATAACCTTGACTAGATGGACCTTTGTTGACAAAGTAATGTCTCTGCTTTTTAATATGCTGCCAGGTTGTCATAACTTTCCTTTCAAGGAGTAAGCATCTTTTTATTTCATGGCTGCAATCACCATCTACAGTGATTTTGGAGCCCAGTGATTACAGATGAGAGAACTATTGAAGATTGAACTTTTGATTGACTCCTATTTATATCTTCACAACTGAATCTTGAGAGCTAGAAGAGCATTTTCTCAAAGAGACTTTCGCATGAAGACTTTCCACTGACTCAGACCGGAGGACTCCTCCCCCGCCCTTATCACAACCAGGGCGGGCCTTTCTGGCTGGGACCGCAGTTCCCTCCCTCCATCCTCCTGCCCCGGCTCATCTCTCTCCAGCTCACAGGACTCACACCCACCGCTTCGTGTGTGTCTCCCAGCAGCCCCCGGAGAAGGTGGGTCAGGTAACATTGTCCCCACTTGGCGGCCCAGCAGCCCCCCAGATGTCAGGGTCACGTGCTGAGGGACAGGAGCCCAAACACCAGAGCCCAGGCCCTGGGCGGCAGCAGCAGGCACCAAGGCTATGGCTCCACAGGCCCGGGACCGCCACTTCCCTTGGGCAAGTCACGCCTCTAATCCTCATGGCCTCATTGGTCAAAGGGAGAAAAGACCTTCGTCCAGGTCCCTTGTGAGGACTGAATGCATGACAGCACTGGGAACAACACCTAGCACATTGAGGGCTCAGTGTCTTAGCAAAATGAGACATGCTATTTTGGCATACTCCTGCTTTATGCCTGACTCCCGGCAAACCTTCCCGTTGGAGACCCTGGTCACTCTCAAAAATGTCTCGGTTTGGAAAAACATTACATGGCCACTCTAAAATAATTGCCTGTAGCTGTTTAAATTATTATTATTATTACTACTATTATTATTATTTTCCACCATACCACACTGAGACTCTAAGAACCAAATAGGTTGGCTCAGAACAGTTCAGTAATTCAGTGCCTCCCGTGGGTGAACGTGAGCCCTGCCCTGGTGACCTCAAACTCTAGCCCTCCAGCTAAGCTCTCACCGCAGGGAGACGAGACCCTGGGGCCAAGGTGATGTGCCACCTGGAGTCTGTGCCCCCTCTCGATCAGTCTGGGTGCCCAGGGGGCCCCAAGCCCAATACCAGGAGGACCTGCGAGGGTCTCTTCTGTAGATCCAACCTTGGAGGTCAGATGGCACCACTGACATGCCCAGCTCGGTGGTGGAGGGGTGGCCGGGGGCAGCTCTCTCGGGAGTGGGGCGGTGTGCACCCAGCTGGCACGTGAGGGCTGAGATGTCCACACACGTGTGCAGAGGGGCCCCTGCCCCACCAAGCTCCAGTGTGGGCTCTGAGGAGTCCGAGCAGTCTACGTTCAGAACTGGCCTTCCAGGTTGTTATGAAAGTGTGCTTGTCAAGGTAGGAGAATAGAACATATTTTATTTCACATTTTGTTAGCTTGATTTATAACTTGCAAATATTTAGACATATGGTATGTGAGCCTCCATCTGCACTCTCCCTGGGCCCCGCAAATCCCTGCCACCTCCTGCCCACTCTCAACGCCAAATGTTTACCGAGCCCCTCCTCCGCGCCGGGCCCAGGGGACTCCGTGGGGTGAAGGGCACCCTCCTGGCACCCAAATGTGACCACCTCCGTGGGCGCACACCCCGCACTCCTAAACCAGTGAGGAGCTCGGAGTCCGGGGAGGGCGAGAACCTGGTCTACAGCTCTGCCCCAACCCTAGTGAGGCGGGCAGCTTCCTACCCCTCTCTGGGCCTCAGTTTTCCCATTTAGACAACAGATTTCATTCGCCCTAAGAGGCTCTGGTACCCAGGCTGAAGCAGGGTGAAGAAGGGCACAATTAAATCAGGGACCTGGGGAGGGCGGGACCTGGCGATGGGCAGATAACTCTCTCGGGTTACCAAGGTGTGGAACTGAGCACTTTGCACCGGCGGGTCACAGACCGCGGTCCCTTGCATCTCGCCCATTCATTCCCCAAACACTGCCGCCACCCACGCTGTGCCAGCTAGGGGCTGATCTGCCGGACCTGGGACGATCAAACAGGCAAACAGAAAACCGAAAGGCAAAGCAAAAGACTGGCGAGTGTGCTAAAAAGAGACCTCTAATCTCCTTCCATCCTCGCAATCCTCCAGTCTCCTGTCCATTTCTCGGATGAGAAAACGGAGGACCGGAGAGGTAAGGGGCTAGGTCAACACCCTGCCGCTTAGGGCGCGCCCAGATCTTGTGGCCAGCCAGAAGCGAGGTTTCAGATTCCGGCAGTCTCCGGCCACTGTCCCAAGCTGCCCGAGGCATGGGGAGGCCCCGTCCAGCTCCCGGAAGGCTGGAGGGAGGTGAGGGCAGGGAGGGGCCGGGCCAGAGGACGCGCCGGCCGGGAGGCAGGGAGGGGCCTGGCGGCGGGTGCGAGGGGGTGGGGGGGAGTCGGGCGGCACCCACCTCCCGGGTGCGCAGCCTGGGTGCTCGGCCCCGGCGCCCAGAGCGCCAGCGGCTTAGGTGCGCGCGGGCGACAGCCGCGCTCTGGCGGGTCCGCCGCGGTCGGGCCAGGGTCGGGCTCCCAAGTGCCGGCAGAGGGGTGCGGCGGGGGGCGGCGCTGCAGTGCCCGCAGCGGCGGGCTGGGGGAGCTGTGCCCGCCTGTCCCCCGGGCTCGGCCGGGGACCGGGCAGCCGGGGCGCCGCTCCCTCGCCCGGCCAAGCCAGGCGACGCGCAGCCAGGCGTGCCTAGAGCGGGCTCCGGCCCCAAGGACTCCCGGGCACCCGGCCGGGGAGGCCCCGGGAGAAGCCAGTCCCGCGGGCCAGGGCGTCCACGGGCGCCGCCGCTCCGGCCCGCCCCCGGGGGTGGGGGGGGGGGTGTCCCGGGCCGCTGGGCCCGCCCAGGTAACCCCATCCTCGGCCCGCCCCCGGCCCGCCCCCCCGGCCGCCCGCCTCCGTCGCCGCCGCCGCCGCCGCCGCATCCCGGCTCTGGGGCGGCGCTGACAGTCTGGTCCGCGCCGGGCAGCGGGCGCAGCAGCGGGCAGGGCTGCCGGCAGGCACGGAGGCAGAGCCCCGCCGCGCGCGCCCCGGCCCGCGCCCGGCGCCGCGCCCCAGCCCGCCTGCGGGGCGCCCACCTGCCGCCCGGACGGGAGGTGCCCCCACACCCGCCCCCGCGGCCGCAGCCGCTGCCCGGGGCCGGGCGCCCGCGGCGGCACCATGAGTCCCCGCTGGTGCCTGCGTTCACTGCGCCTCCTGGTCTTCGCCGTCTTCTCGGCCGCCGCGAGCAACTGGCTGTAAGTCCGGACCCGGCGGGGCCGGGCGGGGGCCGGGGCGGGGCGGGCCCCGGGGGCCGCGGCCGGTGCCAGGCGGCGCGGGGGGCAGCGGGCGCGGGGGCGCCCGGCAGGTGTCTCGGCCGCGGGACGCTAGGCTTGACCGCCCTGTGCGCCGCCGCCGCCGCCGCCGCCGCTGCCCCGGCCTCCCTCTGAACACCCCTCTGCCCGCGTCCGGCTCCCAGCCCAGGGGCGGCAGCGGTGACGGCAACCGCCCGCACCCCGAGGCGGCCTGGGGAGCCCGGGCGCGCAAGGGGCGCGAGCGCGGGACGGCGGCAGGGGCGGGGTGCCGGGTGCGGGGCTCAGCCCGGGCTGGACTGACAGGTCGCCGAGGAAGCGCATGACGGCGAGGACCCTGGCTGCCAATACCAGGTTAATCCCCCCCGAAGTCCAGGAGTGAGCTCCCCGCGCCGAGCTGCCCGCGCCGCGCTGCCGGCTGGGCCGGAGGCGTGCAGGGACCTGTCCTGCTTGGGGGCCCGAGAGCCGGGATAGAAGCAGGGAAGAGACCGGCAGGCCTCCGGCAGCTGGCGCTGGCCGGCCTTGGTTCTCCCTGGGGCGGGAAGAAACTCCTTCCAGAGCTTAAAGAAGGCAGCAGCCCCCGGCTCCCTAAGTCTCACCTAAGAAGGGGGGGCAGTGACCGCCGGTGACCTGTCTGCTTCTCCCTGATTGGGCCTGGCTCCTGGGACTCCCTGGGAAGGGGCTGAAGGTTCGCTGGAGGCAGTGGGGGATTCTAAAGGGATGAGCTTCCATGAGTGGGTGAACAAGGAAGCAAGAGGACCCTGGACCCCTTCTTCACCCCCCTTAGTGATGGTTTTCACCCCTGCCCCAGGCTTCACCCTGGCGCCCATTGCTTCTGCCCAGAACTCTGCCCCCATCGGCCGCGTGGGCAGTCAGTGGGGAGCCAAGCGCCAATATTGATCTGAAAAGCATGAGGTGGGAAGGGGGATAGCCAACAGTGTAGCTGGGGTTTCCATGGAGACAGCAGGAGAGGAAAAAATTCTCTCTGCATCAAGACCAAAGAACAAATATCTCCCATGAAATTGCCCCGAGTGTCCAATGGCTGTTGCTATGAGGTCATTGCGGCCGCTGGGGCCCTGCAGGCTGGAAGGAGTGCGTTCGCTGGGGTCAGAGCCACCCAGGGCTTGGGGGACGGAGGTGATGTGGAATTCTCCCAGCTGTTCTGAGAGGGAGAGTGAGCGACTCCAAGGCAGCCCGAAGTGGCTGCGGAGCTTTTGTTTTTCTTGGAGACTTAATTTGATTAACACTTCAGGGGCAGTGGCAAAGTGTATAGAAAGCAGGGTACCACCACCTCCTCCTGCTACCCCTCGGCAGGCCAACCCCGCCCCCGAGTGGGGCCTGGGGGTCACAGAGCCAAGGCGGGGGGCTGATCGGGACTTGGGGAAGTTCACGGTCCCTGGAAAGCATGAGTTCAGAGCCGGGGTCTCCAAAGCGAGCAGGAGCAAGAACTGGGTATGACTGGCCCAGGGCTGAGGGCTACAAAAAGGCAGAGGAAGAAGCAACAATTCCAGGGTCTGACCCAGGCCTTCCGGGAAGAGCGAGACATCCTCAGTGGAGTTCTGCAAGAGCATCTAGTGTTGGGGCCCATTTTACAGATGAGGAAACTGAGGCCCCAGGAGGGGAAGCTACTTGCTCATCTCAGAGCAGAGAACTGATCCCAGATGCTCTGACTTCCAGGCAGTGACACACCTCCTTCCCTGACGCCGTCCCCAACTTAAGCCAGCGTGGCCCAGGTAGTGTCACTACCCACCTTCAGCCGCATCCAAGCCCCAGATCCCAACCAGGGAGGCCGCCCCAGCTTTGGGTCACGCAAATCGCGGGGAATTCCAACAGCTCAGTTCTCCTGCTGCACTGTGGGGGGTGGGGTGAAGAGGGGCGGCCTCGAAGGAGAAGAGAGGTTGGCAAACCTGTTCTTTGCAGCCGCAATGGTTCAGGTTGCCATGCAGCAGGTCTCCGGATGACCCAGCTCGCTCCTGCTCCACCCCAGGCTTCAAGCCAAGGGTCTCTCTGCTTGGCCCAAGGCAGGAGAAACAAGGGGCTTCCCAGGACCCCCACCAATCCAGAAAGGCTGTGATGGAGAAGAGATCTCTGGGCATATTCCAAGACTGGGTCCATCCCCACGCAAGGGCCTGGGCCAGCTCTGGGGAAATAGATGTCACAGCTGGGCCTCCAAGGAGCTTGGAGGAAGACAAAGTAAAGGCAGACCATAGACGGATGAGACCGTGAATATGAGGTAGCTACCGGAGGAAAGAGATGAGTGTGAGCTGGAGCGGCCACGGAGGGGACTTGGCCTGAAGGTTGTAGAATCCTGACAGTAATAATTATAATAGATCCTCCTGTGCTGTCTACATCCTGACAACACCTGAATCCCATTTTACAGATTAGAAAATTGAGGATCACGGAGGTAACTGCCCCGAGTCACCTGGCTGGTAAATGGCAGAGGCGTCTAATCCAAAAGCTGCCTGTAGAAGGAAAAGTTTCTGGGAGACAGATGTCCGTCCAGGCACGATGGCTGGCACTGTGTCTTTTCCAGCCATGCTGGAGGTCTGGCCCCCAAGAGGATGGCTGGCAGCACTCTCAGAGGGGCAAGGCTGCGGTGTCCACTCCCCTTCCAGTACCTGGAATCAGGCTTCCGGCCAGGGCCAGCTGGCTGTCCGGTTGCAAGAGCTGATGCTGTCTGTTGTCTCTGTAGGGCGGGTGGCCTGGCGGAGAGGCCAGGTGTCCCGCTGCGTGCAGCTGTTGGGCAGGATGGAGCTTGGAGCTGGGAGGGCTCTGTAGCCTGAGGCCTGGGCAAGCCCAGAGAAGCTAGAAGCTGTTGATTAGACTTGTGTCTGGCACCAGGAGTGAGTTGACAGCTTGTGGCAGCTCCCACCACTGAGGGAGGGAGAGAGGGAGGGATGGATGAGACGGTCCATCAGTGGAAGGCCTGGATCTTCCACAGACCTGGGCTTGTAAATGTCACCGAGTGTTCCCCCCGGCACTGGGGCCATGCTGAAAGTCAGGAGACTTGGTCCCCAGAGCTGGGTGGCCTGGGATGGCCTCTTTTTCCCTCTGGGCCGCAATCCTCAGCAGATTGTTCTGAACCCCAGATGGAAGTACTGGAAGAGTTAGATAGATAAACTAAGATAGAATAGATACACTAAGGTTTTATCATGGTGGATTTCCTGAAGAAAGGCGGTGATGTGCTGAGCTGGGGCCCCCTT
Organism: Dama dama; assembly: GCF_033118175.1. Classification (NCBI taxonomy): domain Eukaryota; kingdom Metazoa; phylum Chordata; class Mammalia; order Artiodactyla; family Cervidae; genus Dama; species Dama dama. The sequence continues at coordinate 5,410,175 of NC_083688.1, read as the reverse complement.
GGAGGCCCAGTAGGCACGGCCAGGGGGCCTGTGCTACATTCAGGTCATCCAGCAGAGTGGCGTGGGCAGATGGCACACAGTTCCATCCCAGGTCTGCCCCTGACCAGAGGGGTGACCTCGGACAAAGTACTTACCCTCTCTGAGCCTCGGATTCTTCATCTGTAAAATGGGACCCACATGTGAGGGTGCTGAGGCTACAGAGAGCCTATGCACACCGCATGCTGAGCACAGAGCCAGCGATGGAAAAGGCAGCCATGGACGATGCTGCTGGAAACGGTGGCAGCCGTCACTGCGCTGTACTCCCGGTTACAGAGATGATGGAGAGAAAGGGTCTTGGGAAACTGCCGTCCACATCCTGCGACCTTGATCACACAGGGAGGATCCCCGGCTGCTGCCTCCCTGGTTTTCAGCCAGGGCCCCTGCGAGAGCCTCACCGAGCCAGGAAGGCCAGCCCAGCTCCTGGGCAAATCCTGCCAGCCAGAGGGGATGCTACTAGGAGCACCCTTCGCGCCCCTGGGGAAGGCCTATCGCTCCACACTGGATCCGACTCCCCACAGATGTGCAGCCCCATCGCCGGGCCGAGTCCCCGTAGGCCTGCTGACCCAGCAGGGCGCGGGGTGCGGTGCCACTCCCCGGCCTACGAGCGGAGTGGTGCCTGGCACTCTGGGGACAGCTCACCAGGCCGGGTGAGGCCAGAGCCAGCCAAGACGTGCAGTGCCGGCCCCGCAGCTAAAGGCGTGGTCTGTCGCCCCCAGGAACTGTCCCTCTAGTCTCTGGCTAAAACCTGCTCCCTTCTAAAGAGCAAAAGCCCACCCCCTTGGATCACCTCCTATGGCTCTGGGCGTTGAATTATAGTCACTGACACACCCATAGCGCTTTACCGTTTACACTAGGATTTCTCACCATTGGTACTTGGGGCCTGTGGTGTGCATTGTTGAATGTTTAGCAGCATCCCTGGCCTCTCTACCCACCAGACACCTATAGCACCCTGCCCCCCACCCTCCGCCAGCCAGGGAACCACCAGAAATGTCCCCAGACCTTGTCAAATGTCCCTAGAGGGCAAAATCACCCCTGGTTGAAAATCAATGACTTACGAAGCATTTTCACACCCACTTCCTTATAAGAACCCCCTTCCCCTTCAGAGGAGGGAATCCATATTCAACCCTACTTCAAAGGCCCAGAGGTGCAGTGACTTCCCCAAGGGACATCCCACATGCCAGAAGCAGTACTTGACTTGCTCTCAGATGTCCAGATCTCGTGGTGTTCCATCCTCTCCTTAGAGAACTGTTTCCTATGATATATGGTTGTTGTTCAATCTTTCGATCGTGTCCCACTCTGTGCAACCCCCATGGACTGTATGTAGCCCCCCAGGCTCCTCTGTCCATGGAATTCTCCAGGCAAGGATACAGGAGGGGGCTGCCATTTCCAAATAGCGTGGCTCCTTCCGCAAGGTTAGAAGCCTCCAGGGGCCGAGGCTTTGGCACAGACGCCTGCCGGCAGCCTCAGTGCCTGGCACACGCCTGGCCTGTAGCAGCTTCTCAGTCAACATTTCATGAACAAAGGGAGGACAGGCCTGTTCACTCCTGAGGATTGTAAGTTGCTGTCACATCAGGCCCCATCTGATGTGGGCCCTCCCACTTGGAGTGGGAGGGAGGCTCTGCCCTACTGCCCCAAGCCACGGGTGATGCTCAGATGTGCCAAAGTGGGTATCACCCAGCAGATGCGAGGCTCTGGCCCGCAGCTCTGGGCCAGGGCACCCGCGCAGAGCCAGGCTGAGAGCACTTTCTCCCCTCACCCTCCTCTCAGGGCCCCGGGACCAGGCTCTGCCCGAGGGGTTTGCTCAAGCAGCAATCACGACCCAGCTGTCTGCTGTGGCTTGACTTTCTTCCCTCAACCCTGGATTAGCAATTGAGCAACTCAGCATCTGACAAGACAGTGCTCCCCAAACCTGTTGAAACTCGCCCAGCTCGGGCCCTGTGGGTGCCTTGGGAGAGCTGAGCATTTGCACCAAGCCTCATCCTCTCGTCCCCCGCTCTGGGAAGAAGGGCTTGACCTGAGCCAACCAGGCGTGGAGTTGGCCAGGCAGCCGCCGATGAGGGAGGGGGTGGGGGGTGACAGTTGCCCACCCCATCGCCCCCACTCCAAACAAGCCTGCAAGAGCCGCTCGGCGGACTCAGCTGGGAGGCGGAGCTGTGACCCCATGGTTGCTGTCCAGATTTCCACAGGAGTTGCCAGGTTTTATCTCTGAGTCCTGAGCTGCATCTTCTGTGATCCAGCCAAAGCCGGGAGACGGCTCGCTCCCTGCCGTGACCCCCAGCTCCCCCTTTCCCCCTCCCAAACCCCTCTCCACCTCCCCCGTCTCCTGGCAAACTTGAAACCAAACTCTTGTTAGTTCCCTGGCCAAGTCAGAACCCCCGCAATGGAGGGGACCTGGTCTGAGAAAAGAGGCGAAGGGTGGGGGGGTGGGGGGGAGTAAAAAGAGGGAGGGAACACCCCTGACAGCTCTCGGCTCACAAGGGAACTTGGAGAGGCCCCTTAGGAGCAGCATGAATCCGCTGATGAGACCAGAGGGGCCTCTTTGCCGCTGTGACCCTGAAGGGTCCTCTTGGACCATTTCTCACTGTGTTCACACACAAATCACTGCAGAACTGGATCTCAGGAACTCCTCTCCAAGGACTGGAGACCTCAGGGCACCCCCTTGAGTCAGGGATGCCCGGCTGTTCTGGCATCCTGGGGCCGAGAGGACGGAATCTCAGCCATCAGAGTCAGAGGTTCTTGCAAGCGCTCGAGTCAGCCTCCTCCCGGGACACCAAGCCTCCAAGCAGGAGGGCGAGTGCCTGGCGAGCCCTGTTTGATGGCGGCGCGCACTTCCTTGTCCAGACCTCTTCTCCATCAGGTGCCGCGCTAGGCACCTGGGGGTCCCAGGGCACAGCAGTGGTAGAGCTGGAATCCCACTCGAGGTCTCTGACTGCCTTCCAGACCTTTCCCTGCAGCAGGTGAAAGCAGGCCTGCAGCCCACCCCCCTTGCCCGTCATCCCTGCTGGAGGTGATGAGCGACAAGGGAGGAGCCCAGGTTTTCCTGCCAGCCCTGTTGGGGTGCGAGTGTAGGCTTAGCTGCCGGCTCCCCCAGGCCTGGGCCTTGAGCAAGGGTGCACCAAGGCCGAGGAACTCGCTAGAAACCTAGACACAGGGCATGAGCCTGACTCCAGGGAGCCCCCCACACTGTCCCCGGACAGCTCATGAGGCTTCCCCATCCCTCCTGACACCCCTCTCCCAGGGCTCCCCCAGCCCAGCTAGGGGAGGACCACTCAACAGCTTGATGGCTCCAAGGCAGGCAAGGTACTCCAGGGAGGAGGGTAGAATGCGTCTGTGCAAGGGAGACGCTCTCTGCTGGCAAATTCGGGGGCGAGCAAGGTCAGGAACTGCCTTAAATTCAATGCCCACTGAGCCCACAGCCACACCTTCCTCCAGAGAGAAAAGGAAACTTCTTCCCGCCTGGCGCAGCTCGGGAACCAGCCAGGTTCAGGTCTGAGCTGCTCTTTGCTGGCCCTGAGTCAGCCACCAGCTCCCCTGGGACCTAATCCTGTGAGATGCGAAATAAGAAATGGGGGTGGGGGGGCAGGAATGGCAGGTAGGGAAGTGGGGGCAATGTGGGGCTGGGAGTAAGATGTCGAGACAGAGGAAGAGACGACAATTCCTGGACTGTAACACTGCAACGATAACCCATCTTCTTTCCATCGAGGTAGAGATGAAGAAACAAATGCAAAATACTTCAATGCTGATTCGTCACACATGTTCAGCTAGATCACCCCGTTCTGCATGCGTGCTATGACTCCTTGCTCAATAGATGTTTCTTGAACACATTTTAAAAAAATTAAAAGATAGATAGAAGATCAGGGTGCAGAGACTTCTGAGGATGGGGAGTAAAGGGAGCCAGGGGTCAGGAGACGGGGGTGGGGGGGTGCAGACAGCACCCTAGGGGACAGGAGCGGGGCCTTGGGCTGCAGGGAGGCTGTCACTCCACTTGCAACTGAGGAAAAGTGCTTGGAGCAAAGAGAACTTGACGTGGACGTTGAGAGCTGCATGGAGCTGGGCTCCGTCTGGGAGAAGAGCGGCATGGAGGCAGCACCCACCACCCCACGGCCCCTGCGAGCATCTCCAGGGCCAGCCCCTCCTCGCTGGCTACCCCTGCAGGGCTTTCAGGCCAACAGCAGCAACTCCTTCCACTGCCTGAGAAGCTGCAGAGGTCATGGACCCAGATACTGTCCAGGCGGCCACGTAACCTCCGAGGTATCATCCTCTCCAGCACCCCTCGCCCCTGAAAGACACCTTCACTGTCGGGCAGGGAAGATACAGGGTCTCTAGAAAGACCTATCAATGGAAGGATAAGACTACCTTCCTCAGACCAGTGCCCACTGATGCCAAACCACCAAGTCCTCTGAGCCCTGGGCCATCGCTGGAGCCTGATGAGACAGCCCAGGTTTAGAAGCCAGAAGGACCTGTTTTCAAGTCTTGACCATCCCTGAATGACTGCACAGACTTGAAACACACACTTCTCTGAACCTCAGTTTCCTCATCTGTAAAACGGAGGGGATGATACCCACCTGGAGAATCCTGCGTGAATTTATGACTCTATATCCATGTAAGGTGGCTTATCTGGTGGCTCAGTGGTAAAGAATCCACCTGCAACGCAGGAGCTGCAGGCTTGATCCCTGCATCAGGAAGATCCCCTGGAGGAGGGCATGGCCACCCTCTGCAGTGTTCTTGCCTGGAGAATCTCCTGGACAGAGAAGCCTGGCGGGCTACTGTCCATGGGGTCACAAAGAGTGGACACGACTGAAGTGACTTAGCATGCACGCGTCCATGTAAAGATATAGTGGAGCATGTGACTGTTGTTTGAGGAGCAAAGTGACAAGGGACGTAAGGTCCCTCTTCCCATCATCTAGTCCCAAGAATGGTTGCCAGGTTCCCTGGGCACACCACTATCCGTGCCATCCTCACGCCAGGGTCCCCAGCTCTGAATCTCCTAACAGCACCATCCCCCGATTCCTCAGTCACCCCCATTCCTAGAGGACCCATCTGATGGGCCAGAACCACTGGCAACACACCCTCTCTCTCTGAAGACTGGAGATCCCGTCAACCATCAACGGTTGGGATCGAGGCTGAAGTGACCCACTGTCCCTGAAGGGCATGTGTCCTGCCCTCTGGGATGCTCAGCTGAAAAGAAGGGCTGGGAACCCAGGTGGAAGGGAGCTGATGGAGCCAAGCCAAAGAAGACAAATGAGCCAAACCACCCTGGGGTCCCCCGGAAGAGGCTGCAGCTCAATGGACTAAGGAGAGGCTTTGAGAGGGCAGGGATGCTGATACTGCTGATGAGCATACTAATGATAAGGAATAACGATAATGTAATCGTGTTGCCAACAGGAGAGGCGTACCTGCTGTGTGACTGTTTAACCCACCTCAGCCTCCAGAGACCCGAATTCTTCTTCTCCCCATCCTAGAGGGGAAGACACGGAGGCTCTTGCCGCCAGTGACACGGAGACGGGATGCCGACCCAGTCCGTCCATCTCTCTTGGGCAGTGCCTTGTGCCACCTGCCACGGGCAGGGATGAGAGTCTCGGGACAGGGACGCTACGGAGACGGAGACTGCGGGGACAGAAGCCCCCCAAGGCCTGAAAACAGCTGGGGATGTGGACGGCTCCTGGGGAACCAGGGACTCCCCACCCGCCAGGAGCGCCGGGGGGCCCAGACGGGTCACAGACCCTCTCCCTCACCCGGCCGCATCTCCTGGGCGGGCAGCTCTCCGATCATCAGGCACTCGGTTCCTTCCGGCTCCTCCTCCCAGTCTCTTGGCCTCCTTCCTTCCTGGTGTCGCCCGGCAGGCACGACTGCTCCTTGGGAGGCTCTAAATGCGGCCTGGGCAGCAGGGAGGCCCGAGGGAGGAGGGGGCAGAGAGAGGCCCGGGCCGGCCTCCCAGCCCCCACCTGCCCGCCGCGGGGCCGGGACCCACAGCACTGATCCGCCCGGCCTCCCAAACGCTCCAGCAATTTCCCGTCCCCTGTCCTCCTGACGCGCAGAGCCAGAGCCAGGGCAGGAGGTGGAGAGGTGCGGATTTTCCTCTAGGAATTTGTATATATATATATATATATATATATATATTTTTTTTTTTTTTAAAAGCCAGCAAACCTGGAAAAGCTTGGGACAAGCCCAGCTAATTTTAGTTTCTAATGAAAACAGCAGGTGGCTGAGAGGATCTGATCTCCCTGGCAGGGCCAAGGGCCCTCCGGCCTCGCAGGCGGCAGGCACGGGCCACGGGGAGGGCCTCCTGGGAGGAGCCTGCTGGACTCCAAGCCCCCACGGGAGGAGACGGGCACGCGCTGGCTGGCAGCAGGGCGGCCCAGGGTGGGGGGGTGGGCGGGGGGTAACCTGATCGATGGCACGGCTGTGGCTGGAGTCCTGGGTGGCCCTGGGCAGCGAGTGGTAAATGGCTAAGCCTGTGCTCAGCAGGGGCCGGAAGAAGCCTAAATGGGGGCGATGCAACCCCAACGAGGGAAGAGGCAGGGGTGGCCAAGGCCCTCCACCGGCTGGCCCCACACTCCGCGTCTCCCCCAGGAATGGCCAGTGCACTTGACATCTGAGCTGGGCCCAGTCCCAGGTCAGCGAGCGGCACGCATGTCTCTGGGGGAAAGGGTGAGCCACCTGAGGGTGTGGGGAGGGCATTCCTGAGGCCCCTGGGACCAGCTGGGCCTTGCCTGCTGGGCTCTCCAAGTCCTCCGCAGGCCGAATGGCCAAGGAGCCCCCAGGTTCTTCCGTCACCCCCGCCCTCCCCTCTCCTGAGCGCTTTGCAGGAGGGGAGCTGCGGGGACCTCATGAGCACAGGGTCCCCCATCTATGCTGCAAGCACTCACTGAGCACCTTCTACGGTCACAGCCTGTGCTGGACATCGGGGAGGCCGCAGGCTGGACACACACGGAGCGGGCCGTGACGCCCTGCAGCTGTCAAGTGAGGCAGATCCACAACCGGGGTGCAGGCGGGGGAAAGGGCCCCGTGTGAGCTGGGTCTGCATCCCAGCTTTGCTGCTCACTGGCTGTGTGACTCTGGGGCGCCACGACCCCTCTCTGGGCCTCCGTTTGCCCATCTGTAAAACGAAGCCAGGCATCCTAACCGAAGAAGCAGCACGGGCCACAGCCCATGAGGCTTGGGGTCCCAGGCCCCGCCCCTTCTCCAGTCCCAGTTCCATTCCCAGTTCTGACATCCAGCCCTTTACAGGCAAGAGCGTAGGATCTGTGAGAACCGGAGCGGGGTTAGGGCTCTGCTTCTCGAACCATGGGAGGGGTCAGCTGAGGGACCAGATGAAAGCAGGGGCTGGGGGTGGTGGGCATTGGTGCCAGCCTTGGGGGGCAGGGACACTCCCCAGCGGAAGAGCTTTCTCAGCTTCTTCCTGGAAGCCGTCCCGGTGACTCACGGCCGTGGCAGGCCGGCAGCTCACCCCTAAATCCCTTCCACTGTTATTTCAGCCTGTGTCCCTCGTTGAGTTCGGAGCGGCAGCAGGGGCAGGCGGAGGGCAGGTGGGGGGTAGGGGGCTCCCTGGTCCATGTCCCCCGTCTTCAGTGTCAGGGGCTCCATCTATCAGCCTGCATGGGATGGGGCCTAAGGCCTCTGCAGCTTAAACCCCTCCATCCCCGCAGGCTCTGACTCTTTCATCTGCAGGAGTACCTTTAGGAGACAGGCTCCGACGGGGCGGGGACTGGTCCGAGGTCGCACCACAGGCAGGTGGCTCGGCCAGGCCTCCCCAGCTTGCTCGCCTTGCCCGGAGAACCCCGGCCTTGGACACAGAAGCCAAGCTTCCACACCACCTGCCCTGCCCTTCCCCCAGTCCCTTGGCCAGACACGAGAGGGGGGCAGAGCAGAGGTGGGGGCCTGACAGCTCTGTGCCCCCATGTCACTGCCCCCCACCACCTTCTCCTAAAAGCCAGCCCTGGCATCTGAGCAGGAAAGGATCCAACTTGTAGGCCCAACTCCTAGTCCCCCATCACCCCGTGGCCTCCCAACGTGGACCTGGCTCATGGCCAGTAGCCAGGCTCTTGGCGCCCCCTGCAGGCCAAGAGCGCCAAGTGGTACCAGCTCCACAGCTGGGCCGGGGAGACAGGGCCCCCTCCCCTTGCAGAGGCACCCTCCGGCGGACCCTCAGCCATCTTTCCGCGCCCCCGTCTCCCTTCTGAGATTCTCAGGCGTCTTGCCCAGGCCTCATAGGGACGCTACCAAGCCTCTGTGCATTCTCCAGGCAGGACCCGGTAGCAAAGACTAGCAGCCTCCCGTGAGGCAGGGAATGGGGGGAGAGTGAGGGAGGGGGGACTGCCTCCCCCCGAGACCACCCACCTCCCACCTCCCGAGCTGCCAGGGAAGGGCGAGAGCCTCAGAGTCGCGGCACACCCAGAAATCAGCTGAGAGCAAGATGCAGCAGCCGCATCTCACCAGGTTAACTTCTCCCAGCGGCCTGGGGATGGAAATCGTTACCTCCACTTCCCGGATCAGGAAAGCCAGGTGCAGGAAGGCCCAGCAAGCAGGGGGCTGGTGCAGCTGTGAGGAGAGAGGGCGCCAGAATCAGGTTCCCGGGGACTGGGAAGGGAACACCACCAGTGGTCACGCACGGGCTTCCCCTAAAGCCCCCTCCAGGTGGGTGCAAGCCTGGCTTCACAGCTGCTGCAGGGAATGCATTAAAAAACCCATACACCCATCAAGCCCCACCTGGAGTGGGGCCCAGACACCTATGCTTTCGGCAAACCCCGCAAATGTTTTGCTGCACAGATTTGAGAACCATCACTCTGATCCAGCCCCCATGCCCGACAAAAAGAATCCAGCTGTTGATGGTACACTGCCGGTGGGGAGAGCTTGGCAACCCACAGGTAACCCACCGTCTATCTACACCTTGGCCCGCATCCTTAGGTCCAGCGAACCCAGCTCCCAGCAGCCTCTGCCCACTGGTGACATTCCAGTCCTTGAGCCATTTTAAAGAATATTGGCTCTACCAAAGGCTTTGAAGTCGGGCAAAACCAGGGTCAAGTCCTGACTCTGCCTCTTACTTGCCACATGACATTGCACACAGGGCAAAATATTTCTCTGTGCCTCCGTCTTTAACCCCTATACAAGGGGAGTTCATTGGCTTGCTGAGGATTAAATGCAATCATGTAAGTAAAGTGTTAGGCTTTACTGATTAAGGGCCATTGATGCTGTTGTTTAGTCACTAAGTCGTGTCTGACTCTTTGCAACCCCAGCATGCTAGGCTTCCCTGTCCTTCACTACCTCCGGGAGTTTGCTCAAACTCATGTCCATTGAGTCGGTGACGCCATCCAACCATCTCATCCTCTATTGTCCCCTTCTCCTCTTGCATTCAATCTTTCCCAGCATCAGGGTCTTTTCCAATGAGTCCACTCTTTGCATCAGGTGGCCAAAGTATTGGAGCTTTGGCTTCAGCATCAGTCCTTCCAATGAATATTCAGGGTTGGTTTTCTTTTCTAGGATTGACTAGTTTGATCTTCTTGTAGTCCAAGAGACTCTCAAGAGTCTTCTCCAGCACCACAATTCAAAAGCATCCATCCTTTGCCACTCAGCCTTCAAATTAGTTATTCTCATTGCTATTGTTATAAAAAATCTCCCATGTCTTACTAGGATTTCTGTGTGATTTTCTATCTGGGTACCATGCATTTATTCATTCCTTTACTCGGTAAACAGATGTCAAGTTCACACCCCATCGTCTGAGGCCGCGGGTCAGACCATCTTTCACATCCAAAATCCCTGTAGTGCCCGACTACAGTTCCTTGACTTGGCCACAACTGGTGGTCAGTCTCCCCCTCACATTACAGGTGGGGAAACTGAGTCCCAGAGAGTGGCGACCTTCCCCCTTTATCCTTCTTCTGATAGAAATCTGTGCAGCTTCCCTTGTGAGACGTACCAGCATCTTCACCTCCACCCCCAGAGAACCACTGCTCTCACATCAAGGAGACCTGGGTTGCTGGGCTGTTTCACTGTGGAGTCTGGTGCAGTGGGGCACCTCCTCTCTTTATATTCAGAGCCCTGGATCCGTGAGGTTGGGGCTGAGGCTGAGGGTAGGTAGAGCAGGGGTCTGAGTCTCCTGTGGGAAGTTGGTGGGAAGGCCCCTTTCCTTCTCTGAGCTTACCAGTAAGGTAAGGAGTCTGGACCAGACCATCTGTCTCATTCCCAAAGGCTGTGATTCTGTGCGCTCTGCTGCACCTCCAAGAACCTGGGAGGAACCAGGTGCACCTCCCACTGAAGAGGCAGAAAGAGGGGCAGGGGAAGAAAAGGCTTTCCAGAGTCACCACTCGGCTCTTCTTCCACCATCAGACTGCTACTTGTGCACCTACTATGTGCACTAGCCTCAGCCAAGGATGCTGGGATGGGTGGCTGGGGGCAGGTTGAGGGGCAGAGTTTGGAGCACAAGCCTCAGGGTCATCCAGACCCAGACTCCGATGCAGGTCTGCTCTTCCTTACAAGCTGGGTGACTGCGACGGCCACCTCCCTGCTTTGAAATACTGACACTTAGTAGGTGCTCAGTGAGTATACACCCTTCCCTTGAGAGAGAAACCACTTTTCTTCCTCACAGGGTCTTTCCCCAGCTCTGCTCCCACCCCGGTGAGCGTTCTTGTATCTTGCTCTGGGGCCCCTTGCATCCTGGCCCAGATCACAAAGTCATCGTCATTAGCCAGAGTAGAGCCTTCCGGGGCCCTCACGGAGGAGGACAGGCAGGGGAAAGGCCCATGGGGTCAGAGGGGTCTGAGGCTTGGCTCTTTCACTTGCTACCTGGATCCCCTTGGGCATGTCACCCTCTTAGCCTTTATGTTGGAGTCCATAAAATGGGCACAGTAATTGTCAACTCATAGATTGGGGATGAAGTGGGTTTGATCCCTGGTTGGGGAACTAAGATCCTACATGCCATGTGGTGTGCTCAAAAGATTACAAAAACAAAACAGCAATGCTCTGTCTGTCCTCCGCTGAAATGGACGCAGTAAAGCCCCCTCTCACATGCACCTGCTCCCAGGGTCCCGTGACAGAAAGCCGTGTTATCTGGCCTGAGATCCCCTTCCAACCCTGTGAGGTGGGGCAAGTGCTGGTGCCTCATCCCCGGGCGGTAAAGAATCCAGAGGCTGAGCAGGAAGCCTGGCACACTTCTGTTTTCATCTCACACTCCCTCATGCCCGTCCCCAGCCCCCCATCCTCACTGCACACATTGTCCTAAGTGCTACCGCTGTGATGCTGGTCTCTGCCCGGGGGCCCTGGGAAATGACTGGCAAAGAGGATCGCGGCCTTTGTAGCCAGAAGGTAGGCTTAGGTCGCGGGGGTCCCTGCCTGGGGATGAGGGAAAGAGACACACCAGACCAGACAGTGGCTCCAAGGCTCCCAGACAGAGGGCATCTCGACATGCAGGGCTTGGAGTGGGGAAGGTCTGGTGTAACATCGGGGACCAGATGCCAGTCGCCCAGGGGCCCCCAGGCGGGGAGGGATCCCACGGGGGCTCTGTCAGCGGCTCTCCTGGGGCTCCCCCGGCTTTGTTTAACTCCAGCCGAGATGAAAGCTTTGAACAAGATAGCACTTCCCCACTTCCGCCCCTCTGCGAGCCAGGCAGGAGGGCTGTCCCTGAATCCAGAGAGAAGCCCACCTCCTCCAGGCACTCATCGCTGGGACAAACTGGCTCCCAGAGCCCTGGGCGGGGCTGGGGGGTGGGGGGTGGTGCGGGGGCTTCAGCCTGGGCGTGGAAGGAGGAGGGGAGGCGCTCTGCCTGGTGTCCCACCCCCACCCACGCCCTCTCCCCAGGTACCTAGCCAAGCTGTCATCGGTGGGAAGCATCTCCGAGGAGGAGACGTGCGAGAAGCTGAAGGGCCTGATCCAGAGGCAGGTGCAGATGTGCAAGCGGAACCTAGAGGTGATGGACTCGGTGCGCCGCGGCGCCCAGCTCGCCATCGAGGAATGCCAGTACCAGTTCCGGAACCGGCGCTGGAACTGCTCCACGCTCGACTCGCTGCCGGTCTTCGGCAAGGTGGTGACGCAAGGTGAGGGCGGGGCTCGCGGGGGTGGCGTCTCCTGGGGGGGCGGGCAGGCGGGGAGGGGAGTCCCGTGCTGGAGAGTAGCTTGACCGGTCCATCACTCATCACAGGATGGCAGGTGGAGGGCCGGAAGTGAGCAGAACGCAGCGGAGGCGGGGGTCGGAGGCAGGAGGGCCTTCCTGCATTGACACTGTAGCCCAATACTCCCGGCAGCATCTTCAGTCCTGGGGTCATCATCCCGTTTCAGAGTCAGAATCCAAGGCCTGGGCAGGGGAAAGGATGGAGTTGCCTGGAGCTCCTCAGAGGGTGAACAGCAGAATCAGAAATCAGATCCAGGGGCCTCCAGACCTCCAGCCCCACGCTGTTTTACCTTAGAGCTCAGCCTGCCTTAGGCAAGACCGCCTTGTTCCTCAGTACCTTTGACAAACGCTATTGGGAACCTGACCATGCCCAGCTCTGAGACCCCGGAAAGAACACCACCCGGATCCTGTCCTCCCGGGCTCAGGTCAAGGCAATGCTGACGGCCCAGCTGCAGCAGTGGCCCTCACACCCGTAGCACCAGCAAGGGACCAAAAACTGTTGACCTGTTTTAAGTGATACGAACTCATCTGGCCCCTTGAGATAGGCTTCCATCTTGCAAATGAGAAACTACGGCACCCAGAGGCTAAGTAATGTGCTTACGGTCACAGATAAAAGCGGCTGAGCCAGGCCTTGAGCCCACACGGTCCAGCTCCAAGTCGCGCTCTGTCTTACCCACAGTAAGGGGACACAGGAGCCTCAGGAGCCCGGGGTGGACCTGGCCCCAGCCAGGGCAGGTGCTCAGGGGGAGAGCTTCCCCAAGGAGGTGGGCCCTCGGCTGATACCAGGAGCATGAGAAGGCCTTCAAGCCAGAGGAAGGTGGGCCAGGGCATAGAGAACGTTCCAGGCAACTGGAAGACTCCCCAGGAGGGCACCGGGTCAAGCCGCTGTCCTCCAGGGCCCGCTGTGAACCAGCTTCCTCTTTTTCTACCACTTCCTGAGCGTGAAACTGACACTCTGGGCCACGGACTGTCCACGGGCCACTTGATGTGCCTGGGCAGCAGGAGGGCGTTCCTGGGCCAACCTTTGTCTTGGCACCTGCGGTCCTGGAAGGCTGGGACTGCCGGGCTTGTGGCAAACCATTTAGATGTTGTTGGAAACCGACTGCGATAGAAATTTGGAAGCTTTTCTCCTGAGAGCTGGCAGGGGCCAAAAAAGGCACGATTGTGCTTGGCCCAACTGAACATTGCTGCTTCGTGGAAGAAGCAGAGCCCCAGGGCGCAGCCGGGGAGCCGAGGCCCTCCCGGGACCAGGGTGTGTGTCTGTCTGCTGAGGCCCAGATCCTAGGCTCAGCAGCAGGCCCTGGGCCTGGGAAGCCCCTGGCACACAATAGGTGTTCTGTGTCCTAGGTGGGTTGGTGAACAGATGGGCAGGGTTTCACGCGCCAGGCCCTCTCATACCCTGTGCCTTTGCATATGCTGTTCCCTCCATCCAGACACCCCGTCCTCTTTCTCCGCCAGTCTTCATCTTTCTCCCTCCTCCAGTCTTCCCAGCTCCTGCAGGCAGGGGCGTTGCTTTGTTCCTCGGGGCCCCAGAGCTCTTTGTTCATTCTGGGGTGTTTTTTTCCCCCTTTTCTGGTAATTGTTTTTTGATATAATTTCGAACTTAGAGAAAATTTGCAACAGTAGTACAAGGAATTCTCATATACTTTTTTTTTTTTTACGACTTTTTTCTGATATGGGCCGTTTTTTAAGTCTTCGTTGAATTTATTACAATATTGCTTCCATTGTTCTGGATCTTGGGCTGCCCTGAGACATGTGGGATTTTAGCTCCCCAACCAAGGATAGAACCCATGACTCCCGCACTGGAGTCTTAACCACTGGACCACCAGGGAAGTCCCCCCATGTACTCTTTATAAAAAGATTTCTACGTGACAGTTATTCAGTTTATGCAGTTTATTCAGGTTTCATCTTCCTATTTTTTTTTTAACTGAGGAATAATTAACATGCATTATATTAGTTTCAGGGTATAATATTATGATTCAATAATATGTATATATTACGAAGTGATCACTACAGAAAGTCTAGTTAACATCCATCACTACACAGATGTAGACATTTTTTTCTTGTGGTGAGAACTTTTAAGATCTCCGTTCTCATCCACTTTTAAATACAATATTACTATCTACAGTCACTACACTGGACATCACGTCCTCATGATGCATTTATTTTTATAACTAGAAGTTGGTACTTTTTGACCCCCTTCACCCATTTTGCCCTCCTTCACCTCCTGCTTCTGCGTCTGGCACCAATTTGTTCTCTGAATGTATGAGTTCTGTTTTTCCTATGAAGAATTGCCATTGCCTCTTTACCTAGATTCACCAGCTATTTACATTTTAACCCATTTGACGCATCAATTTCTCTCTCTCTCCTTCTCTCACTCCCTTAATATACACACACACACACACACACACACACACACACACCCCTGTCTACACCACGTGTGCCCACACGGTTTTCAGTACACCTTTCACACTGACCTGTGCTGGCTTTCTCCCCTACCCCACCCCCACCCCCCCATCCCTAAACCTAGAACTCTTTCAAGGCAAGACAGATGTCTCATTTACCGGCTTCCCAGCACATGGCCAAGCCTGGCATGGAGGATACAGTCGATGGATGCCATCCAATGGCAGAGAGCAAGTCAGGGCACGGACTCAAGGGGCAGAGGAGGGGAGGCGTGGATCGGTGCAGCCTGAAGCCGGTGAGGGACCCTGCTGAGATGTGCTTTCCTCACCTGTGTCTGCGCCAGGAACCAGGGAGGGGGCCTGACCCTCCCAAGCAGGCTCAGGGAGACGCCAAGACTCGACCAGGTTTGGCTGGAGCCTGCTCGGGACTAAGAGTCCAAGTGACTCGGTCAAGCGTCCAGTCTCCTTGGGGCCGAGTCAGGGCAGGCACTCACCAGGCAGATATACCAGGCCATCACACCAGGCAGCCACACCAGGCCAGGGCCATCATGTTTTGGAGGAGTCTGAGCTCTTCCCACCAGTCCATCTCCTCACTGTTGCATTTTCCATTTTCTTCCCTAGTAAAATGCCTCCTGGGAAAGCCTTACTCTATCCCCACTGAACAAGAGAAGGGACCCGTCCCTCCCAGGGTCAATGAGACACTGGGGAAAGAGCGTGGGCAGCACGACCTTGGGGGAGGGACCGCCCTCTGAGCCTCGGTGTCCTCACCTGTCAGTGGGACCCTCCCCTGCGCTCACTCATAGGGCATCACCATCTAGGGTGGACCTTGGCCCCAGAAAAGCCACCCATCATCACCAGATGCTGTAATTTTGGGGGCAGCAACTGGCCTGGGCAGGCCTCTCTCACAGTTCCCAGGTTTTGGGGTCAGGGAGCTTGGCCGGTTCCCAAATTCATGAGCTGCCTGGCTGGGGTCATGACCTCAGACCTGGAAAGGTAATTGGTCACAGATCCCTCTAGGAGCCAGGCCATACTTGGAGGAGAAAAGGAGCCCCATTTGTGGAGGGCACTGCCTCACATCCAGCCACCCTCAGGACAGCTCCAAGTGTGTTAGTATTATTCCCACGTTATAGCTGAGAAAGGAGGTGCAGCAGAGAGGCTGCAACTCACCCGGATCCAGACCTGAACCAGGCGTGAGAGCCTGGGCAAGGTCCATCCCCTGTCCGAACTTCAGCGGCATAGCCCTTGGAAAGGGGGCGGGGGGGCAACCCCAGGCTTCCCATCAGGATTCAGAGGTGACGTCTCCAAATGCCTGAATGACTCCCGGGGGTGGGGACAGCTCTTCCCGCCAGCGCTGCCCGAGGCAGCACGGCTCTAACCCTGCACCCCCTCTAACCCCGGGCAGTGGACCCCCCTCCACTCCTGGCCTACAGAGGCAAGACGGATGGTGACACTCGTGACCCATGAGGACAGTGTGTAAGGCAGGGCCAAACCACGCGCTCCAGGCTGAGACTATGCCAGAAGTTTGGTGAAGTTGGCAGGGGGCGGGGGGCAGCCAGGAATGGGGCAGGCGGAGGTTCTTGGCAGGGCAGGCACTCAGGGCCAGATGTGGGATGGCCTCTGTGCGGTCTGGTCACTGCCGGATCCCCATGCCTGGGGCAGCATCTGCACACGTAACTGATAAACATTTGTGGAAGGAATGACGAAACCCCAGGGCCTGAGCGGGGAGGGAGAGGCCGCGCGGTCTGGTAAAAGTTCAGGGTCACTGTGAACAGGATGGGCGGGGGTCTCTGAGCGGGGCTAGCCCGAGCAGGATGCGGAAAGGTGGGGAAGAAGCCAGGTCCTCGGCTCCCCGCTCCTTCCCTCTGTGGAGAATGCTGGGCGCCACCCCCCCCCCGCCTCTTTGCACCCCACTCTGTGAGCCCCACCGCACCCCTGTCCTGAGAGAGTGGGCTCCCTGAGGTCTGCGGCCCTGTCAGGCCCTGGCTGCCACCTGGACAGGTGATGAGTCGTAGCCAAGTGAAGCTTCAGCCCAGGCTGTCTTTCTTGTCCCCGAGTTCAAACCTCAGGGCATCTTTTTTTTTTTTTTTAATATTTATTTGGCTGTGCCGGGTCTTAGCTGCATCACGTGGGATCTAGTTCCCTGACCAGGGGTCAAACCCATGCTCCCTGCATCGGGAGATCAGAGTCTTAGCCACTGGACCACCAGGGAAGTCCCGGTGCCTCTTCCTGGAGGCAGCATCAGGCTGGAGGTGGGAAGCAGATGCTTCTCTGGGCTGCGACTCACTGACACCTGTGCTCTCACCTTCATCCTCGATGTTGCCATCACGTTGGACCAGAGAAGGCGACGACACGCCTGTCTCCTGGGGACTTCTCGAGCCAGCCTTTGGTGCCATCAGATAAGTCACAGGAGGCCTAGGGAGGGGGTACCCTGGAGACACTCCGCACTAGGGGTTCCTTGGGGACAGATTCCTCTGGGCCTCCCTGGTGCTGGCATAGGGCCTGGCTCACAGCAGGTAACCATCTGGTGAACGAGGCGGTGTCTCCACCCTAAGGAAGCTTTTGGCCCAGTGGCCAATGTACGGACAAGTGGCCCTCGGGATATAACTGCTCTACTGATACTTGTTAGTAAATGAATAAAATGGCATTAATTTCACCCAACAGTAACATTCACAGTAGCTATTGTCTCAAGCTCATACTCTGGGCCAGTGACTAAGCATTTCCTGTGTTTGACGTCAGTAGATTTCCAGACCCACCTGAAGAGGTCAGGACGATGTCAGCCCCATTCTTTGGACACGAAAACCAAAATCTCACATCTAGGAAGTGACCGAGCCGGGCCCAGACCTCAGTCCTGCCTGGCTGAGCATCCACACTCCTCCCAATAACCCCTTTCCATTTCCAGGGAGCTGAGAAAGGCCTGTCATTGCCAGCTCTGTACTGGGAGGCGGTTGAGGGATAGTGTGGCCCCGGAGCTTCCCATCTGGCTGCAGACAAGCCACACAAGACATTCAGAAGCCGAAACAGTCAAAGTGGAGAGCCAGCCAGCGAGGGCACCCGGAGTCCCGGGACTCCGTGATGGGGGGGTGGGAGGAAGCGCCAGGGCCTGGCCTCCCGGGGCAGCGTTATCTTCCCCATGTTAGAACTGGAAAAGGGCACAACATGGCCCTGTCCAGCTCCAGCGTCTTTACTCTTTCCCCGGTCCTACACTGTGTTGTAAATCCAAAGAGGCTTCCTGGAGGAGGTCTCAAGAAAAAAAAAAATCCGCTTTTGCTGACAAGATAGCAAAGGAATTGGACAGGCAGACTGAGGGGCAGGGATGGGGAAACAGCAAGGTCAGGACTCTCTTGGAGGCCAGCCTGCCCTGCCCCTCCTCCCTAGGACTCCCGCTGGGCGCGCTTGGGAAACATGTGAGTTATGCTCGGAATGACAGTGCCACAGACACCTGCCTGGTGCCCCGGGGGATCCCCGTGCCCGTGGTTTCCTCTCCAGCCCAACTCAGCCTCTCTTCCAAACACTCCCTCCTGCTCCAACGTCCTCCTTCCAACATCTGGGGAGACAGTGCGCGTGACGTGCTCGAACACACAGGCCCTGGTTCCTGCTTGTCCGCTGGCTGACTGAAGGACCCTGGATAAGCCACCCAGCCTCATTTTTCCCTCCAGGAGCAGAGCTGGAGATAGCTGGGTGGCTCAGGTCATCATGAGCACATGGACAGGCCCTGGCACATGGGAGGCCCTCGGAAAGGGTAGTTATCCCTGGATCCCGAGGACAGCTCTGAATTTCCCAGCTGCAGGCAGCCTTCGTTCCTTGGAAAAGAGGGCAGTGAGGTGGGACCCAGAGGACGCTCAGGATTTAGACCCTTGGAGCCAGGGAAGGAGGTACAGGAAAGAGCAGGAAGAAAGGGGCTGGATGTGGAACGGAGCAAACGGCTTTATGGAAATGGCAGGAGCTGCGAGCAGCTGCTAGCCCTCTCGAGCACTCTGCCTTCCCCTCGCTGGCTCTGCCATCCCAGGAGGACAAAGCCAGGACTGTCCTCCCCCTGCAGCTGGCACGCGCAGACCCTCAAACCAGTTATCTACCAGGCCGCTGGGGAGCTCCCCTCGGCGGCCCTCACCGCCGCACCGCAGTCCTGTCCTGTGTCTCAGCGGTCGCTGCCGGGTGTCCCACGGGTGGGCAAGGCTCCAGCCGGGACACAGGGGAGGAGCTGGGAGGAGCCACAGCGCTGGAGTCAAGGGACGGGGACTCAGGGCCGCTCAGAGAAGGCCGCCACGGCTGCCATCAGCTCTCAGGACACAGGGGCTCAGTCACATCCTCCAGGCCGTGGGGGCAGAAGAGGGGGCTCCTGTGCTGAGCACTGCTCACCATCCCCCCAGGAAGAACCCATAAGGGAACTGGACAGGTCCCACAGCTCACGGCTTCGTAAACAGAGGTGAGATGAGATGGGCTGTTTATTCCCGAGGACTCTGGGCTCCTCTGGGGGGCAGGACTGCGTCAAGGTTGAAACGCTGGAGCCAGGCTGGCCGAGTCTGAATTCTGGCTCCCCCGCTTCCTGGCTGGGTGTCCTTGGACCAGTTGCTTCACCCTTCCGTGCCTCAGTTTCCTCATCTGTAAAATGGGGAGCAAAAGTCTCTACTTCATGGGGTTGTTGTGCTCAAACAGCGCCCAGCACAGAGTGAGCTCTCTCTAAGCTTCAGCTAATGCTATTATCTTCATTTCAGAACCTCTTCTGTTCCACCCAAGTGGTAGTGCCCTTGCTACCAAGGCCAGAACAAGGGGGCCTGGAGTTCTGGCAGATGGGTGTTGGTTGGGGATGAGGCGGGGGCTCCCTGACCACCTCACGGGGCACCCTGCACCCAGTACGCAGGGGAGAGGGTAGGCCCAGAGCTTGGAGCAGGCTAGGGGCTGCCTGAGGGCCCAGAGAAGCAGAGGAGACAGGACCGCGCCCGGCCAGGAGCTGGGGCCACCCTGCCAGTCCCTTCCACCCTACCTCCTGCCTTCCCTTCCCCCTTGGTCTTTGGGGCAAAGATTTGTGCTGGTTCAGGCCTGGAAATACCAGAAATACCAGAAACTAAAGTCGTCTCTCTTTGGGCGGCCACAGCACAAAACCAACCAACATGATCCTGCTATTAACCTCGATTAACTTGGAGAGGATTCTGTCTCAGGCTGTCAAGGCCCCCGTGGCTCTGGCCAAGCCCCCTCATGCTGGCCCAGAGTGGCCAGACCACGGTAGCGGGCAGGCCGTGGGGAGTGGGCGGCGGGCACGATCCCTCGCTCAAGGGCCGGACCGAGAACAGGGCGTCCTGAGCCACGGGGGCCGGGGCTGCCTCCCACCCCTGCCCACAGACGCGGGCACACAGGAGGTGATTGTTTCCGCCTGACCACGGCGACTGCTCCCCGGGGCAGCCGGGAGCACAGGCCTGGGTGTCGCAGAGGTAATTGCCAACCGCGAGCCCAAAGCCTGCCCCCTCCGCTCCTGCGGACACGGACACTCCAGCAAGAGACAGAGGGACAGTCACGGGCACACAGAGGCTCTCACAGGGCCCAGGAGAGGTGCAGGGCCCGTCCGGTCACACACCCAGCCAGCTGTGTGCACACGCGTTACACACACACACACACACAGATATACCCCCCTCCCACCACCCCCACCCCCAGAAAGAGCCTGCACGGCAGCTACACCCCCTGAGGCACAGTTCCTAGGAGGATAAAAACACCCATTCAGGCGAGAGACCGGGCAGACACCAAAATAGAACCACCAAGAAGTCAGGGGGCCGAAGGGAAGAGACAGGGAGCAAGGCGGACGAACCGGAGCTTGGGTCCTGGTTCTGTCACTTCCTGACCGGCGACTGGGACCCACTTCCCCCCTCCCCAAACCCGCACCGGGCCATCTGTGAAAGGGGCAGCTCTCCGGAGGTAGAGGGCACCCCCTCACTGGCAGTGGTCCTGCCTGGTAAGCAGCGGGACCGTTGTTACTGCCATTTACCCTCAAAGGTCTAAGGGAGCAAGGTGGTCTCAGAAATGGGCCCAGCCTCAGCGGGGAGGGGCTAGGGCAGCTTCGCAGGGCAGGGGACCCTCTCGGAGACTTTAGAAGAGGCACAGGAAGAGCCAGGCAGACAGGCCCAGCCTGGGCCTCCTGCAGTCTTGGTATGTTAATTCACCTCTCCCAGCCTAGCATCACTCATCTCCCGGAAAGGCCGTGAGAACAGGATCTGGGGGTAGCTCAGAGCACTGAAGCTGGACCGGTACCACTCAACCATGAGCTGTGAGGCCTGAGACAAGTTGGCTCATCTCTCTGAAAATGGGGATGACAGGTGTACTCACCTGACGGGTGTGGGGCAGACAAATGCCCGGCGCGTGTGAAGACCGAAGAACAGTGCCCGGCAGGTGTTGATGTGCCCGGTCGCCGGTGTGCTGAGAGTGTCAGCTCAGCCTGACTCGTGGCTCCACAGAGTTGCTGCCTTGCTGTCTGTCTCCCTGGCCGCCATCATCCAGGAGGGTCCCATCTCCCCCTCCCCTCTATAAAGGAGGGTGCCGGGCGGGAGGAGTGCTGGGACCCAGCCCTGCCCTCCTCTGCCTCCCACAGGGACTCGGGAGGCGGCCTTCGTGTACGCCATCTCTTCGGCAGGTGTGGCCTTTGCGGTGACGCGGGCGTGCAGCAGCGGGGAGCTGGAGAAGTGCGGCTGTGACCGGACGGTGCATGGGGTCAGCCCGCAGGGTGAGCCGGGGCGCTGGGGAGGGCGTACGTGGGTGGCCGGGGCGGGGGGTGGATGGGGCGCCTGGGCCGGGCCCTCACTCACCCTTGGTCTCGGGTGCCCCCTCCGCCCCTTGCCACCCACCCAGGCTTTCAGTGGTCAGGATGCTCGGATAACATCGCCTACGGCGTGGCCTTCTCCCAATCATTCGTAGACGTCCGCGAGAGGAGCAAGGGGGCCTCGTCCAGCCGGGCCCTCATGAACCTCCACAACAACGAGGCCGGCAGGAAGGTAGCGTGGGCCCCCCTCCCCGCCTGGGAAGGACAGGTTCGGCAAGGTCCCCAAACGCTCCCTGCCAGGCCCCTCCTGTGGGGCGGGGGGCGTGGCAAGAGGGCAGACAGGTGAGGAGGCCTCACGGAGGTGTGAGGGCCATCCACACGCGTATGTGCACACAGGCGTGTGTCTCCATCCCCCCGTCACACACACAGCTCCCACCCCTGGCTCTGCGTCCCTGCCAGGACCGGGGGCTTGACTGTGACCCCGTCTGCCATCTCAATGCCTACTCCTCAAGGTTCCTGGAGTGGCTGGTGCAGCGCAGCCCTGTCCCACCCCCCGCCCCCCACCCCACATCAGCTGTCACTGTTTCCAATGACACTGCCCTTTGAAAGGTCCCTCCTCCATCAACCCCAAGCGGCCCCGACGCCAAGGACAGTATCTTGGACTGTTTCCCGCTTAGATGAGCACTCCTGTGGCATACAGAAGGGGCTTAAGACAGAGGAAGAGCCCCCCTAAATCTTCCTCCCACGCGGCAGCATCCCAACCTCGCCCGCCCCCTTCCGCGGTCCACGCCCCACCCCGGCGGCCCCTCCCCCGCAGCGCCTGACCGCCCCCGCCCCTCCCCCGCCGCGCCTGACCACCCCTCTCCCCTCCCCACCCCCGCAGGCCATCCTGACACACATGCGGGTGGAGTGCAAGTGCCACGGGGTGTCGGGCTCCTGCGAGGTAAAGACGTGCTGGCGAGCCGTGCCGCCCTTCCGCCAGGTGGGCCACGCCCTGAAGGAGAAGTTCGACGGCGCCACGGAGGTGGAGCCCCGCCGCGTGGGCTCCTCCAGGGCCCTCGTGCCGCGCAACGCGCAGTTCAAGCCGCACACGGATGAGGACCTGGTGTACCTGGAGCCCAGCCCGGACTTCTGCGAGCAGGACGTGCGCAGCGGCGTGCTGGGCACGCGGGGCCGCACGTGCAACAAGACGTCCAAGGCCATCGACGGCTGCGAGCTGCTGTGCTGCGGCCGCGGCTTCCACACGGCGCAGGTGGAGCTGGCCGAGCGCTGCAGCTGCAAGTTCCACTGGTGCTGCTTCGTCAAATGCCGGCAGTGCCAGCGGCTGGTGGAGCTGCACACGTGCCGGTGACCGCCGCCCGGCCCGGCGCCCAGCGACCGCCTCGTGGCCCCGGGGAAGGCCGATAATTTAAACAGTACCCCCTGCCAGCCACCACCCGCCCCAAAAGATACTGGTTGTTATTTTTTGTTTTGGTTTGGTTTTTGGGTCCCTCCTGTTATTTATTGCCCGAACCGGGCGGGCGGCCCCAAGGGCACCGACCCTGGGGCCGCCCTGAAGCCGGGGCCTTTGTGGCTGCCACTGACCAAAGGGACTTTGCGCGTGCCTCCGGCTGTCCACATGTGGCCGCTGCTGACCACTCACTTGTTATCTGTACCCGTTTTTCTACTTGCGGACTTCAGGTGGGTGACGAAGAGTGTCCCAGCCACCCATGCCGACTGACCCTGCTGTCCAGGGAGACGGGTGGCAGGGGAACGGTGCCATCTAGATGGCAGCCACACACACCCCCCCCCCCCACTTACACGGGGGCCCCTGGCAGCTTCGGCCTCATCATCTCTCAAGCCCCCTGGAAAAGCAGTGGGTAGACACACCAGGTCTCCATGGGCAGCCGGCGGTTCAATCTCTGTAGGCCCCTCCAGGCAAGAGCAGCAGATGAGGCCAAGACCAGTGCAGGCTGCAGCACCCCGACCCTCAGAGAGGGAGACGTCCCCCACTCCCCCCAGTCCCCCCCGGTCCCTCCCAGACAGGAATACAGCTGCAGCCTGGATCGGAGACCCCAGGTCGGCCTTCACGGTGACTCTTCATGGGGCTGCTCCTCCGTGAAATTAAGAACGTTAATGTCATACACGGGAAAGGGCCATGTGCAAAAGCCCTCACCCGACTTTCATTTCACTCTCTTAGCCACATCTGTTAAGCAAACACTGTTCCAGGCCCTGTCCTGGGCCGTCTCACTGGACGACCGCGGCAGTCCTGGGAGGCCAACCAGACAGGGACGCACGCTTGTGCTCGTTTCACAGGACGAAGGGCAAGGCTCGGCTGGGTCCAGGACCCATAGATGTGGACACGGAGCCAGAACAGCCCTCCAGCCAGGCCTCCTCCTGGGAGCCTGTTCCCAAGGTCCCAGAGACTGTAGGGCCCCCTTGCGTCTGAGACTTGGGGACGGGACTCCAGCAGCAGGAGCCACAGACCACAGGCCGAGCTGGAGCCCACGTGGTTCCCCAGGGAGGGCAGAGCCGGCTCGGAGGGAAGTGGGGGCCAGCAGCCAGGCTGACAAAGCGAGGTCTCAGCACAGAGGCACCCCTGCTCCCAGGTGCCGCGGGGCCTGAAGCAGCGCCCTCAGAGCCAGCCCCACAGCCTAGGCCTGGCCCTGTGCACCCATCAGGCCACAGGCCCAGGCTTCTGTGGGCAGGGCCTGCACATGGCAAGCCCCGGCCTGACCCAGCTGCTTCTCAGGTGGGCTCCTGACCCCCCGGGGACCTCCCTCCAGCCCGCTCTCCAAGCTGCCCCAATATGGAGGCTTTCTGCTCCTGCTTTGAGGTCTTGGGGTTCAGGACTCCCCCTTGCAGGTTCTCAGACTCCCAGTTGTTGGCTCCAAGATTCAGTATCTGAATTCAAAGCCCCAGATCCACAATACAGGCTCTGGCCTGTTAGACTCGCTTCTCCGGGCCTGGAGGTTTGTGCCTCCTGGTGTTGGCTCCCTCACGAAGACAGGGTCAACACCCTTGGCCCCTAGCCAAGCTCTCTGCTCAGTGTCCATCCGAGAAGAAGGCCAAAACCAAGTGAGATGCTGGACCCACATTCAAACGTAGGGATAATCTTGGGGCAGGCAGGCTCTGATGTGGATGAAAGCTGAGCTGATTCAGTGTCCCCACGGTTAGCTGCCCAGCTGGGCTCACTGCTCCTCTGGCGGGCTCTGCTCAGCTGTCTGCTCAGCGCCAGGGAAAAACACTATCCCTCACTGGCACGGGCCAGACCCACACAAAGGAAGCGGTGAAGACCCCTCCCCCACCCCAGGTCCTGTCCTCAGAGGCAGGGGCATAGTCGATCCCGGCTGGATGCTGGTATGATGGGCACTGCCCCAGGAAGAAGGCACAGGGCCTGTGCTTGTTCACAGGCTTCACCTTTCCACCCACCAGGGGGCTCCTCAAAGCTGATCCTCCTGTGGCTTTCGAAGGGTGTAGCCTCAGTGAAGCAGACTAGATTCTAGCAACCTCTGCCCAGCCCCTACCACTGCTGCCACCAGCACCCCAAAGGGCTCCACAGCTGCAGGAAAATGGAGCTTCCTGGGACACATCCCACTCCAGACTGTCCAAATAAAGAGGAATCAGCACAGGATTGACACAGTCACCCACTCTGGAGGCTGGCCAGAGGGTCCAAGCCCTGCCCGAAACCCTCCCCACTAGTCCGATCACAAGGCAAGGCGTCCTCTGAGGCCTCGGGCTGGACGAGTCCCAGTTCTGGATGCTGCTACCCCCTGCTGCCCCCACCCCATGCCCTGACTTTTATACTAGGCTCCTTGCCTTTGTGACATCCTCATGAAATAGTCTGGTGCACGATAAAATGATTATTTCTTTATCTTGCAATTGTGGCAGTGACTTTTTTTTTTTTTTTTTTTTTTGTGTAGAAGAGGGACCAGAGAGACTTGGGGAAGGACGTGGGAAAAGCAGATACACAGTAGCCAGTTCTATATATGGGGACCCTCTTTGCTCCCTCTCCTGAGTCAGTGACTGGATGGCTCTAAGGACTTACTGGCCTGCTATCTGGAATTCACCTTTAACACCCAGAGGCTGTATCTGCATTTCACCGAGCCATGATCAACTGTTCAAACCTTGGCTGATCCAAGGTCTCAGAACCCTTCTTGGGCACTGATGTGAAAAGGAGGGACAGATACGATGGACAGGAGGGTTTGGTAAAGTGGGGGGGCATTGAGGAGGTGGGGAACAAATGGAAAAGAAGTTAGTTCCTGCCTAAGGACACAGGTATTCAAGGCCCGTGGCTAAAAGTAAACTCCAAGATTGGAGCCCAGTCAGGATGAGGAGTCTGGATGGAAAACTCCACAGAACTCTGTCACAGCTGTGGGCGAGGCCCAGGGTGGCCTCTCAGGAACCCACGTCCAGTGGATGAGGTCCTCATCCTTACCAAGGGGGCCATGGTCCTCCACCCCCATCCCCAAACCCACACCAGCCTGGAAAACAGTGAGGCTACTATGTGCTTGGCTTCCTAAGCATGTAGTGGGGCATAAAAGGGCCAAAGCAAAGTGCTTTCAGGATAGCAGGGCGACACACAAATTGGTGAAGGGCCGGGGGGAAGGGACTGGGTCCAGAACAGGACACATCCTCAAATCGTGGTCAAATCCTTGGTGATACGGCGGGTCCAAGATGGTGGACCAAAGCAGTGGAGATGTCCCTGCCCAAGGACTCTCTCGAAGCGGGAAAAGGACCCAGGCTTTGCCATCCAAGGGGCCTGGGTTGGAATGCCGGCACTGCCACTTCTTCACTACATGGAACCTTGAACAACTCATAGTCCCTCTCTGGAACTCATTTTCTTCATTTGTAATATGGGGCTGTTCCCCCTGCCCCAACTTCATTCATCATATAGGACTAGATGACGACAGAACCTATTTCTTGGGGATGTCAAATAAACCATCTTGGGGATGTCAAATACAACATTCGTTGTAAAGTTCAACAAGTGACAGCTGCTACTATAAAGATCATTATTCCCTTTTCAGGAATGTCGTGGGCAGTTAAGGTAGCTCTAAGATTGAGGGAGTCAGACAGGATGAGGCGAGGAGGAGAGCAGACTGTGGATTAGGCCAGGCGTTGAAGGCAGGTGTCCCAAGGCCATGGTCCTGCTTTGGCCCCATCCCTGACTGAGCTCAGAAGCCGGCGGCTGGCTCAGGGCAGAGACCCCCAGGCAGGAAAGAGAGGAGCCAAGGGATAGGGACACCCAGGGAGCAGTCAAGCAGTGGTAAAGCTGTCCCTGGGCTCCAGTAGGAGAGGCTGGATTGAGGTCCCAACGAGGGTGAGAAGCAGGACTAGGAGAGGGAGGGCAGGTGAAGGAGGGTGGTCAGGAGTGGAGGGGGGCATGTCGGAGCTGTGGGAAGCTTAGGCAGTGGGGCCCAGCAGCTCCGCCTGTTAGGATGGAAGGTTTCCAGGACTCCTAGGCCCGTTCAGCTCACAGAGAGGCCGTGTCCAGATCCATCCTTGATGATGTCCTCAGACTCAGGCCTGAAGGGTTCTGGGAAGCTTGTGATTAAAGCAGACTCCCTTCTCAGCTCCTTCTCGACAGCCAGTGGTCAAGGAAGTCTTAGGGAGACCAGAGGCAGGGTTTAAAGTAGATCTTGGGTCAAGAAAGAGCCAGAGAACACAGGAAAATGAAGAGAAGGAAGTATACAGTTCTGAGCAACTGAGAGGAGCCGAGAAAGGCTGAGTGAGCAAGAGGCAGAGGGGAGGAGGGCAGACACAGAAGACCCCCGGAAAGAAGAAGGTGCTGAGGGACCAGAGGGCATCTGGGCAGAGGAGTCCAGCAGCTCCCTAGTAGAAGGAGAAAATGCTGAGCTTCAGGAGAAGGTGTCTGACTCAAGAAGGTCTAGGGGATGGGGGGGGGGGGGGGGGGTGGGCAGGGTGGCCTGGCCTGGCCCAGGCAATGACTTCATAGGCATCTCCCCCCATCCCTTCCTGAGCCGCCAGCCCTGCTGACCCCCTGCCCGCATCTCAAGGGTCCGGGCCAAGCAGGCGCTGACAGGGGAGAGAGGGGGCCCTTCTGGGCCAGGCCCCCAGGCCTGGCATCGTGCCTGCTGAGGAGGAGGGGCCTGGAGGCCCAGCCCTTGTCAGCATCCCGGCCGGCACTTCGGAGGCAATTAGCAGCCCAGCTGAGCTAATCCCCCGCCTGGCGAGGCCAACACAAACAGGCCCAGGCCGGGTGCACACTCGCCTCCCTGTTTGCTGAGGGGCCCGGTGGTCCGCCAAGAACAACACCAATAACCCGGGGCCTTCTCTAGGTTAAGAGGAGGACCGGGGCTTGCTGAAGAGCTGACAGTGCCCGACAGAGCATAGTCTGGCCAGGTGCCCCGGCTGCCCCAGAAAGGCAGCCACTGTTCCCAAGCCTTGGGCCAGCCAGGAAGAGGAAGCTGGACAGAAGGAGCCATATACTCTGATTCAGCGCCCACCCCCACCCCCACCCCCACCCCCGCCACCTGTGAGGGAGGAGGGCCAACTCTGCCAGCCCAACCGAGGCCAGGAGGGCCTGGGCCCTCTGGTTGGGATGCAAGGATTACAGGCTCCACGCTGGACGTGGGCACCCAGAGGCAATTCACACCTGGACCCTGCCCTCAGGGGACTCCCCGTCTAGCGAGAGAACAGACTGCATGTGACCTTGGAGCAGGGCCAGTCTCCAGTCCCGTCGGCCTCCCCCAGACCGGAAAGGCCATGGCCAAACCCCACAACTGAAAAGGCAAATGGGGACCCGGAAGAAACCATCTGAGGCCCAGAGACTGATAGATGGGGTGATGGTGCCAAGAGAGGCAGGAGGGATCCAGAACAAGCTCTGGCACAGACTAGCCCTGGTTCCAGCCAGCAGCCACTGGGCAAGCCCGGAGACAAGGCCCTACTCCTGCAGACCCGCTGCTGCTTTCCAGCCCAGTTCCACCTGCAGCCTGCAGCCTGGGAGCGTCTCCTTTCTGAGGGAAACCCTCTATCCTCAGTTTGGTTCTGCATCCCCCAGGCACCCATGGACTCTGTAGCATCAGGAAAGCATGGCCTCCTCGGCGCTTGAGGAAGTGACACAGCTTCCCGCCTGGCCAGGCCCCTTGGGACGTTCGGCGTTATGACCAATACCCAACACCATCGGCACTGACTGCGGGGTCAGGCCCCCACTAACACGGCCTACCAGCACACTTGTGTGTCACAGTCACAAGCGAGCAACGCGGCAGGAATGCTTCCTGTCGGACAGACCAGCTGGGAGGCAAGTGCAGGATTTATCCCCACTTTACAGACAAGGACCCTGAGGCCCACACAAGGGAAGACTTGCCCACAGCCAGAGCCCAGACTCCAGGCTCCCGGGCAGGAGATGGTATGTCAGCAGGCTCCTCCTCCAGTTTCACCCGCAAGCCTCTTCATTTCTTCTCAGCCCATCACTGGCCTAGATCCCCCTTTAGCGCTTTCCGTGCCAAAGAGCCTCAGTCTTGGGCCGACCCC
Organism: Dama dama; assembly: GCF_033118175.1. Lineage (NCBI taxonomy): Eukaryota > Metazoa > Chordata > Mammalia > Artiodactyla > Cervidae > Dama > Dama dama. Next base: position 5,381,419 of record NC_083688.1, on the reverse strand, counting down.
GCCCCACAAAACAGCACTATCTGTGTCTAGCTGGGCTCAGCTAACTCTGTCCCTCTGCTGGGAACCTACACTGTGCTCTGGAGACAGCTTTCTCTGGGGCAGAGAACGAGGCAGGTGTCACTCTGAGGACAGAATGGTGTCACTCTGCTAGGGCTGACAAAGCCACTGCTGGCAACAGCAGCCTGGCCTACTACCCCCTGCCCTGGCTAGCCTGGCAGAAGACTTTAGGCCTGGCTCCAAGCCTGCCAGAGAGGCTGTCAGCATCCTGCCCACCACAAACAGCGCTAAACTCTCTGGGCTGCGCCAACACCTGGCTCTAGAGCTTCTAGCCTGAACCAAGGTATAGATGAATAGATGAGTCCTTTTCCCCTTCAGCTCAGCCAAAAAGGGAAGTATTTTTCAAGAAGATCTTTTACTAGGAAACGGAAGGAAAACAAATTACAAGTGCACAGAAACAAGCAGATTCCTAAACAGGACTTTAACCAGCACCAAACCAGAGTCCTATGGATGCTGCTTCTCCCTTCCGGTCTGGTGAGGCCTCCTTCTAGACCCTGGGACATGGGGCTCCCATTCCAGCTCCACGGCCAGCTGCCTGTGGCATCTGAAGCAAGTTAGCAACCTCTCCTCCTCACTTGTAGCAGAGAGCAGGACTGAACTCACGGCCAACTACAAAGCCTCCTTCTTGTGTGGCCTCCCGCCCCCTGCCCCCACCACCGTGGCTCTGGGGAAGCACTGAGTGGGGAAGCGCTCTGTGAACTGGGAAGGGCAGCAAAGGACGCTGAGAGTCTTCCTCGGCCAGCACCCTGGCTGTTTCTTCAGGAATGAGGGAGGGCGTTCGCTGGGGTGCAGGGATGGCATTGTGGGTTCCCGGTGCAATCAGGTTCGTATGACACAAGAATCCTCTGGGCGTCTCTTCTCCTGGGAGTCCCCCCATCCCTCCTCCTCCCGCCGTTCAGCACCTCCTGCAGCCCGGGCCTCCTCCCCTTCCTTCCTGGGACCGTGGCGGGAGCCACCTGGGAAGCCTCAGGAATAGCTGATGGCTCTCACAGCCAGGACAGGGCGCGCGGCTGCTCCCCTGATTCATCATGGAACTGGACTGCATCCAGAGAAGTGACCAGGAGGACGCAGGGCTGCTGCGATGAGCTGAGGCTGCTTCAGTCCAAGAGGCGGGGGCAGAGCACTCATTCGAATCAGAAGCGGGTAAGAAGGGTGACTTCAGAATCATGCTTCGAGAGAACAGGCACCGCGTGGTGGAAGGGGACTGAGCTGATCGTCTTCGAGCCCTCTCACTAGCTGGGCGGCCTCAGAGACATTAGCCCCAGAGTCTCAGCTTCCCCATCAGTGCCATCTCAGAGCCTACTGTGGGAACTGGACCGTGATGGAGGTGGGGGCCCAGTGAATGAGCTCTCTGCCACACTCCCTTCACTGTGACCTGGGACGCTTGTTCTCCCCTTCCCATCTGGCCAGGTACCAAAGCCACATGGTTGATGGTGGCACCCCCCCAACACACACATCCCCCAGCCCTCTCCTCTCAGCACCAAGGGAAGCTCAATATGGAACACGATTCCTGGGCTCCGGGCTGCTGAGGCACCCGTCTGCAAGCCTGCCAGGCTTCACTTGATAGCAGGACCCCCGCGTGGCGAGGGAAAGGCAGGTGACTCCCCTCCAACTTGCCCTCAAGGGTAAGAGCTCCGTCCAGTTCACCCAGCAGAGGGCTCGGCTCATTAGCAAGAAAGGAGTTCCCAACCTTTAACCTGTGCCCCCTGCCTTTGAGCAACAAAACACCCTTGCTTTGTTAGTTCTATCTGACATTTCAAAATAAATCTTGTGACTTAGATAAGCACTTCACATTACATACACCACTTGTCCCCTGGCTATTCTAATACTTCCTCTCCAGGGAAGTCTAATGGTCCAAAGCTCTGGAGTCAAATAAATCCCAGCCCTACCATGCCCCAGCTGCGTCCCTTGCGTAAGTCGTTTCACCTGTTTCCTCAGCTATCTGAGCTACTGTGACGGTGAAGCACGTAAAGCGCTTAGTATGTTGCTTGCCACACAACACAGCGGGTGCTTGGCCAGGAGCCGTCACGACCGCTGTCAATGGCAGAGAATGCTCTCCAGGCGGAGACTTGCTGAGCCGGGTGCACCAGGGTGCACCCCCCAGACTTCAGCTGGCAGGGGACATGCTGCAGGAGAGAATGGGTGGGTGCCCCTTTTGCAGACCCACTGTGCCACACACGCTGCCGCTTCTAATGCTCACGTTCTCCCCCTCGGACTGTGAGCTCCTGATTCAGGCCGAGATCTGGATCTTCTATTTTACGTGGCATGGGGCGGGAGGGTTCAGAAAGCACTGAATAAATGTCAAGTGACCCGAGGCATGCAGTCCAGAAGAAAATGCAATGCAGACATCTGCCAAGCCCTAAACGGCCACACGGTGGGCTGCCAGCCTGATAAAGGGCAGCAGAACAGTGGGTTCGAACCCTTGGAAGCTCTGAAAAGCTACAGATTTATGGCTGTTCCTCTTGGTTCCTTCTCCAGCACAAAGGAGTCAAGAGACTAGATTAAAGCATCTCCATCCACCAGTACCCAAGACTGCAGGAGCCCATTTCCCTTTCAGGGCCCCCGAGAAAAGCCCCGGCCTGGCCCCCCAAGCCCTGGTTCTTGCACAAGGCCTCCCGAAGGGCCGGCCCATGTGGCTGTGTTATAAATGATGCCCCGACAGCCATCTGACCCACCGTCTCCTGGTCTCCTCATCTCCAAATTCCCGAAGTCTCAGCCAAACACAACAGTGAGGACTCTTTCTTCAGGGCCCAGAGTGCAAGGCTCCCCAGCACCTGGGAGCAGCTGGAAGCTGGAACTCAAGGACTCATCACTGCTGGTCTCCCTAGCCCGTGCCAAATGCATCTGTAAACAAGCCTTCTCAGTGGCTCCCTACAGCTGCTCCCCAGGGGTCAAAAGGGAGAGAAGCGGGCTAGAATCAGGGCGGCCCCGAGCTTACAAGTGAGGACTGAGCCAGGCAGGGCCTGGCCTGAAAGACTGTCCCTGGGTACGGCCAGGCCTGCACTGCTGGCCCTGTGCCCGGAGCCTTAGACGGGTTCACCGTTGCCCAGGACTGCTGCCCTGTACCAGGCTGCTGGGACCCCAAGAGGCATGGGGCCTGTGTCACACTGCTGTAGGTCCCACTGTTTTACAAGCTGGCAGAGAGAAAGAACTTGCTGGGGCGGAGATGCCTGGATGCTGGGCTGTTGTGCGTGATCTTGTTTGCTATAAAACAGCCAGACATTCCGAGAACCTGGAATCGTGCCGAGGCCATGCAGCTAGCCTTCCTGGCCATATATCTCCAGGCGGGGGACAGGCCTGAGACATCTGAGATAATAAAGACATGATTGTCTCAGCCCTGGGGCTTGTCTCCCCTTTGTCCCAGGGCCCAGCAGCCAGCAAGAAGTTTAAAGACGTCCTCCCCCTTCTCCTGGGAAAGTACAAATGCATCAGATTCTATAGCCCCTGGGGTGAGCTTCCCAAGAACCAGGCCTGGGATTCCTGCTCCCAGTGCCACAGAGCAGAAGACAACCCAGGATCCATCCCGGGGCAGCATGCAGGCTGTTCCCCGTGCCCCATCCCCGATCCTCCCCACCCTCTAACAGGGGAACTGGTCAATTTTAAGGAAGAGGAAACTGAAGCTGAGAGGGACCTAATGGGCTTGTCCAAAGTCACAGGTTTCAACAGCAGATGGTTTGAAACCTAGGTCTGTTTTACTCCAACGCCTCCAGCCTCCATGTTAATTTTAAAACCACCCTGCAACATTTTAATGCTCCTTCTTTCCTAACGTCCAGTTTCCCAGTCTCAAAGCAAGGTTGTTTACCCTTTAACATCTGAAGGGAAAAAACTCATGAAGGAAGCAAAACCCAGACTGCTGAATCTGGAAGCCAAAACAGCAGTTGCCAGCCTGGTTTCCCCTGAGTCATTTCTACCTCAATCTGACCAAGTGACAACCACCACCTATCCCAGGGGAGGGCGGCTTCATGAGGGAAAAGGGATGTGAGAGGTGCTGAGGATGAGCCCACCCACTGTGTGCACTAGTGGGACGCCAGCCCTAGCTTTCTTGACTGCAGGAGCCACTGAGTGGAGAGGGGGCATCACTTACACGGACTTGGGGGCTTGAGGAGAGGGAGCACCGGACTCAGAGCCAAAAGACTCTGACTTGGTCTGTCAATCTCACAGAAGCTCAACCCTATGCCAGTTTTCTCATTTTGCAAAGTAAATACCTGGTCTGCTTGCCTCACAGGCTTTTCTGAAAATGAACATGAAAGTGTTTTATCAACAGCTTTACAAATAGATGATATTATGACCCTGTATGTGTTTCTTCCCCTGTTGGCTTCTTTTGCATTCCTGGCTCCCCTTCCTCTCCCTGCCTTTCTTCTGTTCAAACATCTGAACTCACTATGTGCTTGACACCACGCTGGATACAAGGAGAGGCTCACACACAAGTTAAGAAAAGGTGACAGAGACATAAGATCAGACACTGAGAGAGCCAACTGGCTTCCAGTGAACGGAAGGGCCAGGCCTGCTGAGAAATGGCCAGGATCTGGTTAAGCTTCAGGCCTGCCCAAGACCCTCTCGCCCTGGCTGTAGGGGCCCCAGAACCAGAAGCTCAGCTTCCCTCTAATTCAGACACTCATAAGCCCATACTCAAGGATATGGATATAACCTTTCAAGACTACTTCCAGCCCCAGGATCCCACCAACCTGCCAGTAACTCCTTGATTTTTCCATCCTCTACTCAAGTGTTGCCAAAATGAAGAGCCTCAACTCAACTAGATATAAACTTCCCTCCTTGGGAGGAAAAGGTCACTAGGAGAAAACAAGCGGTAGGAAATCTTTCTGAATGCCCCAGGGCAAAGTTGAAAACTCCCATTGGACCCACCCATTCCACCCATCTAGGCTGAGAACCCTACGAGGATGTGGTTATCTCATCTAACCGTCTCAGTGCACAGCCTTAAGGAGTTCTCTGCTTACACATATTCCAACCAACCCCCAAAGGCCTGAAATAAACCAGTTCCCTCCAGCTCCCATGCCCCACACAGACGTTTCACTCCTCTCTGGCAGACCAAATCTGATGCTGCTGCATGTATGGACAGAGCATGTCTACACAGAACATATCTGTCTGGAAGGTCCCCAAAGACAGAGCCTGCAGGAAGGCTTAGTTCATGATCCAATTTTAAGGAAGAATAAAAAGGGGGGAGGGTGTGGAGAAGACTGATGCTTGGCTGAAGGTTCACTGAAAGATACTCAGTTATTCTGAGATATGAGAAGCAAGATCATTGGCTCTGGAGGGCAGTAAGGCGTCTTAGAACTGAAGCACAGGCTGCAGGTATGGGTGACAAGACACTGCGGGCAGTGGGCTCTGTCCTCAGCGGCTCGAGCCTTTGTACTCTCTTCCCACTCACGACACCTTGCCAAGTCTCAGCTGCATCACCAACCAGACTTCTCTCGCTGTTTCTCTGCCATCTAGTGGCTGCTCAGGAGCACTACAGGTCCACCTTGAGGCCATTTTCCTCAGCCCCTCCAGTTATCTTCCCAAATATACCACTTAAGACACCCAGGAATTATGCTGATACTTCTTATCTATACTGCTGTTCTTAACATGGCAAGGTGGGAATTGATTCTACTTTTCAAATAGGAAAACGCAGGCTTACAGAAGTCAAGTCACTTGTCCAGAGTTACACTGAGAGTCAGTGGAAAGTGTCATGCCACTTTGCAGATCACCTGAAGGGAGGAACAGAAGGCCCTAAAACTAAAACTAATCTCAGTTCTTCCATAAATCCCTATATGCTCCAAGTTCCTCACAGTTAATTACCATCCTAGTCAGGTGGATGGTACTGCAGCCTCCTCCAGCCACGGGACACACTGGGCGAGCACTGGGAACGGAGCCAATCGCCCCACTCAGCCGCTCTGTCTGAAAACTGAGGCCACACAAAACATCTACACAAACGCTCACAAACCCATTATGTATAATAGCCAAAAGGTGGAAACAAGAGTCCACCAAGTGATGGATGAACTAGACAAAATGTGGTCATACAACGGAGTATTAGCCATCAAAGGGAATGAATTTCTGATATATGCTAAAATATGCATGAACCTTGGAAACATTATGTTAAGTTGATGAAACCAATCAAATAAGAGCACACAAAACTGTACGATTCCATTTCCATAAAACATCCAGGACAGGCAAATCTATAGGCAGAGGAAGTGGTATCAGTGGTTGCTTAGAAATGGAGGCACTGGGGGCAGGACAAGGGCTTAGGCGGGGACAGCAGGGCTTCAGGGTTTCTTTCTGAGGTGAAGAACACGTCCTAGGGACCTGCCTGGTAGTCCAGCGGCTAAGATTCCGCACTTCCACTGAAGGGGGTGTGGGTTCGATTCCCGATAAGGGAACTAAGATCCCACGTGCCATGTAGCACAACCAAATAAAAAGGTCATAGTCGTACCATTGAAATTCTCAGTTGTTAAGTACTAGGGATGTAATGTACAACGTAACAAATAAAACTAACATCGTATGTTATATATGAACATTAACAGAGTACATCCTGAGTTCTCATCACAAAGGAGAAAATTTTTTTCTATCTGTATGTGATGATGTTCACTAAACTTTACTGTGAATCATTTCACATTGCGTGTAAGTCAGTCAATACACTGCACACCTATTTACACAGTGCCGTATGTCAATTATATCTCAAAATAAGGGGGAAAAAAACCCACTGAATTGTACATCGTAAATAAACTGTACAGTATGTGGATTCTCTCTCAATTGTTGCATTTACACACACACACACACAAAATGAGAGGGTTGATCTAAATAATCTCTGAAGGCCCTTCCAGTTGTCATTTAGGGGACAGGGTCATCTATCACTATCAGACCAGCACTGATCACCTGACCTGAACAGATGCAACCTGATATTAAGACTGGTCCCATCAAAAGCCACCTGAAGAATTTTGCTCCACCCTCTGGAGCAGCCTCTGCCTCCAAATGGTAGAGATGCACTCTCTTCCTACATTGAGGAACCCACACGGTGGACATCTACACACCCACTCACTCTAGGGGTAAAAAAACAGGGCAATGCAGCCCACCTCGGGCTCTGGAACTTTCTCTTTTTACAGAGGTCCTCCAAAGGTGTGGCTCCAATTTGAGCTCAACCCTTCTGAGAATGTTCATTCTCACTTGAAGCGGGCAAGCACGTCTTGTAGGAAACACACTGGCTTTTGGAATCAGACAGCTCTGGAGCTGAAACATGGTTTCATTATTTTGAAGCTTCAGAATCTTGGGCAACTGACTTAGCTATTCTGAGCCTAAATTTCCAGTCAGATGAATAAGCTCCCACTTCTGGAGAAGGCAATGGCAACCCACTCCAGTACTCTTGCCTGGAAAATCCCATGGACAGAGGATCCTGGTAGGCTACAGTCCCCGGGGTCACAGAGAGTCGGACACGACTGAGCCACTTCGGTTTCAGTTCAGCTTTCTGGTAAGGGAGTAGCATGTGTATCATTTGAGGGTACCATTCCATAAGCCACACACACTGCACTTCAGAAACCCCTCCCCGGTGAGCCCTGGCTCAAAAACTCTATCCTCTTGAGTCCTACATGACAGCTCCACCTCACCTCTCTCTCACTTTCAGTCTTCTAAGCCCTTAGGAGAATCTGATGGCCCACAACTTCTGGGGGGAAACCCCATGTCTTCAGCCTTCCTGTTTCCCTGTAATTTATTAACTATGTTTTGTTACTTTTCATTAATGATATGCTGTGGCTTGTTAGTGAAGCTTATACCCTCCCCTGCTCCATGTGTAAAATGAGGGACTAAAGATAATTTCCTATTTCTTCTAGGTATACGAAACCCTCCCCCCAAACATGTGCTTGCTAACATTTATTTAAAAAACAACCGAACAAACAGCACGTTTGAATGAGGCAGAAAAGATGTCTATAACCAGAATGTAGAAATACGCTACTGGGGACAGATGAGCCACCTGCTAAATTTCGAGTTGTTATCACTGGTGCTACACTACCAGACTCTCCCTCCAACCTGTGCTCTAACTTTTCTCTTTCTACAGGACTGGACAGGAATTTGTCGACCTAGTTTAAAAAACAAAAACAAATCTCCTGAGGAGGTAGGCATTATTATCCCCACAAGAAAACATCAAGTAACTTGCCCAAGATTATGCAGCAGTAAACAGCAGAGGCGAGCTTCAAACCCAGGCAGGCTGGCCCTACAGAGCCTCTATAATACCCTCCTGCAAAATAAACAATGTATAAACAAGTGTCCCTGAAGTGAATAAATGCCTAAACAAGAATAAATTACACTAGGTGCCTTACCATTTGAACCCACGAATAATATAAAATTGGATGTTCTTCTATGAGAATACTTCTGTAACAGACCAATCTTTGTCCTTCTGTCTGACAAAACATTCATTGGGGGATGAAGATATATTATTCCTAATCTTTATGACAATTCTGCTAAAAAGTCAGCAGGTGTCACTGGCTCAACTTACAAAGGTGTAAATCAATATTGAAAAACTGAAGTATTAGTTTGCTCTAACACTACTAGTTACTGACACAGTCGAACTCACACTTAGGTTCCCTCTACTCCAAAGTATATGTATTTTTCTTTTTATTCCATACTGTTTCTCTTTAAAATTGCTTGCTTAAATCACAGCAGCTCTATTCCCCATGATAAATTTTCTGTCTCTATAACAGGGCTCTATGAAAGATTTTATTTGGAATAAAAGAGGCCTACTTCTAAAAAGATACAAACCAAAAAGGAATTGAACACCATTTTATCTACACATGGAGAAACTGAGGCTCAAAACAGGTATAGCAACTTGTCCAAGGAAATTCTGATGCCCCAGCTAGAACCTGCACCTCCAACTCCCAATCCAGAGCTTTTTCCAGTACAGGTATTACCTACCATGGGAGAAAGGGGTAAGGTATCGAAGGGATAAGATAAAACACCATAATGCAAGCTAGAAGCAAAACATCATATTTATCAGGGTTCAAGAATCTTACAGGATAAGGAAAGACTGGTCTTTAAAGAAATGAGCATTTAAGACAGAGGAATTTTACGCAGCAGATGAGACACCTACCAATGGCATCCGAGGGTGAAGTCATTCTCACATGAGGCGAGTGAGCTCACAGGTGCCTGCCCACCCCTCACAAGCTGCCAAGGGGTGCACCAAACTCCCTGACACCAATACAGCTGTGAAATACTAAAGCAATAGAGAAAAGGTGGCAGTTCTTAAATGAATGAGATTCAGAATCAAGCCAAACATCCCTCCCCCATTAGACCAGTGCAGATCTTATAAAGCTTTTACAAAGGAGGTCCAGGAAGCTGGTACTAAGGCTCCACTGTGGGTCTGGCACTGTGGACAAATAGCCAGCCCTATCCCAGAGTAGGTTAGATGTGAGATGGGAGGGATAATATGATATACATTCAAGCTCCCTGCAAGTATTTCCTATTCCTGGCAATGGGGCTGAAACCCCCTCATTCACAGCAGCCCAAGACCCAGAAGCCAAGACGGTTCCCTGGCCCTGGTTCAAAGTGAGCCAATGGTGATGATAGCTTCAATTCATCCCATTTACTCCTGAGCATCTACTACTTGCCCAGGACCGTGCTAAGTGCTCCACATACAGCATTTTATTTAACCCTCACATCTCTCAGGTAACATATTACTTTTATTTCGCAGAGGAGCATGCAAAGCTCAGAAGGCTTATGTTACTTGTCTAAGGCCAAATAGCAAGTCAGTGACAGAGCCGAAGTTGTGTAACTTCAGTCTTGCCATCTGGCAAGTGATGTCATCTGTCCTCCCTCCCTTAGGGGGTCCTATTAAAGCCAAGTGAAAGCACTAATACAAACATAAATCCAAGTCTATGAGTTTACTAGGTAAACTCAAGACAGAGCGAGGAACCCTGACCTCTGGAGAGATGCAGCCCCAGAATTCCAATTGCTTTTCCTTTATTTGGGTCAAGCTCATGAGAATTTTGTTATCTAGTAACAGAGTTCCTTTCTCCTGATCAGGCCCATGCTAGATATATGGAAAACAATGGTGTGATTCTAAAGGTCATTCTGTGAGTTGCTTTTACAAAAAAAAAAAAGAGCATGGGCTTCCCAGGTGGCACTAATGGTAAGAACCTGCCTGTCAATGCAGTTGTAAGAGAGGTGGGTTTGATTCCTGGGTCAGGAAGATCCCCTGAAGGAGGGCTCGGCAACCCACTCCAGTATCCTTGCCTGGAGAGTCCCATGGACAGAGGAGCCTGGTGGGTTATAGTCCACATGGTTGCAAAGTCAAACAGACTGAAGTGACTTAGCACAACACCAGGTTTCATGGTGCTCCCATTATCTTGCTGGCCTTGGTTACTAAGGTCCAGCTTTCTCATCAACAGATCCTGCTCTGCCAACCCACAGGGCTGCTATGACGAAAAAGGAGTATCTCTACAGTTGAGCAGGGACTACACGCAGACTATCCAAAATCAAAGGCACCTCAAGATCCTCTAAATCTATGCAAAGGAAAAGGGAATCATTCTCTCAGGCCAGAACTGTTCCTAAAGTCACCTTCCCCAGAAGGTCCTACCCAGTAACCTGCCATTACAGATAAAGCCTTTTATACTGCCATGCTTGCCCTCCACATTATGCAATGCTTGAACTACAGTTCTTCAGCTTTGTAATTGTTTGCATACATTTTATTTTCACAATATATGTATGGTTAAGTACACAGGTTCCAGAATCAGATAGACCTGAATTCTAATTCTGGTTGGAGATGTTAAGCAATTATGAAGTCTCAGAGTCCTTATCTGTAAGACAAAGTTGCATGTGTGCTCAGCCATAGACGCTAGTCCATCAGGTTCTTCTGTCCATTAAGTCTTCCAGGCAAAAATACTAGAGTGGGTTGCCATTTCTTATTCCAGGGGCTCTTCCTGACTCAGGGATTGAACCTACATGCCCTGTGTCTCCTGCTTGGCAGGCAGATTCTTTACCACTGAGCCACCTGAGAAGCCCCATAAAGCAGTTACTTGCAGCATAAATCTCACAGGGATGTTCTGAGTATTAAATATGATAATACTGTGGGTTCAACACAGTGCAAGCACACAGTTTGTAGTCAGTAAACATCGCTATTCTTTTACCAAAGAGTATATTCTGTTTTTTTTATGAACCCCAATAATTAGAGCAGAGCCCTCCTGGAGTGGTTAGTGCTCCCTCTTTAACACTCAGATGTTTGTGGGGGCTCCTAGGAGCTACCTCTCTTCATGCTACACCCACCCCTAAACTGGGCTCCGGTCTACTCCAACATGCCAGTTGCCTCTCTTCTTTGTTTCCTCTCCTTCCACCCAGAAATCCATACTCATCCACCTGACCCCTCCAGCCCTGTGTATCTCTGCATGTCCAAATCAGACCCATCTTTCACCTTTTTCAAGAAGCCTCTCCTGATCTGCTCTCGCCCCCGACCTTCCCCCTCCCCAGCACACACCCGCACAGCTCAGCGTGCTTTCCCTTCTTCCTGGAGGGTTCAGTTCCCCTCCCTGACTCTCATCCTTGCTAGAACCATCCTCATCCACCCCGCTGTCTAACGGAGGGCCTCTCAGTACTAAAGGAACATGTAAAACTGACATCACAGAAAACAAAAGCATGGGGGAGATTTGAGTTCTTAATAATGTTTTCTGAATAGTTCTTATCCCTTGATATTCACAAACTGGCTTGGACCAGGAGGATCTTCATGCTTAGCTTCACGGCTTTGGCCAACCTGGGACAACAGTCCTGGTAATTCTGGGGCACGGGGGAAACTGCATGGCTGATCTGATCTTCAGAGGGGTTTTTTTGTGTGTTTCTGCCTCCCGAGTGTCCGAGAAGGAAAGCAACTTCAGAGACGAAGCAGCTCCAGCTATTGGGATACATGCCCTATAAATGTGAAGTATTTCTATGAAATTGAGAAGCTTGGGTCTTAGATTCTTCTTAAAGAAAGCTCTAAACTACCTGGAGCTCTACCACCTTAGCTCTATAAAGAGTGAATCTGTACTCCTATAATTACTCAAACACAAACTCTCCAATATACACCCAGTAGCAATGTCAAAATGGTGTTAGTAAGTACTCCGTCACATAAACCTAAATTCTCCCCACTGCAAAGCAAATCTGGTCGTTGTTAATATTTGCATTGCATTTATGTGTTTACAGAACACAGTCACATATATGGTATCATTTCTCACACTCACTACCTGAGAAGTAGAATTTATCATTATTCCTATTTACAGATTCACTGACAAAATCACGCAGCTAGTACAGTCTTACAGTTCGGGGCAATTATTTCCCTACAGCACACACCACTTTGGATTTTTATATTCTGACTGGCTACAAATTCTGACTCCTAACTTCTCCTAGATAATTCAAGAACTTCCCGAGCCCACCAGGGAACTGGCTCAGTCACTGTTCCTTTCTGCCTCACCACGTTCTCCACCCACATACAAGGATGTTGTTAGGCAGAGTCCACCTGGAGTCACCGTCAGTTTTAACTTAAATTCACCACTAGGCGGAGTTAATCTCAACAATCCAAGAAATTCATGGGCTACAGAACAGAGGGTCCAGAGTTAAAAATAGCTCAACAAATTGTTTAAAAGAGAGAGACAGCTGGATACTGGCACAAGTTTTCCCACTTACATGAGGCTATACCCCAAACAGCCAATGGCCCATTATCAGGGAGTTAAGAAAGAATTTTCAGTTCAGACTTTATGGCTCAAAAGCAATGAACATCTGCAAACCCACCCAGGCACTCCGCTCCAGCCGCTGCCTCTGAGAGGACTGGTCACGTGGGCGTTACATCAACTTACACCTAAACCACAAACCAAGAAACCAAGACCCTATACAATCAAATATTAATGTAGCAGAATAAGGCTAATACAAAGGAAACCATTACCTATTTAACCACTCCAAAAAAAAAAAAAATATCAACCCAACTATACTGACAAAGCCAAGTGACACTGCCCAAAGGTCTGACAAATAACCAGGGTGGGTGTGGGGTGTGTGGTTGGGTGGGGGTAGGGTGGAGTTGCATCAGAGGAACCAAGTGACCATGAGTTAAGGAGACTTCATCTCCTAGAAGTCCAATGTACTCTGTTGGAATAACTTCAATTTACACTCATTTCTAGCACTACCTTATACTTTTGAATCTGGACCTGTGTACTCTCTGCAGGTCAATTAGAATATTCCCGGAAGAGTGAAAAAGATGTCCATCTTCAATGAAATCTGCACAGTACACTTGTCTTCAAGTTATCAGGGAAATACAGTCTTCCTCCACATTCTAGCTTTAACTTAGAAAACCTTAGCTGAACTCTAAGCTCAAATACCTGCCCTCTTCTCAAACTGCTGCCTAAGTAACCTAACCGCTGAGATGACTGCCTAAACCATCTCAGTGCCAGTCCACCAGTAAGACTATGACTATGAACTTTGTAAACCTTCTTTCCGACTAAGGCTTACAAAGAACTGAAGGCCAGTTTGGGACCACAATTATGGAGAACCTCTTCCTCAAAGGAGAAAGAAACTGTAAAGACTGTAGTCCAGAATTACTCTCAAACTCACATCAGATATAAATAAAACCTTAGAGGGACCATCTAGTGCCACAGTTCTGAAACCTGGGGCATATTAAAATAGCAAATGAGCTTTAAAGACGTGATGTTCCTACAAAGAATAATTTGAAAAAAAATTGTGATGCCCAGACCCTATTTCCAGGGATTGCCTAAAATTGCTGCAGGCATTATTTTCCTTTTTCAAAATAAGCTCCAAAGGTGCCATTGACACAGTCAGAGTTAAGAACCACTGAGGTGCACACTGGTCCCCAAAAGTGATGAATCAAAGTTCTATCTTGGGAATATCTGAAAACTAGATTGATTCCCAGGTCCCACCCCACACCACACTTGAAACCTCAATGATAATTAAGTACAGAGTTATTTTATATACAAAGGGGCCAGAAGAGTGAAGCTGCCCGCACACAGAGTTAGAGCTGTCATTCTCCAATGGCTCCAGAGCCTAGTACAGAACAAGCACTCTGACAAATGAATGTATGTCTTGGGCATGCACATGCAGAGCCAAGTTTTACTCTCTCACATGGTTATTCAGAAGAAAGGCAGGTATCAAAACTGTAAAGGAGAGAAAATTCCAAGCAGAAGTCGGGAACTCACATCTGTTTTATTCTCTGCCAGTATCCTCAAGAGCCTTGTTAAGAAGGAAAGAAAGAAAACCATAATTTTGAATTACTAAGTCTGAGGGAAATGAACATCTGAGTGGCAGGCTTTGAGCGTGGCTATGTGGAACCCTCTGGACAATGGAATGTGAGGGATTTTCAACGTGCTTGCTCCTGTACTCTGGCTCACCACCTGATGTCCTCTCTGGAAGGCTCCAGAACAAGAAACATGAAGCCAGCCTGGGCCCAATCTGAAGCCTGGAGGCAAAATCCAACTGACCCACAATCTAGAAAAATAAATGCTGTTGGATAAAGCCAGCTCAGAGTTAGGGTGGTTTGTAATGCACCATTATTGTAGGAATAGCTAATGAAATGGGGTTTTTTAATGGGGATGGGGCTCTTCAGAAAAAAATAAAAGTAATGTATAAACAAAGTATTTTAACAGTCCTGGAAAGAAGAAAATATTAAGGTGAGGTCTTCTGTTGAGGTTTGTAAGTTAAATCACCATGCTCTGAAGTTGGGGCAAACTGGGTAAGTCTTACAGAAAACAGTGAGAGCTAAGTCAGGAATGTGATTTAAAGACACTCCCCTCACATATTATTCAGATACCCTAACTATGAAGAGCTCAGCCTTTCCTGAAAAATAATGGGAGTTGCTACTTGTTGGTGAAAAACCATCCAAATTTTCAAAGTATGTTAGCTATACCCAGAGGAGACCAAGTTTCAAACCTCAAGAAGCAGGGTCCCTGTACACCAGTTCCTTAGCAATTCCTCCAATAACCACTAACAACATTAAAATGGGAGGAGGAAAACAAGAGAATAGTCCAAATCTAACAAGGAAGAAAAAGTAACATTTTACCCATTCTGTGAAGATATTGTGAAGATAATTAGAAGACACCAATGATCTAAGGACAGCTTTCTAGGAAAAAAGCACCACTACACTAAATGTATAACACAAAATTTTAAGAGGTATTCTGATTATATTCAATACTATGAAAATAAGCCCTGCCTCAAAAAAAGGAAAAGTAACATTTTAGAATAAAGGAAATATTGCAATGACTCCACGATCAACCTTTTATTGTCATAAAGCCCAACTCAAAGGGAACTCCCTGGGGGTCCAGTGGTCACAACCAGGTGCTTTCACTGCCGGGGGCCTGGGTTTGATCCCTGGTCAGGAACTAAGATCCTGCGAGCCACGTGGTGCAGCCAAAAATAAAATCCAGCTCAAAGGATGCCAACTTCAACAAACTACAGAACCTATTTCTAAGACCTTCAGTAAAACATCGGTATTATAGAAATATAGTGATGTATTTATTCGGTGTTGTATTAGACTAAATGTTGTAAATTTTGCCATAAGCTAAGTTTGCTAAGGACTTTTTTAAATAGCCCTTTTCCAATCTCTATTATCACACACGCTGGGCAGTTATCACTAAGCCAAAGATAACAGACAAGTTTGTTAAGTCAAATAGAAAAACAGTATTTAAACAGAAAACAACGTCAGTTTCATCCATTTGCTTCTGTTATGTGGAAATCAAATTGAAAATGCTTAACTAGAAATCAGTGTTAGCTTCAATCACCATTGTTCTTCTGATGTGTGGAAAATGCAACAATACCACCATGTAACCTGCTCTATTTCATTTATTCATTCTTGAAACCATGTACCCATCCAATGACTATTTTCAGAGCTATCTCTTACATGTTAAACACTGCTCTAGACCAGGGATCCAGTGAGAATCAGGATGGACCCGCATGCCACTATACCAAGAACGAGGGATACGGAGTTTCTGCTCCCCAGAGTCTCATAACATGATCCATGGTAGGGCCAACACGGAAGAAGTAAGACACATTGGTTAAAACAGTAAAGCCTAGATTTGCTTCTTCCTAATCTCTTCCCAACCAGCCCAGCTAAGTTCTAGCACAGAATAGAATCAAGTCAAACATGACTCCACATAGAAAACTATGAAAATGAGGCTACACACTATCAGCCTTACTAACTGAATTAACAATCCTTAGTTTCTAAGATTCTCATACAGATTAGTATCATGCTCTTAAAAATAAATGAATCATTCTTGGCACCTACAGAAAATGTGTCCTATATTCAGATACAAGGCACAGAATCTATAATTTGGTAGAAGCAGTTTGCAGTTAACACCTTAGGAGCAGTGGTTCTCAAACTTGGCTGTGTAATGGAAGTACCTGGAAAGCTTCTAAATAATCCCCTGCTCAAGCTACACTCTACAAAGCAGCAAAGTTTGAAAACCACTGATACAGAAAACTTAGGAGAAAAAATGACTGCTTTCCCACTAATCCTTGGATTGGAAGTATGCTGTCATTTCAACAACATGAGCAGTGAGCTGTCAGAGCACTTCTCTATGGAACCCACTTGATACTAAAGAAAAGGAGTTTGCAGGCTACCTGTCAAACTTAGGGGAAAAGGCAGAAACCTGAATATGAGGACAGGAAAAAATATCTCAAACTGAATTCCAGAAAACAAAGTACATTAAATCTTTATGCTCTATATTTTTATCCTGAAATCTGTTAGAAATTGATGTCAATGAGAGTTAAGTTCCCACTCCTAAATGTCTAAAGATTAAGAGGCGGAGGGAAAATAACAACCCCCAGGCTGACTTGTGAAGGGTTTTTTTGTTTGTTTAATACATCTGAAAAGAATGCATATACAAAGAATTGAGACATGAGAAAGCATTGGTTCAACACTAATGAAATCTACAAGAATTAGGATTTAGAGAAGGTGGGGAAGATAACCTAACATTTTTAAAACTTGAAAACTGCAACCAAAATAAGCTGATAAAATCCCTATTAACACTTATGAAGAGTCTTCATAAGACTCTCCCTAGGATTTTTACTGAACTAGAGAGCCTCACCTGGCTGCTCTAGGGTTCCTCATGCAAAACAGAAATAAGGGGATTCCCCTGACTGGTCCCCATGTTGTTAAAGGTTCTCCCCACCCCACCCCACCCCCAGCTTCTTAATGAAGCAGGTCTCCATCCTCGCGACTTGAAAGAGGATGCGAATCATCCCACAGGCATCTGTCTTCTAGCACCACCCCTTGGATTTCCTCTATACACCAGGTCTTCAGCTGTGTTCTAGGAACACCATATCATACACTATTAAGCTGCATGTCTATGCTAAGCATATTAAGACAATGACTGACAGGGGAAAAAAAATGTTTTTTAATTATGTACTCAATCCATTTGGTGTATTTCAAAAGGTGCAATACTTTTCTTCATTTATCAGTGAAAGAAGTTAGAAATTAACTTCAAAAAAAAAAAAAATCAGCAAATGGCAAACAAATTTCCTTGAGAGTCACAGTCACATATATAGTGCATCCTAGAAAAGAGGAGGGGCAAGACAGGTTCCACCCACTTTCATGAGTTTCATCAAATACTGGACCTACTCAAGGGTGGAGAGAAAAGGCAACTTTCAAAAAGGAGTATATTATTAAATGAGGCGTTTACTATACTCCTTCCTAAGAGCACCAGGTGGGGAACATGTTCTCTAAACTAGATCTAGGAAGTGGAATGTGGAATCAATCCGTCCTCCTCCCCTAAGGGCTGTCCAATGGTTAATGAATTTTTTTTCAAAAAATGACTAAATATAAACAAATCCCACACACACTCCCCCGCCCAAACAAAAAAAAAAAGAAAGAAAAAAAAAAAAAAAACACTAGATATCCCAGATTACTCGCCAGAGTGGAACCCGGGAACAGCTTCAAAATCCCAAATTAGTCTGTTACAGAGTCATCACAAGCATGCCTTGCTTTTAAACAAACGAAAAATAATAATAATAATTTTTTGAAACGACAAAACAAGAACTAGTACTGATCACTTTTCTGACAATACACAATTACTCAAAATTAACTAGTATTGAGAGGGGGAAGGGGGCCATACCTATGGGCCTTGTCTCACACAAGTGCATGTGGGTGGGTGCAGGGCATTTGTCATTATTGCAAAAACGAATTTTAATTTTTAATCTTTAGTTTGATTTAAACATTGCTTTTAGTATGATGCCGACACCAGCTGTGCAGAAAGGGCTCTGGAGAGACGTTCATAGCAGCACACACCTGCGGCTCTTCTTCGGTTCTGGAGGCTCCAGGGCAGCCAATATTGCTTCATCAAATACATTCTTTAGGCCTTTCTGAAAAGGGGTAGAAAGAAAAAAATTTGCAGTCTGATATTCAGTATAATAAAATTGAAGGTCAAATTTAAAACACGCAAACCCCCAAGAGTTGGCAAAGAACGAGTCATTGAAAAACCCTGAATCTCAACACAATTATCTCACTTCACCAAGTTCTGTCCAGGCAGGGCACTGGAAGGATCCACCAATTCAGGAGCAGAGGAGGAGATATTCATGAGTGAGACAGTGGTTCTCTGAGAAAGCTTTTTGCAGACCAATGTATGTCACAAGAAGCAAACAAGCACACGTGTCATTTGCTCATTCAATGAGTTTTGTACAATGTGCTGCTGGAACATTTTCCATAAAGACAAATAAGCAGCTCTGCATTCAAATGAAACAGCTGAACATGGAACAGGAGTGAGAGGTCGGGCACTGGGCAATGGCATCCTTATTACATGGAAGGCGCAGGCAAAGATGGAGAGAGCGATTACAGTGGCTGCATCAAAGGTATTCACTCTGAACTCCCTTTATCCCACCAATTAAGAGCCAGGGGGATTCAAGGAAGCAGAAATGTGGGTACCTTACATACATGTGAAACTAGAGCCAGTCAGTGCAACAGGAATAAAAAGCTTCATCAGGCATTTATACAAACAACTGTATATTTTTAATTTCAAAATTTGAAGGTAACCACAATTGTATGTTTCCCCTCACAACAATAAAATCAGAAGCAGGAAAATATAAAGGTGGCAGCTTTACATCTCAACATTAACAAACCTTCAGTCAACTGTTAAAATGGATGCTATTCTTAAAAGAGAGTATAACAAATGATCTCATAAAGCAGTAGCAGGTACATCAATATCTTTCCCACCCAGACTGACAAACACTCCACTACAGCACAGACAGCCAAAGCAATAGCAACACAAAGTTTCACTGCACAAAGGAAAACCAGAAAAGAATCCTCCCTTCCCCATTACACTCTACTAGCAGGTCACCCTTTTCCCATAAATTTTGTCATGCAATTACAATTAACAATGGATCACAAGAGTAAAATGATGTTTGTGTTATTTTCTCCATCAAGAACTAAGATCTAGAAGTGTTAAAAACTCTTAATTTTCTCCAAGAGGACATTCTTAATGCCAAACCAAGTTCCCTTTTGCAATAGTAATCCAAACCAAAAAGCTCTGAGCATCAGGCAACTCAAGCAGCAGAAAGTTAAACAAGTCCAACTTGACTACAGATCACAAAAAATATTCTATAAGATATTGCATTCTTGATCAAAAACTAATACAGAGGTTGCTCTAAGGTGGTGAGTAAAAAGACGCAGAGGCTTTCAAACAGGATGGTTTTATTCCTTTGTTTTTAAACGATCTTTCTACAGTAGTGGGACAGGAAGCAGCAGCAAAGAGGGGAAGGAGAAAACAGTTTAGAATATACAGCACTTCCTTTTGGGTTGAGTTTCCGGAGGCTCGAGGGCAGCTAGGATAGCCTCATCAAACACATTCTTCAGACCTCTCTACAAGACAGAGGGGAGGAGAGAGAATAGCAGCCAGGTTAGAGGATTAGAAAGACTAGCAGATACAACAGCAGTCCGGATTAAATGGGTTGAATTCACAGAAGCAATGCACCTTTAGAAAAGTAACTGCCAGAAAGCTAGATCTTAAGTCCATTATCAAGAGAGTAAATAACTGAACAAATGTCTTACCTCAAAAAAGATTAACTGAGCAAGAAAACAACTTTTGTGACAATGCCATATGTTGATTTCTAGAACAATCACACTTTGAAATCTAACATTACAACATATTAATGAAATGAGTGCCAGAGGAATAAAATGGATATGTAAACGTGAGATACATGCATTAAATAATTAGGATTAGTACTTGTAGAACCCCCAAGTACTTCTAATGACAAGAATGGCACATACATTTTGGAACTAAACCTATAACAATTTCAGGCTTCTGTGAATTCATCCCCTGAATAACTGAAGGACACAAATAGCAGACTAACAAGCATGCTACATGTTTCTAGATTCAATGACATATCTAGATGGTATTAATCAAAATTTCAGATTAAACAAGTTCCCCAGAACAACAGGTTCAGGCATTTAGAAAAAGTGTTAATTGTTCAGCAGTACCAACTGGGAGAAGTTTAAAGAAAAGACTCTAGAAACAGCATACACTTCAGTTATTCAGTAATGTTATTAGAGCAAGTAACCACCACCCAATAGGAAAACAAAGAATGGGGTCCTAGAATGAGTTTTAGCAAGCAGATCAATGCTTTTAATGTCCGCGTGGGGTATCAGAGCATAAAGCATGGAGTGAAAACAAAGAATATTCTCAGCTCTGTAAGGATTAAGATGCAGAAATACACTTACACCTCAGCCAGAACTCCAGCGTGACAGTATGACTCAGTAGTACTGGTACCAGGTCTATAGCCTCAACCTAAACTCAACCTAAATCTGAAGCCACAGATTTACCACCCAAAGAAGTTTCACATGTCCTTTAGGTCAGTTGTATCCCAAGTAAACATGCCCCCCAAAGCCCCAGAGCACAGCTCTGGTAGCAAATGTGCGAGCCCCAGACGCCCCCACTGCCCCTACTTTGCTCACCGCCCCCACACAGTATCTTAGAGGATCGGCACCCACAGTCCATTAGATACAAAATAAATGAGAAATAACAACAAGCGCTTGAAAAGAAACAAAGGTTTAAAAAGTTCTCGTCCTTCTGTGCCTTTCACAAACTAGAAATGCTAAACAAGTCAAAGGTTCCTCTGAAATTCTTTCTACACATCTACGAGCAAATTCTGGTTGTCATACATAAAAGAAAGGAGGGAAGCTATGAAGGAGAAATAAATTTTATAAGGGGGAAAAAAGAAGAGGAGAACAATTAGAATCTAGGGCATCTCTTAATAAGCAAATATGTTCCTGCTTATTGACAAAGATCAACTAATCCCCTACAAGACAAACCTAATCTTTGCTTTAATCACACTATCTGATTATATAAAGAGTTCAGTTTTAGAGGAACCAACAAATTCTGGAGTCCTAAAAACTTCCGGCTTCCAAACTGTACCAGGGACCCCATTTTCTGTCTTCTCTTTTGATTTCTCCAAACTTCAAAATCTGATAAGAAAAACATATTTGCTAAGATTTTTTCAAATTTCTGTTCTCTGAAAAGGGACTTCCCCTAAATAAACCTATTCATAATGTAGAACACCTTATATGGAAGCATCCAATTCTCTAAAATAAGCTTCACTAGTGACCTAAAATTGGGTCCACATGGCCTTCTTGCCTCCATTTCCCCCAAAAGCAACCCATATTCAGAGAATGGGGATATGCAAGTTATCTGATTCAAATGTTCCACACACATCCTTCTTCAGTACACACACAACATTTTTCTGGGAATGCTAGCAAAACACAGAAGCATTAGGCATTTTTTAAAATCTCAGTCAGCTGTACAATTGGGCATTTTTTAAAATCTCAGCTGTACATGTATGAAAATGTAAAACCATCTCAACTTTTAAATATCTGCAATATCAATACAACAGAACTGAACTGCCAAGAAAAACTGGGCTTGTAACAATAAAACTAGGCCTCAAAGCTATCCTGTGAAATATCCAGCTTCAAACAAAACTTTTGTCTTTACATATCCAGCCCAGGGCTAAACTGGAGATTACTAAATTATGTCTACACCCTACATACTAAATACCTAGTACATGTATAATATTTAACTATATATGCCATTTACTTTAGTATACATATAATCAAGAATCTGACAGTGTTTTTTTAACTTAATTTAAAAAAAAACCTACCTGAAAAAGCAGTGTGAGAAATATAAGTGAATTTCACATAACTCTAAGAAATCTCTACCTTTCAGTCCTGCCTTATTTTAATTAGGCATGTCTGCTCACTGTTCAAATGTCAAAAGACAGAATGAAAACGTTGTGGGCTAATTATTTCCATAATCCTTCCTTCCACCCCCCAACAGAACAACTCTCAAATGGGGGAACAGGTTGGTGACACCATGAAGGTAGAGAAGATGAAACCACACAAGTCGGTTGTAACTCTCACTCAAAGTACTTTTAACACTGCTTGCTGTCTTCAGAATCTGAAGTTTCCCATCAAACTATAGAAAGAGTTCCAACTATATTGTTCAGAAAAAGTGAACAGTATAAGGATGGAATGCCTCCCAAAATCTAGGAATAGAGACACTATATAAAGGCAAACTTGAGAAATGGCCAAGGTAGCTTTCTCTGAAAGTCTCAATGATTAAACAAGGTAGCTGTCTCTGAAAGTCTCAATGATTACGACCAATTCCCGATTTCAGATGAATCACCCCAGAAGACTATAGCATCAACTGTCAGTACTGACAAAAGATGAGATTTACTTAGATGAAATTTTAAGTTGGGGCAGGGGGAAGAGGGGAATCATTCACATACTCTTGTAAATTTGTGCTAATCTGGACCTTACCATTAATTAAAAAAAAAAAAAAAAAACAATCCCTGACCACTACAAATGATACATAAAACATGGGCGCTCACCAACACAAGAGCTTTATTTAGAGACGAATAATTTTCTTCATAAAAACGGAGACCTCTAACAAGACTTCTAACAGTCTTCCTGGGCAGCTTTCTTGAGTGCTGCAGACCACTGTCAGAAATAACCTGTGTCCTAAATGCTACTCAAACCGCTTCACTGTTAATAGACATGGGGCTCCACATAATCCTCACCTGTGTGAGTGCAGAGCACTCAACATACTTGACAGCCTTCAGGTCACGGGCCAGTTTTTCAGCAGTCTCTGGAGTGATAGGCTTCTGTTTATTCTTGGCAAGTTTCTCAATGGTAGAGGGGTCATCTCTGAGATCAATTTGGGTCCCAACAAGCAAGAAAGGAGTCTTTGGACAGTGGTGAGTTATCTCAGGCACCCACTAGAGAAAAGATATTTCAAAAAAAGAAAAAACACACCTGCATTAATCCATAAGCCTCCAAAGCTATTTACAAGTCAACAGAAGTTCTATGACAACCTTTTTTTCAGTGAGAGAATATCTAACTAACTCACCTTTTCTTTCACATTTTCGAATGAGGATGGAGAGACCACTGAAAAGCAGACTAGAAATACATCTGTTTGTGGATAACTCAGCGGTCGTAATCTGTCATAATCCTCCTGCCCTAAGGGGAAGAAAATTAGACAAATCAACAAGTGAATCTTGGTGTCTAATAGCATTAAAATCACAAGCAGTCAACAAATTAAGCATGTAGTTAACAGCACACTTACTAATGAGAAAGCAACTTATCTAATAAAATGTATGGCTTTGTAATAGAATATTTGACCAATACTCTCAACTCAGTTAATTCTAGTTAAGAGGTACAAGCTATCTGTTATAAAATAAGTAAGTCACAGGAATGTAATGCTCAGCACAGGGAATATTGTCAGTAATAGTTTAGTAACTTTGCATGATGTGTATAAAAATATCAAATTACTATGTTGTACACCTAAAACTAATATAATATTGTGAGTCAACTATACATCAATAAAGAAAAAAAATGGGGAAACTGTTTTCATTGCTTCAGAACAGCAATGAATTTGTTATATATTATTTGCCTTATTATCAATTTGCAGTTTTCAACAAACTGCTGCCAGAAATGATTAAAAATCAGATCTACTCAGATCTAAGAAACAGTGACAGTGAAACTGTGTAAGTCCCCAACCTCCAAGCCATGAACCAGAACCTCCTGTCAGATCAGCAGCAGCATTAGATTAGAAATGAAGTGCGCAATAAATGTAAGGCACTTGAATTATCCTGAAACCATCCCCCCTACCCCCAATCCATGGAAAAATCTTCCCTGGTGCCAAAAATGCTAGGGACCACTGACCTAAGCAAACAAAAACCTCAGTGAAACCCAGCTGACAAAATCCACTGCTCATGACTACCAAATCAGGTTGACATGTTTAGTTAATGGGTACGTCTAACACACCAGTACTTGAAACTGAAAACACATAGAAAAAAAAGAATTCAACAAGAATTATTTTCATCCATTCAATGGATGCTACATTAATATGGAGGAAACTCTGGTGAAAAGGAGAATATCTGTATGGTCTTAAATATTACTTGTAAACCACAAGGGGAAAAACGTAACTACACTGTGAAGAAATGACATCACCTTGACTGAGTGACCAGTCACTGGTGATTACCATCACCAATGAGTGGCAGATGAATATCATATGCCTCTACATTTATATCCTGAGGAAGACATCATTAAGGTAATATTCCAACCAAAATAGCGTAATTTGTATCTAATCATGAGAAAAGAGACCAAACCCAAAATGAGGGGAGGAGGGTGAGGATTCCTAGGTCTGTAGTATATTAAAATGTCATGAAACACCAAAAAAGGGGGTGGGGGCAGAAGAATTGATCCAGATTACAAGAAACTAAAGAAACATAACAATTAAATGCAATACATGGTCCTGTACTAAAAGCAGAAAAAAATGACTTGGATCAATTGACAAAATTGACATATAGATGTTAGAGTACAGTATCAATGCAAAATTCCCTGAAGTTGATTACCATTATACAAAACTATCTCTATCCTTAGGAAATTCATACTTATTCAAGGCTGTGTGTGTTAGTCGCTCAGTTGTGTCCAACTCTTTGAGACCCCATGGACTGTAGCCCACCAAGCTCTTCTGTCCATGGAGTTCTCCAGGCAAGAATACTGGAGAGGTAGTGATTCCTTTCTCCAGAGGATCTTCCCCACCCAGGGACTGATCCTGGGTCTCCTGCATAGCAGGCAGATTTTTTACCATCTGAGTCACCAGGAAAGCCCTAATTCAAAGCTAATGATGACTTACTCTCAAACAGTTCAGGGGAAAAAAAAAAAAAAGTATGTACAAATATGTTGAAAGAGAAAAAAGCAGATAAAACATTAACAACTGATAAATTTTGTTAAACGATATATGTAGTTTCCTGGCACTATTTTTGCAACTATTCTTTAAGCTTGAAATTATTTCCAGATAAAAACTGTCTTAAAATATCCAAACACATTTCCAAAACTGTGAAGGAAAGGGAAGAGTCACACAGGAAGGATTTAATAATCCAATTTCAAAACTGAACTACAACAATCCTATGTATTAACAAGAACAGTCCACAAACCAAAAACAAAAGGGAATTCCCTGGTGGTCCAGTTTGGGTCTCCACACTTTCACTGTGGAGGGCAAGGGTACAATCCCAGGGGAGGGGAGACTAGAATCCCACATATCATGCAGCCATGAAACAAACAAAAAAAAAGAATAGGAAAGTACTTAATGACACTGAACTGGATGCTAAAAATGGTAAATTTTATGTTATATGCATTTTATCACAATAAAAAATAAGGGAAAAAAGGAAAGTTAAATATTTTGCTTTGTTGTTGTTTGGTTGTTCAGTCATGTCCTACCACCTGGGAAACCCTAAATATTTTCTATGGCCGTGAATTTTTTTTTTTTGCCACCAATGAGAAAGTATATAAGAATTTAGGGTAGCTATCAAAACATGGTAATTAAAGACGTCAGGAAAGCCTGGTGTGCTGCAGTCCAGGGGTCGCAAAGTCGGACACGACTGAGCGACTGAACTAAACTGAGATAATACATAAGTAGGCAATAAAGGTACTGTCAGGAGAATACAGCAAGAAAATGAATAAGGTTTAAAGAAGTCAAAATAAAGATTACAAAACAACAATTACAAAACAATAAAATCACTCTCAGTACCTCTAGCAATTACTGAGGGTTAGAATCAAAGGAAGTCAAAGATATGCACTAAAGTGTGTAACTTAATACTTACTTAAATACTACAGCAAGTTACTATGTAACTTAAACACTTACTACAGTAATCTGCTAGGATCAGAATCAAAACAATTCAAAGGTTTGCACTAAGGTGTGTAACTATAATGTACAATTGTAGACACAGAAGAGATTAAAAACCAAAGAATGGCGGAGAGGGGAATCAGCCAAACTCTTTAAATAAAAACTAAATTTAGAAAATAAGAGGATGATACAGTTAAGCAAACTGTATAAAAAGTACAGATGTTCACACACCTTTTCTTAGCCCTAGTCCCTATTCAAATGGGATATATTTCATGAAAATTAAGGCTGGCATAGACCAGAAAAGGCTACATTTTTAGTTATCCAGCCCCTGCATCAAAAGTGGACTCCTAAGCACCACCGGGGGCATCTAAATAAATGCCCAATGTTTTACATGCAACCAACCTTCAATTCAGATGAACTGGAGGCAGAAAACAAGTACAAGTCATTTTTTTAACACAAGACCCAAAGAGGTATTGGTCCATCCATTTACTTGTAATAAACAAGCCCTCAAAGCTATAAATCTTTCTTTTCCTTTGCTAAGGAGAAAAAAAATTCAAAAGTAAAATTGTTCGATAAACAAAAAGTAGGCTACCTTACATCTACATTTGCTACAAGTGCTACATTTAAGGAAACAGAGTGAGTATGATTGCTTAGATGAGCAAGTCTCTTCAATACCGCATAATTTATCCAGCTAAAATCTATTTTCTGAGTTTGTCACAAGTAGCCACTATTCACTCAAGATAAAGGTAGCAGTATCATTTAACATCCTTTAAGGTATACAACATAATCAAAATTTCTCTATACTGTGTAAGACAGGTTTTTGACTACAAGTCTTCAATTATATTTAGCACACCAGCTCACCACTTAATTTTTAACACTTGACAAAAAGCAAGGGGACATCTCATAGGTTGCTGGTTTTGTTCCCTGCTCACAATCTCATATTCAAAATTTGAATTCAAGAGGAATTAAGTCAGCTGGAACAAGGACTCTGGTCCATATGAAAAATTTGAAATGTTCTCATGGCATGAAAAATAAGAATACGGCTAAAAAACAACAATTTTCAGAGAATTGCAGGAGGACATTACAAAGAGGACAAACATTTCATAGAATATACAACTACAAATTAAAACTTAAACATTTTTTCTACACACAATTTCTCAAAATTCAACAGCATTTAGTGATCCCTGCTCCATCTATGCTGTGGAGCGTGTGCGCGTGTGTGTGTGTCCATCTATGCTGTGGAGCGTGTGTGTGTCCACCTATGCTGTGGAGCGCGAGCACGCGTGTGTGTGTGTGTGTGTCGCTCAATCGTGTGTGTGTGTGTGTGTGTGTGTGTGTGTGTCTGTCTGTCTGTCTGTCTGTCTGTCGCTCAATCATGTCCGATTCTCTGCAACCCTACAGACTGGACCAGCTCCTCTGTCCATGGAATTAATACTGGAGCAGGCTGCCATTTCCTCCTCTAGGGTATCTTCCCAATCCAGGAATCAAACCCACATCTCTTGCATTACATCTCTTTACCACTATGCCACCTGGGAAGCCTGTTATGGAGGTTATTCCTAAATAATTTCGTAACTTTTACATCATGAGAAAAAAAAAAATCCAAAAATAAACGGGGACACTGGAACCTAAGATTCCTACCAGCTTATATATAACATCTGTAAAAATCTATACCATTGCATGTTAATACAGAACTTACTGAAGACTCAAAGAAAGATTCTACAATAACACTAGAGACCAAAGTGGCTGTAGTATCTCTGTGGACAGCATTGCCATTCCTGACAAAGTAACTGATCAATAACTACAGAAGACAGCCAGATACTAGAAAACACCTCAATGAAAGTTTTTTTTTAATTGGAATAGAATTGCTTCATAATGTTGTGTCAGCTTCTGCTGTACAACAACATGAATAAAAAACAGCAACTAAACCAGGTCAAAGTGCATCACTATGGCTCGTTCTGAACATTATTCTTTTGCTAAGGAAGAGAATAATATTAGCTGTGCACCAAACACATTCCAGTCATTGTGTTGGGTTTTTTTTTTAATAGTACAGTGAGTCATGTAGGGATGTGAGAGTTAAACCATAAAGAAGGCTGAGTGCAGAAGAACAGATGCTTTTGAATTGCAGTGCCAGAGAAGACTCTATAAAGTCCCTTGGACTACAAGGAGATCAAACCAGTCCATCCTAAAGGAAATCAACCCTGAATATTCACTGGAAGTACTAATGTTGAAGCTGAAGCTCCAATACTTTGGCCACCTGATGTGAAGAGCCAATTCATTGGAAAAGACCCTGATGCTGGGAAAGACTGAAGTCAGGAGGAGAAAGGGGCAACAGAGGCTGAGATGGCTGAACCACCCAATTCAGGCATAAACTTGAGCAAATTCCAGGAGACAGTGAAGTTACAGGAAAGCCTGGCGAGCCGCAGTCCATAGGGTCACACAGAGCCGTACAGGACTCAGTGATAAACAACAGTGAACCATAAATACACAGCTCCTCAGTTTTTACATATGTATTCACTTCATTAAACTATCGCTGAATCTTCACAACACCTCTGAGGTAAATATTTTAAACATATTTTACACATCAAGGTAATTAAGCTCCACATAGTTAAGTAACTTGCCAACTATCTAGCTAACTCGTCTATCTAGCATTAAAGTCCAACCTTTCTTTTGTTTATTGCTATGGTAATGCCTGAAATGACTGATTACTAGAATTCAAAAATAAAGAGATCTTCTGAAAACTGAACTCAACAAGAGAATACATAAATAAATGAGAATGGGGGGAAACAGTTAATGTGAACATAAATGAACTGAACTGTCTTCCAAATAACACAGCCACACAGGGGCGAGGGGGGACAAAATCCAAGGAACTTTGTATGCTATTAGACCAAAGGAAAAAGGTACTGCAAACCAATCTTGAACTCTTATTACTTATTTGCTTTTCACAGTGGTATAGTATAAAATTCTTAGAACTGTTTTATGTGTTGCAGAAGTGAAAATGAGAACAGTTTACTCGTCTTTTGGGGACTTAGCGTCTACCTATAGAAGACATGGAGATGAAAATATGGAATTGGAGAAGGCAAAGATGACAGCTTGAATTGGACTGAATTTGGAGGTATCAACAAAAACTCACTGTCCAGATTAAACATGCTAATGTTATTTTCCTCCCTAGCTGAAAGAATGATATTCAAGACAAGTCACTGTGGTGCAGAACAAGTCACTGTGGTGCAGAACAAGTTGCTGCCGTGTGACAGCTGTTCTGCTGTCTTATCTATGTCCAGAGCTCTACAACAGTAAGCGCATCTAGGACTTAGATTCCCATTTTGCAACACTGTAGGGAAAATTGATTCAGGCAAAAATTGTCAGTGATTATTAAATCTACAGGGAGTGCTAAAGACAAGAGAATGTTTACACCATTTTAAAGTATCTCCTCAAAAAAAAAAATAAAGTATCTCCTCACAAAGTGACTATTAATTATAAAAGGAAATATTCTAAATATACAGTAGGAAAGCTGGACAACACCATAATCAAGTGATCAAAATTACTTTTACCAAAAGGTAATACCCTGAGATGGACATACCCACCAACGTGGTATACTAACCAAATACGCTTATCTTGAATCTATTCATGAGGAAATGGACAAACTTAAACTGAGAAACAGTCTATAAAATAAATGGCCAGTTTTCTTTAAAAAAAAAAAAAAAGTGGCAATGGCATAAAAGGCTGAGACTCTATACTAAAAGATATTAACCAAAGAAAGTGACAACTACATGCAATGTCTGACCCTAGGTCAGAACTTGTATAAGAAAAATTGCTATAAGGAACAATATTAAGACAACTGACAAAATTAGAAAGCTGACTACAGGTCAAAGTTTAAAATGTTACACACACACACACAATGCTAAATTTCCTACAGTTGGTAAGTGCACTTGCTCTTCAGAACTGCATATTGAAACATTAAGAAACAAAGGGCATGAGGTATACAACCCACTCTACTAAAGGCTTAGAAATAAAAGCAATATGCATACAGAGCTGAAGAATGTCAAAAGGTTCAGAACTGGTGAATCTGGTCAGGAGTTCTTCGTACTAGTAACTTATCTACAAACCTGAAGTTAAATCAGGATAAAAAGTGATAAAAGACAATGAGCATCCAAATGCTAAAGTGTTTCTATAAGAAAGATAAAACTACAAACAGACTCCTATGCTAACAAAAGAAGTTAAACTGTGGTGTGATCTGCCACACAACAGACTACTGTGTAACCATGAAGACTATGACAAAGTACAACCCTGAGAGATATCATCATACTTTTCTGCAGAGAGATGTAGGCAGGTACAGAGAAGGGGCGGGGGGAGAGAAAGAGTATCCTTTTCTTTTCCCTATGTATAAATACAATGAACGCACAGGAAGAGCTCTGCTTTGGACATGCACTAAGATGTGATCATCTCCAGATATAGATGGTTTTTCATATTCTCCTTTTGCTTATCTATATTGTTTTTCCTGTAATAAAGAAAAACCTGTATCTCTATAATAAAGAATAACATTTTAAATTCTGACACAGAAAGGAATTGGTGGTAAAATTGGAATTATTCAATATGGAAAACAGACCATGATATAATATGTTAAGTGAAAAAAGCTAAATATAGAATTATAAACACAACAGTAAAAAGCATTAAAAAAAAAAAAGAAAGAAAGAACAAAACAACTGGAAGCTCATTAAACAAGAATGTGGTGTCGTGACCACCAAAGCAGATATAAAGCTCTGAGACAGAGGGAAAGCCCTACCTCTGGTCTTAAACAGAACTATTTTAAAATAAACAGCTGTAAGAGTTGTAGCCAAAGACAGGAAGAGTATAAAAAGAATTCAAAACGACTATATTCAATACCTTGTAATAACTTAAAATGGAAAAGAATCTGAAAAAGGAAACATAGAACTGAATCACTGTGTGGTACACCTGGCACTAACACAGCAGTAAAAATTAATTATACTTCAATTCTAAAAAGTTTTTCTTTAAAAAAAAGAATAAATGAATTAAAGAATTCAAAACAAAATAACACAGTCGATAGGTTAAGAGTAACCAAACAAATAAAGGAAATCAGAGGCTATCTGAGCATGGATGAAAGCTTTAGCAGAAAGAACACTAAGTTAATGACATGACTCCAACCAGGATTCTGAGATTAAGGCCTCTGGAAAAGAATACAGAGTCTCCTCAAGTCTATCAAAGACAGAAAGACAGGAGACTCAATCTAAATGCCTAATATCCCAGGCCTCCAGCACTCATCAAAAAAGATCTTAGGCTTACAGTGACCTTAACCAGTTGAGGTGAAAACTCCGCAACTTGCCCGGTACAATAAAATAATTTCCTTAGTAAATGTCTTTCAACCCCTATAAAGATTCAGAATCTAATATAGAAATGAAATAAATCAAACATTATTATTGTTAATTTTCAATTACATTTAAGAATAACCTATTCTTACTTAACACTCAGTGTCTATAATATTTAAAATAATCACCATGTTAAAGAACATGATAGATTAGTTTTCTGATTCCAATTTAAAATGTGTTACTGAGTAAGTGATCTTGAGTTTTCATTGAAAATGTTAAGAATTTTATGAAAGTTGTAAATAATACTGTTTAAGATAAATTAAAACAAATACAGAAAATCGTAAGTTATCAGGTTTATTCAAGTTATATACATAAACACTTGGGAGTGTTTCACTTCTGATGTCAAGCAAACTGAATCACTTAAAATAAAATCCGAGTATTTTACGCAATCTAAAGTGCTAGAAGAAATTTAATGGTTGTAAATGAGGCTGACTAGGATTAAAGTCTGGCCAACCCAAGTTAAATAAACCAATATTAATCAAACGACCCTGGGCAACTGGGAGAATGATTTGTTAAAATAGATGTTTTAATAAAAAGTAATAAGTTGTGCAACTATTAATAAACATGAAGGCTTACTCACTTCCAAACTGTGACCATACAAAGATATAAATATATAAACGGTCACAGCACCATTATCCATCATAGCTTAAAAACGGAACCCAAACCATCAACTTGTTGTTGGTGGATAAATGGATAAAACAAACTGTGCTATATTCACAAACTGAATACAAAAGAAACAAACTATTGATAAACATAACAGATGAATCTCAAAAAAATTATGCTAAGTGAAAGAAGTACAACACAAAGGGCTACAGATCATATGGTTCCAAAGATATTAAATTCCAGAAAAGTGAAACCACACTGAGAGAAAGCAGATCTGCAGCTGCCTGGGGCCAGGTCAAGGGAAGGGACTGACTGTAAAGGGCACAGGAAACGCCTTAGAATGATGTGTCTTGATCACTGTGGCAGTTACACAACTATACGGGCTTCCCAGGTGGCTCAGCAGTAAAGAATCCACCTGCCAACGCAGGAGTCACAGGCGGGGCTAATCCTTGGGTCAGGAAACTCCTCTGGAGAAGGAAATGGCAACCCACTTCAGTATTCTTGCCTGGAAAAATCTGATGGGCAGAGGAACCTGGCAGGCTACAGTCCATAGGGCTGCAAGAGAGTCAGGCAAGACTGAGCGAAAATACCACCACCACAACTATATAGTCAGCAAAAATAATCAAACTGAACACTTGAAATGAGTGAATTCTATTGTGCTATACTTCAAAAAAGATTTTAAAAAATTTTGATTAAGATATAAAGGTTTATTAAAAAATAAGTCCTGAAATTTGAAAATAAAGTTTAAAATTAATTTTCCACCTCAAATAGACATAAATTGTCTTTTCTCTGTATAAAGATTGCCTCCGAAGGCACACAAAAACACAAAAAAATCCTTCACCAACCAAGAGATGTAGGTCATTATCTTACTCTGTCCATCTTCCAAGTTTCCTCTAATATACCATTATTCTTACAATTTTTAATTCATAAAAAATTTCAAGGTCTAACAAACCATTAGAAAGCCTCTAAACTATTTACTACTGTCTCTCCATTTCACCCTCCCAATTAAATCTAGACAGTTCCTCAAAGTGGGCAGTATGATACACTCCATAAGAGCAATATATCATCTGGCAGACAGTGAGACGATAACTCATAAAAAGCAAAGAGGTTAGAATTCCTACATACCAAAACAAGTTTCTGAATGTTTCTTTTGCCTAACTGAACTGATAACAGAAATAATAGAAGTCAGAGACTAAGATGTGCAGTTACTGTTAAAATAAGAAAAAAACACTGAGAAATTGTAAATAAAGCAGAAATTTGTTCCTTAAATTTGAAAAGCTGACTGCAAATATCAATACTGTGAGCTAGACACTGGTTTGCCCTAAAAAATTTTTCAAATGTAATATAAAATAACAAGCTATGATAGCATAGAAGCTACCTGTATATATAATATACAGACACATATACTAAAGACTAAATAAGTCTTCAAATATGAGCGTGATAGTAGAGCCTGTCTAATGTACCCTGTTCTCATCCCACTTGGTCTCCTCCCACACCATGCAGTCAGGGTGCTCCAAACACTTCTTTGCCATTCCAGGTCTGGGACTGCTGCTTGGTCAAGCATCAACCATCATAATATTCAATCCTGCTATTAACAAAAGGAACTGGTTTGCTAATACTCTAGTTTCCCAAAATGTCCCAAAAAAGACCACCAGCAAGTATTACAGTTACAGACAAAAACATTATAAAAGACATCAAGTTTTCACCTGCAGTATCAAAAAGTCCAAGAGTATATGGCTCTCCACCAATCATAACTGTGACAGCATAGTTGTCAAAAACCTAAAACAGAAAAATATGACATTGTTAGTGTGCAAGGGGATGGTCAAAACAGGACAGGACAACTCTTAAGCTAAAACAAAGTTTCCTTCCCAAGACTCAATCCTCTCTCAGTCCATATGTCTTCTATGACCAACCATGCCATCTAAGCCCTTTCATGACCTAACAGTTCTTCAAAAAAAAAACGGGACAGAAGATGCATTCTGGTATGTCTGCTCTACCCCAGTCGCCCAGATAAAACGCCACAGAAGGGTTAGTGGTATCGCAGGAGTGGAGTCCCCTGGCTATACAAAATGATACAATTCAAATTTGAAACTTTCCAGACAGTAATTTCAAGTTTACCTAAATTTGCAATCTAATTTCTAAGAAATTATTCTTCACAGACCATTTCCTTTTAATATAGAATTAAAATCTCCTAGATCCATGATAATCTTTTTCCTTTCAGGGTTCAAGACAAGAACAGCCTTGCTGCAAACATGGCCCATTAGAGAAAAATATACGTTCCCTCAAGTTACTCAAGGAAAGTGTCCAAAATAGGCTGGCAGATCTTCTGTTGGGACTTTATGAATAAAACTCATGTTACTGGGTACAAACCACATGACCTGAGATACCTTCTTTGAACTGAGTATACTTAAGGATAATATATAGGGGTGTGTGTGTGTAACTTAAGGATACTGAATAGGGTATACTACTTGTAAATAGACTGCAAAACCCATAACAAACAAACTCAGTATATACTAATATACATCACATATATATATATATATATATAGCTTGTACTAAGCAATTTGTAAAAATGGGAGGTAACTAAATGAAATGAAAATAAATGAAATCAAAGTTCCAACAAATGAAAAATGAAAAAATGAATGAAATGAAAAAAGACCCAACACTAATTCATGGACTCCTCTGAATTATTAATAATTTACAATTGAAAAGCAAGGCTTTCCAGCCAAGAGAAGGATGGTACATTTTAATATCAGCTCTGCTTAACCCTAACTCTCTGATTCATGTTTTAGTGGACTGGATTGTTGGGAGCTTGTTTAAATGTAAAAAAAAAAAAAAGAGAAGACTAGAAGAAAGGGCTTGGGAGAGGTGGCAGTTAAAAAGAAACTCAGTTCTTAACAACAAGAACAAGGAAGTAAAAAGAATATAGTTAAGCTCCTATTTAGGTTATTTTCTTAAGTCATACCTAACCGTTCTCCAGAGATCCACACACAAACGCATACATAAAATACCCACAAGCTCTCCTTAAACACCTAGACTCAGAAATCATGTTTGTATGAAAATAACTTTAAATGGAAACTGAAACACAGACATTCTGATAGCCTTCACTCAAGATCCACAAAACTGATCTATCTCTAAAGATCCCCTAAAAGTCCCTTTCAACCTCAGAACTTCTTTCACTTCCAAATATCTCCAAATGGGCCAACTCAAAAATATTCATGTTTATAAATATGATTTCTCCCCCTCTAAGAAACCCTAGTTTTTCCTCCTACAGCCTGGGCCTACCTCAATCACTATCTGCCCTGGGACATTACAGACTTCTAATTACAATCAAACATAATTACCAAACCTTTAACCTGTCACCACCCTCTTAAAAATACTCTCATCTCTGAAAATTAATCTGAAGTAATCATAGATTTTCTTCCTTTTCACTTCCAAACAATACTAATCCCATATTAATCATACACAGGTGCTCTGTAACCTCTAAACTAGCTCACTTAACAGAGGTGGCTACTGCCAGGCCAAGCCAACACTAGCTCCTCTCTCACCACAGAATGGACATCTATCTTTAACATAATTACACCACTGGATTGGTCAACCAACCTGGGACAAACACTGGATCCCCAAACACATTCACAATGAGTGTTACTCTAAATAACTCTCTCTCTGACGTCAAGATCTTTGTTATCCCCATTTTCCTTCTACTCTTTTAAGGAGCTGATAAAAAGCATTATGTTCGAGAGAACTCCATAGGCTTCTGTTGATGTTCTCATAAGAAAAACAGGTCTTCTCTACCTCTAAAAGCCAGTCTGGAGCTCCATTACTGTGAGGACAACAGCTCCATAAGCTTTTCTTCTATTCCCTAAGGAGAATACATAGACACATACTACTTTCCCTGAAATTACAAGGCCCCCCCAAATTCATCCCAAAGAACTCCAAGCACTGATTAATCATTGGCCAAGATATCAAAAAAAAAGTCACCTCATTCCAAGATGTAGTGCATACTTCTCCAAACTGAGACCACCACTCTTTAGAAGCTTGTCTATTGGAGTTTTGCCTCCCAGCACTTCTTGCAAACCCTTCTGTCACCCCTTCTGACTTTCCACTGATTTTTCAGCTGTTTAATTTTAAAGTGTACATAATTTACCCATGAGAAGTCAAGATCTTTAAAAACAGGAAACAAAGGCAGACAACAGAAAAATTTCAGTACACATAGAGTAAGTTTTCAAAAGGATATCAAATTATAATACATGTCACTAACAGATGGAAGCTTTATACTTACAGTCGGTACATACTCAGATGGAAATTTGTTTGTTGTGTAGGATATCAGGAGACACGTTTTACCAACGGCACCATCACCCACAACAACGCACTTAATTGTCTGCATCGCTGAAACAGTTTTGTATCCACTTTAAATATTTCAAATTTGATGATGACCTACAAAAAGATTAAAAATACTTCTCTTAATTATTTGTACTTATACACATATTGTTTTTCTTCAATTAGCAACAGACTCACACATTCAGAGCAATAACAGAAGCAGCACCTCAACCACCAGAGCTAGG
Source organism: Dama dama (assembly GCF_033118175.1). Taxonomy (NCBI): domain Eukaryota; kingdom Metazoa; phylum Chordata; class Mammalia; order Artiodactyla; family Cervidae; genus Dama; species Dama dama. The sequence continues at coordinate 5,344,699 of NC_083688.1, read as the reverse complement.
AGAACCAAAAAAAGAGAAACAGTGATTTGCAAATAAGAGTCAATTTTCTTAAGTTTCTGATCCTTGGTTGTTTTTGACTTAAGTATTTTTCTTAAAAACTCAAGAGGAACATAAACAGCAGTACAGTTCTTTTTATAATGAAAGAGAAGAGGCTATTTCAGAATGAATCCCAGTTAGTATGTCAAGTGTTATTTTGTGCAACTTTTCCTTCAGTTCTATGTGCCCCCACATGCGTGTATACACATATGTGTACTAGACTGCAAAAAAAGGCCACTGCTTCAAAGAATGCTCCCTTTACCCCAGCTAAAATGGTTACTCAGGCCATAACCAACAAGCAGCAGAGCACAATCACCTCTCCCACCTAATAGATGAGCATGAAGAACTGGACAAAGATTAGGGTGATACCTGGTCTCAGTGGCTGTTTCAGCACCAAGTTGTCAAGCTACTAATTCAATATTTATGGCATGAAGAGATCAAAATCTAGACTTTTAAAATGAAAATGATCACTCTAAAGCATTCTAACTTATAAACAGATGCAATTGCTTTAGCTTCTTTTACTATAGTCCTCCATTCTAAGATGCTATTGATTACAAATACACCAAAGATTTATTAATTTTATCAATTCTGAGATGCTTGTTTTTATACTTAAGCATTTCTAAAATCAGAACATATCTTTACCAAAGGTTCCTTACACTTGTTATCAGCTATTTTACCCCAATATGTTGACACCTATGAAACTGGGATGTATGACATCTTAGTGTCAGTGGAAAATCTTAAGTTTTTCTGAAAGAATAAAAAACACCACTACCTATATATCTATTTTTAAGATTAAATTCTTTTTCTTATAATTCTGAAGGGATTACAATTTCTTGTTAGCTAGAGATGCCACCTTATTAACATAAAAATGTCAACAGAATTAGATGCCAGGTCTATATGCTCCTATAGTAACCTCCGCAACTCTTAACTGTTAACATCTTAACTTAACTGTTAACATCTCTGTATATATATGAGGAATGGGTAACACACAGGAAATATACCTTCTTCCGTTCTTCATCAAAATCATCTTGACTGCATTTCTCTTTATTTAACCTCCTTCTATCTTTCTCTTTTCCCTGTAATGCACTAGAGAACAATGCACTAGCATACTCATACTAGGTTAAGGATCTTGACCCCTAAACTAAATCAAATTATTTATCAAAATAATCACACTACACCAAGTACTAAATTAATTCTAGAGAATTATTCGAGAAGAATGTCTTCCACTGATTAATAAAAGCAAAGCAGGAAGAGAACACAGGAACAGCTGTCTTCTCCCGGCCCTCAATCCACCTCTGAAAACAGGATGTGCTGTGCTTAGTGGCTCAGTCGCGCCTGACTCTCACAGCCCCATGGGCTGCAGCCCACCAGGCTCCTCTGTGCGTGGGGCTTCTCCAGGCAAGGACACTGGAGTGAGTTGCCATGTTCTCCTCCAGGGGATCTTCCCAACCCGGGATCTACCTGCATGGCAAGCAGATTCTTTACCAGCTGAGCTACCAGGGACTGCTAAAAAACAAGGTCTTCTGTAAAATTTATTTCCAATTCAGAGTGAAGAAAAAAAAGGTAAGCAGAGACTTGTGATCATTCTACAGAATTATCTTCCTAAAAATAAATTATGCCTAAAAATAAATTTCAAGTTCAGTTCTTGCATCTTCCATGTCTCATGACCATTATGGGTGATTTCATTTTACATAGAGTTTAATCATAAACACTGGCCAGAAAGTAAGGTTTGAGCAGAGTAGCAGAGACTACTAGCAATTGCTCCTCTCTTCTTTAGTAAAAGAATCTTACTGGCACATATGGCTCCTAGTAAAGACATTTTCTAAATTCTTGTGCAGTTAGATGTGACCAAGTTCAAGCAAATGGGGATGGAAACAAAGCATGTAATTTTCAAGACCAGCCTTAAAAACAAGGCAAAGAGTTTCTCCTGTCCCACCTGGCCTGTAGGCTAGAATACATCATAACAGATGTGAAAGCAGTCACAGTGAACCAAAGACAGAAATTATAGCTAAGGATGAGTAACACAATAGGAGAGGCCAGCCCTGCATTACCTTCCAGGACTTTTACAGGAGAAAGAAACTTTGCCTTCATTAAGTCCCTAGTATTTTGGACTTCTCAGTTATAGCAGCAGAACTGAAATGCTAATCTCTGTATTTCACAGACTCTAAGACAACGATTTTTAAAATACATCCTAAATTTAGAGGTGTTAAGTGTAGAAGATATAGTCCTACAATTAATAAAATTATAGTAATATTTGGATTTATCAAGTAACTTTATAGTAAACTTGACGAGTTTTGAACTTTGTCTTAAAAACACCTAAGATAAATACTATTGTTAATATAAATGCTACTGTTAAATCTTACCTGTGGTTAAAACTGTCATCCTTATTAAATATGATGATCCTAATCTTCAGTCTACCTATGGTATTCACTTTTAAGACTTAATACTCATACAACCTAGCAAATACAAAATCATCAGGCCATTTCTAAACTTGAAGCTTCTCGTAAAGGAAGAGATAACATTTCTTAAAATTTTCACTAAAATTCTCTAGGAAATAAAGAAGTTTAAAACAAAAAGTTTCCATGACTAAAGACACAAATACCACTGCCATACAGCTAAGTCACAAACTGTAACAAGCTATGATGGAGAATGTTAAAGCTGGCCTACAACATCCCAATGAAAAGAGAAGCTATCATTAATAAATGTATTAAAAGAGAAACATTTAAATCTAATTCAAGTTGAACTCCTTTTTTTTAATTATAGGTGTATTAGGAAATTTATCAAAATTAACTGTCTTCAGGACAGACATTTCACAAATAACAGATTTAGGATACTGGTTCTTTATATACTGTGTGCATGCTAAGTCACTTCAGTCATGTCTGACTCTTTACAACCCTATGGACTGTAGCCCGCCAGGCTCCTCTGTCCATGGGATTCTCCAGGCAAGGATACTGGTGAGGGTTGCCACTTCCTACTCCAGGGGATCTTCCCAACCCAGGGATCGAACCAATGTCTCTTATGTCTCCTGCACTGGCAGGCAGCTTCTTTAACACTAGCACCATCTGGGAAGCCCTCTTTGTATGGTGAAAACCTAAATTGTGGTACCTCTGTCTCTGATACCATTAAGTATAAGAAAATGCTAAAAATGCCCACCAGGAAACATAACTGTTGAGCAAAACATACAACACAAGTTGTATTAGAGTAAGTCTACAATGTAAGTTTAGAAACAAGGTAACAATATTTCAAACTGGCTAAGTAGGCTTCTCCTCTGAATATAATTTTTAAAAATATCTCTGCATTGTTAAGAACAAAATCACTATCTGAGGAAGATCTTTAAGCTTTTCCGTTGAAAGATAATGGAGACTGGAACTCATGTGAGAGAAATGGGATCACAAACAGTTTGGCCAGATCACTAAACATTACTACTTTGAGAACTTGTAGAAGTCTGGATCTTTTTTGAGCAGGAAAAACAGCCCCCAAACCAATCAGGCCCTTCTTTTGTGTCTTGCTTAGTAAGCTGGAAAGAATTTCCAAGCTACATAAACTTAATACATAACATGATAATAATTTTCCTAACTCTGAAATCAGGAAAACCTTTGGTTTTAATCTCTGCTCAGCACTTACTAGTGACCTGGGCAAGTTTCTTAAATCTTTTTTTGTCTCAATTTTCTCATTTAAAAACAGAACTAATTTAAACCAACACCTTGCAAAGTTATAAAGATTAAGTAATATTAAATAACCTGGCTCCTAGCACATACTCAATATATGTGAATTCCTCTACCAAGTATGCCAGTTAAATTAATCCCATCATACCTGTTTTCATCCAAAGGCGCAAAACTAGCACTGCACTTTCTTCTCTCTTTAGTAGACTGTTACCTAATCAAAACTTTTCACACTTTACCCAAAACAGGCATATCAAAAACAGGCTAAAATAAACTGATTATATTTGCTATTATTTATTAATAGTGAATGGCACACAAAAAAACAAGAAATCTACCCAAATATTTCTTCTTCTCCTGAAGGCTCCCATATTATTTCTTTCTGTATTTCCTGCACTTTTCTCTATTTACAGAGCAGTCCTTAAAACAAGTTACTTAACAGGTGTTAACAATATATTTTAGGGGACTTCCTTGGTGATCCAGTGGCTAACATTCCATACTTCAAGTGCAGGGGCCTGGGTTTGATCCCTGGTCAAGGAACTAGATCCTACATGCCACAACAAAAGATCAAACAATCCCACATGCCACAGGCAAGGCCTGGTACAGTCAAATAAATAAATATAATTTTTTTAAATGCAGCTTTAAAACAAAACAATATAATTTTGGTATGGGATCAGACCTAGTCAGGTTTCCCTGCTGGCTCAGATGGTGAAAAATCTGCCTGCAATGCAGCAGACCTGGGTTCCATTCCTGGGTTGGGAAGATCCCCTGGGATTACAAATCATCACTGCCCACATGCAAACTGATGAAAATCTGACAACTGTTCATCTAAAACAATAAAACAGCCAGTTATTTTACCTTCTCCCTGCTGGAGATACAAAAGTAATTTCCAGGTGGACAATTAAAATCTAGTGGTAAGGTGTGAGAGCTCCCCCTTCTGGTCACCTGTTGTTGTGCTCAGTTCAGTTCAGTCGCTCAGCCGTGTCAGACTCTGTGACCTCACGGACTGCAGCAAGCCAGGCCTCCTTGTCCATCACCAACTCCCAGAGTTTACTCAAACTAATGTCGATTGAGTCAGTGATGCCATTCAACCATCTCATCCTCTGTCATCCCCTCCTCCTCCTGCCTACACTCTTTCCCAGCATCAAGGTCTTTTCAAATGAGTCAGCTCTTCCCATCAGGTGGCCAAACTACTGGAGTTTCAGCTTCAGCATCAGTCCTTCCAATAAATATTCAGGACTGATTTCCTTTAGGATGGACTGGTTGGATCTCCTCGCAGTACGTGCTGTCATGTTCAACTCGTTGCGACCCCATGGACTGTAGCCTGAGACCCCACAGACTGTATCCCGCCAGGCTCCTCTGCCCATGGAATTGTCCAGGCAAGAATACTGGAGTAGACTGCCACTTCCTACTCCAGGGAATCTTCCTGACCCAGGGCTCGAACTTGTGTCTCTTGCATCTCCTGCACTGGCAGGTGGATTCTTTATCACTAGTGCCCTATTCCCTGATAGCTCAGCTGGTAAAGAATCCCCCCTGCAATGCAGGAGACCTGGGTTTGATCCCTGGGTCGGAAAGATCCCCTGGAGAAGGGAAAGGCTACCCACTCCAGTATTCTGGCCTGGAGAATTCCACGGACTGTATAGTCCATGGGGTCACAAAGAGGTGACTTTCACTTCAACTCAGCGCCAGCTGTGAAGCCTGACTCCAGCTTAAATGAGGTTTCTGTTTAACAATGTTCACACTGTTAATACCTTTTATAATCTCTTTTTCCTGTTATACTTGAATTCAGCCTCTAAATCAGCAATTCCAAAACTATTACCTCAAGCAATCACTGTCAGGATTACCCGAAATGAGTTTGTTATCAATTCAGATTCCTGGACCCTCACCCCAAATCTAATAAACCAGATCTCAATACTCCCTATGTAATTCTCATGTACAGAGAAGTCTGAGAACCACAACCACATATGATAACTAGACAAAAAATACCAGTTACAAAAGAATGCAAACTAAAATAAACACTACAGGCATTTAAATCTCCAAGAAGTGAGTTTCTTAAAAGTAGAGTAAATTATCTCTATCAACCAGGTATTTAGTAACACAAAACTCATGTTGGATACTAAAAGATCATGAAACAAGATTCTTCAGAGGTGCTTTAATATACTGGTTCAACCTAAGTGTTCTCAAATAACAGTGCCAGTGCCAACACTTATATAGCACTTACTCTGTGTCACATACTGTTCTAAACATATTACACATATTTGTACATGCCATCCTCTCAACAACTCTGAGGTATGTACTATACATCCCTGTTTCACAGGTAAGAAAAGGAGGGTTCAGTGAAGTTAAATAACTAAACCAAGATGACTGAGCCAGTAAATGGCAGAACTGGAATTTAAGCCCAAGCAGTCTGTCAAGGTTCTGCTCTAAAACTCTATACACTATACCACTTTCTCCTGAGAAGTGACATTAATAAAAACAAACATGTACTTTTTCACTACAAATGAAGTGGCACGTAGATGACAGTTGCCAGCATTAGACAGAGGAAGCCAGAGGAGGAGCGAGGAAGAGGGTTAAGTTCATTTCCTATTTCTTCACCCTGCAGACAACCACTCAGTCTTTATTGGGGAGAAGGGAAGCGAGAATTTGTTGAGAGAGAGAGTTCACTCTTCCCCTTTCTATCTCTATACTCACAAATCTTCCATTTCTTAGGCTTTCTAACCTGACAGTTCAGCAATCTATCAGAAATCAGTTGTGGAACCTGAGCTAAGAGCACTGGTTCAGAAGTCAGACTGGCTCTACCACTCTAGCTTATGTGACCTTAGGCAAGCTACTTAACTGCTGTTTTCACTTATCTCAAAAATGAAAATAATAATACCATTCTCATAAAGTTGACTGAAGAAGATAATATATGTAAAGAAGTAAAAGTGCCTGGCCTCCAATAAATGCTTAGTAAATGTTTACACCTACTCTTAAATGAGTAAAGTCTTTACTACAAATGTAGTCAAATTTAGAGTTATCATTACAAAGGTGGTCATTTCAGAGTCAAGTTCCAATTTAATTAGGACTATTCTGCAAAGCATTTGACATGTAATATTAATAATTTCATGTATTAAAATGTCACCAGATGACCCACAGATGGGAAGGAAGTAGGGACAAGTGAAGAGACTATTTTTGCAACATACATAATGGCAGCTTCAACAATATGGAGCAAACTAGGCCAGACATGTTTGTAAATCTTATGTTAACTCTGTCAAATTTAAACCATGTCAAATCACTGTAACAGCAAACAGCCTACGTGGTACCAATTTACCATTCTGCTATCCAGAGTGGCTAGAAAAGTCATTCTGCACCAACAGCTAAATACTATTTCTTTTTAATAATGAAGTTCATTTGTACCATAACTTGGAATTGGTTGGTGTTGAGCAACTTTAGGCACAAGAAATGACTGCCAATCATAAGGAAGAAAAATTGTGAAATAAGGTGATCTTCTACATTCCTTCCCAGTATCTATCATTCTTCCTGACAGCCACACCAAAACCCTTCTCTTAGGTTCTTAAATGCTTTGGAGGTTCAAACTACCCTTCAAGAATCTCTAAAGTCCCTTTAGTTTTCTGGGATTCCTGAGCTCTATCTAGATTTAAAGAGACTATGGGGGACTTCCCTGGTGGTCCAGTGGCTAAGACTCTGAGCTCCCAGCACAGGATCCTGGGTTTGATCCCTGGTCAGGGAACTACATCCCACATACTGCAACTAAGACCCAGCCCAGCCAAATAAATAAATATTTAAATAAAAATAAACAGACTTCTGAACTCTCTCTTTAGCATCATTATTAGCTAGATGCCAACTAAACTCCACCAGACAATGCAATCCCTGAGGAAAATAAGGCACATAGGGGAAGGAAACAAAGCTGCCAGCCACCGCTGCCTTGTCTGCCCATGGACCATCGTCCATTCTAGGCATGAGGCACAAAGAGCATATGAAAAGACTTGGGGCTTAAGCATTTGCTAATAAGCATGTTTTGCAAAAAAAAAAAAAAAATGTATTCTCAATCAGATTATTATATCCCTTATAAAACCATGTGAAATATTAACAGTAAACAATGTGAATAAAACCCACGTCTAATTTTTGCTATTCACTGTGGTAAAAATAACTAGGTCTTTGTGCAGGATTCCTGTCACAGAACTCCTAAACCCTTGAAGTTCCCCTAAATGATAGCAGTATCTTTTGTCATTCATAATGAGCCCCTTCCTAATAGTGACTAGGAAGGGGCCCCTAGATACCCTTGGGATGGGACTGCTCATCAGAAAGGCCAAGCGATGAGAAGGTTAGAATTTTCAGCCCTACCTGTCAACCTCAGCAATAGGGGATGGGGAGGAGGGCACTGGAAACTGAGCTCTGTGAAAACTGTTGAACAAGAAGATTTAAGAGAGCTTCCAAATTAGTCACCACATTGTGCTGGAGAGTGCCTACCTGGAGAGGACCTGTATTCCATACCCCAAATCTGCCATCAGCCAGGCAGCAGGGTGGATAGTCTCAGTACCCCACTGAAGCTGCTGGCCTGAAGCTGAGGCAGTCTTGTGGGGCTGAGCCCTTAAGCTGTGGGGTCTACGCTAATTCTGAGAGTTAGTGTTAGAATGGAAATGACAGAAGTGATATCAGTAAAAGATACTACATTCACACTAACACAAAATACACCCAAAGTAATACTCTTTTCATCTGAAATACAGTTCCCCCTGAAGCAACCCATTTTCATACTTAAGATACAGGAAAGAGACATCAAGAATCAAGAGAATAAGAACCCTGAATAACAATCCTTCCTTACGTATCTGATGAAACAGCTGCTCTGGTTACAGGATTAGACAGAATAAATAAAATTGGTACCACTTGTCTCTCCTATCAAATCCAGTCACTTTTAGAGAACATGGTATATATAACCTTTTGCAGTTCTACCCAAAAAATTCTATTACACCTCTGCCTTAGATGCCTTTCTCCCCCAAAACAAGCAATATACAATAAAAACCTAGAAAGGAACACTTAGTTTCAAACTAAATTTAAGACTTCATCCAGTATTACTTAAAAGAACCCAAATAATATGATTTTTCTTCAAAATTGGAATATTCCTTAATGAACTGAATCTCCCATCATTTTGCAGATATTCTGGCCTAAACGCAAAGGACTTGCCCCAGTGCCAGACAGTTAACACCCATGTATCCTGATAGTCTTTCCCAACTCTTCAGAATTCAGGCAAATACATAACAAGTCACATAAATACAGTTCTTTTTGAACTTGATAATCTGTTTTCAGAGTCCTAAGTAAACAGGAAATCATTTTAGAAAACTTTGGTGCTCACTCAAAAGGTCAAAACGATTCAACTACTGCTCAAACTTATCTGCTCTAACAAAATCCAAAGAAGCTTAATATGATCACATGGTTTGCCTCAGTTTTCAATAATAAATGTGTGCATTTCAATTTGAACAATAAATTAAAACCAGAATTCTACCAAGTAAGTTTCTGTTATTAAAAAGCAGACAACCCTGTGTTGGGGGAGACAGTCCTCAGGGGTCTCTTGTGGTCCTAAGCATCTTCTAGGTATGTGAACTATGCAAGGCCCTGATCACTCACTCCATCCAGATCATGTCACAGGGTTATGTTTGCAGCAAACCACCTTGAAGGGTACAGTAAAGTCTCCCTCTGGGACAAACAGCAAAGCTGCCTTCCGCATGCTACTAAATAGTAGGTTCCCTAACCTTGGTGTTCCTCAGCTATGACACAGACCCACTGCATCTCCCATCTAGAAGTCTTAGGGGTAAGCGACATAGCACACAACACTCTCATCTCCTGCTGCTGGCTATGGTTTAATTAAATTGGTTGTCTCTGACCCATGTTTTCTGCCAACATCCATAAAACAATACAAGGCTAACATATTAGCTTTTAAGGGGAGTAAAATAAAATCCCCAACCCTGTTTACTTAATTGACTGAGCTCTAGGAGAATGATTTTGTTGTGCACTTAAGTTGTGCAAGTAAATGTCAGAGCAATTAGATGATTTCCTAGAATAATTAACAGAGTAGAGGCTATGTTACCAAGTCTCATATCTTATGCAGTATCCAAAAGTTTTCTTTACAGAAAACCCTCCTGAAATAGTAAACATTTTTTACACCTTGATCTCCTCACTCAAGCCAGTACATGTTCCCTAAGAGCTGACTGGTTGTTTCAATTGTTTATGTTCCATCTTCCAGGTGTCTGTTCTAATAGGAAGAAATGAGTGAAGGCCACAATCCTCTATCAAGAAAGGTGGTTAAAAAAAAAAAAAAAGAAAAGAAAGGTGGTAAAATAAAAATAAGAACGTATTTGTTTTGCTTTAAATAAAGGTAATAAATCTGCTATTTTTGCAAAAACCAAACCTTATTTTGTTCTCCTATCCTTAAATAGCTGTGAAAGTCAAAGTATTAGTCACTCAGTCATGCCGGACTCTGTGCAACCCCACGGATTGTAGTCCGCCAGGCTCCTCTGTCTATGGAATTCTCCAGGCAAGAATACTGGAGTGGGTTGCCATTCCCTTCAGAAGATCTTCCGACCCAGGGATCGAACCCAGATATCCTGCACTGAAGGCAGATTCTTTACAGTCTGAACCACCAAGGAAGCCCCTAAATAGCTGTGAGTATGCTTATTTCCCCCCAAAATTCTACTTATTCACTTCTAAAATTAAGTCATTATATAAAGGAGGAAGTCTCCTGGTACATGTCTGAGAGCCCTGTTGTTGCTTTTTTCCTCTTGATTTTTTTAACATGAGATTGGCAAATATATGTAAAATTCGCACCAAAATTAGTCAAAGAAATCAGGGAAACAGACTTGGGCAGAATGTGGTAACACTACAAAAGCCTTTGATTGCTGTTAAAGATAATGGGTTTTTCTCCCCTCTCCTAAATGTACTTTCCAGATGTTACACAAAAGAAAAGTATCTTTGGGCAAAAACATCTCAAATTCTTCATGTATCTCTCCCCCACAAAATGTCTGCAAAATGTCTAATATCTCCAGCTGACAATTAGATGCATTAACATATGCAAAGTGTTGAAAGGCAAACATTAGGCATTCATTAAAGCAATTACTCAATTCTTCCATTCTCTGCCACCTGTGAAAGAAATTGATATATATTGTGAAACCACAACCTACATGAGACAGTAGAGAAGCGGGTGCCAAATTAAGGTTCTCTGGGTCCTTGAGACAACAAAAAACTGAAGCAACTGTCAGAGAAAAAGTGCTGACAGTAGCACTCATAAAATGAAAGATTATGATCCTATGTGGTAAAAAGATGTTTTCAGCAGAGCTCGAAGTTTGCTGTGTCAGCTTCATTTTTGAAAATGACTTCATTCAGACATGTCTGATCCAGTAAGAACAGGAGTCCTTATTTTTAGAACCTTGCTGAGTTTTCCTTCCTCAAACTAGCAAAAATTAAGGGATGCTAGCCGAAGTAATCATTTTTTATTGTCTTTGTGGCTCAAAAAAAAAAAAAATTAGTTCAATTAGTAAGTATCTACTAAGCTATATAATTTCTGAGTGTAATATATTTCAAAACAATTTGGAAAAATGAAGATGCAAAAATGTATAAGAGTACTAAGAATCTGATTAGAAAAGAAGGGAAATTACAATAAGATTGTCCTTCAAAATATTCAAGACTTGTAGATTTATTCATTCAACAAACACTTAATATGTGCCAAGCATTGTCCTATACAGAGCCATTCCCCCCTATGCCTGGAACAAAGTTCATGTCCCCTTGGGGCAATAATCCTAAGTGGTATATACAGACAATAAGAAAATAAGTATCACCCCCGCACAATCTTCCTTCATAATATTAATACGGACACCCTTAAATGCAGTTTTCCTGTTCTGGTCTCTTAATTTAAAGGCAACATAATTCTGTTCTCTTAATTAAGAAAGGGCAAGGAGATATTAAAACACACTCAAATCTCCCCTCAGTTTCCTGCAAAAGATCAGATAACAAAAGACAGAGCATTTCACAGATCCCAAATCTCAAGTCTAAATTTGCTACAGCTCTGAGGTCTGACAACCTAGGCAAAAACAGGACTGAAATTGCTCAACTAAGTGTGCATCTTACTCGGTCTATCTAATCAATTGCCAATTGCCTGATATTATTTAAATTATCTAATACAGTTTGGTGCTTATTTGAATGTCTGTGCTTTTATCCATAAAATCTCTCCAAATCTTGGATGTCTAGCCTTACAACTCATCCTATTTCTATCCTAACTTCCCACCCCAAAATCCCACCTTATCTGAAACACATTCCCTAACTATTGCAGCTATCAGAAACCACCCAAATTCTCTGAACTTTCATGGCAAGGCCCTTCTTAGCTCTTAAATTTCCTATTTCATACTCTATCCCTTTCACTCTTCATGCTCTAGCTATACATGTTTCACTATATTCCTCAAATATGCCAAGTCCTGTCCTGCCTACAAGTTGTTACACTTGCCAAATAGTTGTGAACCCCTGTTCACAACACCCTTTGACTTCTCATCCTTCAGATCTCAGCTTAAATCATCTCCTCAGAAAATTCTCCCCTAAACACACTATGTAGAGTGTACTATCCAGCTCCCTCCCTCCTTACTTCCATCGTATTATCCTGCTTATTTCCATTATAGTACAGTCATAATCTATAATTAACTTGTTTATGTTATACTGCAGTAAAGGAAGACAGGGAAAAAATAAGGAAATCTCTGCGAAGGCAGGGACTCTGCTGTATTCCCAGAATATAGATCAATACTGGACACAGTAGGTACTCACTGAACAAATGTAAAACACAACTGAGCACTTAATTATGTTGTTTTTAGTCACATAAGTTTGTGTTTATTCTAAAAGAGTTTAAACTCTCTGAGAGGGGAAACTAGGCTTATACTTTTTTATCTCCTTCCCAAGGCACTTAATACAGTACTGAGCAAGAATTGAAAATTTTAATGTATGTAACCCCAGCAAGTTACTTCACTTCCCTACAATAACATCTAACTCACAAAACTGCCACAAAGAGAAACAAAGCAATGTGTATAAAACTATTGATTATCACCTGGTAGAGAGTAAACAACTAATCTGGCACCTTACTTTTATCCCCAATTATAATCTGCAAAAACCAAAATGGCCCCATGAAAAAGATCATAACCACTGTTGTGAAATGAAAGTATCTAAATATTATATATAAGAAAAATCCTTGCTTCTACTTGACTAGGTTAGGGTTGGTTTCCTTTCTGAAATCCCCTCACTCTGATTTCAAAGAACAGCTTAAACTAAATGCCACATTTGTAGTTTAAATTCCAATGTCACATTTGTAGCAAGAGCTTTTGAATGTTACAGAAAGGGTTGCAATCCACCTTTACTTAAAGAAGAGACAAAGTAACAATTAATCATGCAACAATTATTTAGCAAGTCTCTAATACACCCAAGAAAACAATACAGAGGAGTCAGCCACAAAATCTTTCAAGTCAAGTAGCCCATTAGGGATTTGGGGGGCTTCCCTGCAATGCAGGGAAGAAACTGCCTGCAATGCAGGAGACCTGGGTGCCATATCTGGGTCAGGAAGATTCCCCGAGAGAAGGGAATGGCAACCCACTTCAGTATCCTTACCTTGGGAACTCCACGGACAGAGGAGTCTGGTAGACTACAATACAGTCATGGAGTCACAAAGAGTGGACATGACTGAGTGACTAACACTTTCACTTTCAGCCTGAATTTTACATTTCCATTCCTGTGTGACTTTGGGCAAGTTTAACCTCTTTTCAAGACCTTGTTTCTCCATTAAAAACAGAATTAGTACTAACATCACAGGTTGTAATAATTAACTGAGTTACTCCTCTGTACAGCACTTAACACTCAAATATGAATGCTTTTTATCACTGTGAAGTGGCCTAGTGTGCTGTGTGCAAAAGTCGCTTCAGTGGTGTCTAACTCTTTGTGACCCCATGGGCTGTAGCCCACCAGGCTCCTCTGTCCATGGGATTCTCCAGGCAAGAATACTGGAGCGGGTTGCCATGCCCTCCTCCAGGGGATCTTCCCAACCCAAGGATCGAGGGCATCTCTTCCATCTCCTACATTGGCAGGCAAGTTCTTTACTATTAGCACCACCTGGGAAGCCCCAAAATGACCCGGATAAGCAGTTAATTCAGAATCTAATTAAGCAGTCTTCGACAGGGGGTTGTGTTTATACCCCATCAAAATGCAAAGTGAAAGTCAATGATATACCCTTGAAAATAAAATGTGGATTTTACATTAGGACATGATACACAAAGCAAATTTTTGCTTCCAAAAAGTATCAGAAACAATAAGGAACAAGCTCCTACGTGTAGGCCAGTACCTAACAAAATTTAATATATACATTCTTTGATCTGGCAGTACCATTTCTAAGACGTTCTCCAAGTATGCAAAGAAGGAGGCACAAACATATTTACCACAGCCCTGTTTGCAGGAGCAAAATGCACACCAACAGGGGTACAGTAAAAGAGGTTATATTACAAAGGAATATCATGCAACTATTTTTTGCGCCCACCCCACAAACTGATATGCTGAAGTCATAAACATCAGTAACTCAGAATATAACTGTCAACAAGATGAAAGACAACCCTCAGAATGGGAGAAAATATCTGCAAATGAAGCAACTGACAAAGGATTAATCTCCAAAATATACAAGCAGCTCACACAACTCAACATCAAAAAACAAATTATCCAATCAAAAAATTTGTGGAAGACCTAAACAGACATTTTTCCAAAGAATACATACAGATAGCCAAGAGGCACATGAAAAGATGCTCAACATCACTCATTATTAGAAAAATACAAATCAAAACTACAGTGAGGTATCACCTCACACTGGTCAGAAAGGCCATCATCAAAAAATGTACAAACAATAAATGCTGCACCGGACATGGAGACAAGGGAACTCTCTCTTGCACTGTTGGTGGGAATGTAAATTGACACAATCACTCTGGAGAACAGTATGGAGGTTCCTTAAAAAAACTAAAACTGAAAATAAATAAAAATATGATCCAGCAATCCCACTACTGGGCATACACCCTGAGAAAATCATAATGCAAAGACACATGTACTCCAATGTTCACTGTAGCACTATTTACAACAGCAAGGATATGGAAGCAACCTAAACATCCACTGACAGATGAATGAATAAAAGATGTGATACATATTTTGATCATCGAAAAAGCAAGAGAGTTTCAGAAAAACATCTATTTCTGCTTTATTGACTATGCCAAAGCCTTTGACTGTGTGGATCACAATAAACTGTGGAAAATTCTGAAAGAGATGGGAATACCAGACCACCTGATCTGCCTCTTGAGAAACCTGTATGTAGGTCAGGAAGCAACAGTTAGAACCGGACATGGAAAAACAGACTGGTTCCAAATAGGAAAAGGAGTACGTCAAGGCTGTATATTGTCACCCTGCTTATTTAACTTATATGCACAGTACATCATGAGAAATGCTGGGCTGGAGGAAGCACAAGCTGGAATCAAGATTGCTGGGAGAAATATCAATAACCTCAGATATGCAGATGACACCACCCTTATGGCAGAAAGTGAAGAATTAAAGAGCCTCTTGATGAAAGTGAAAGAGGAGAGTGAAAAAGTTTGCTTAAAGCTCAACATTCAGAAAACTAAGATCATGGCATCTGCTCCGATCACTTCACAGCAAATAGATGGGGATACAGTGGCTGGCTTTATTTTTTTGAACTCCAACATCACCGCAGATGGTGACTGCGGCCATGAAATTAAAAGACACTTACTCCTTGGAAGGAAAGTCATGACCAACCTAGACAGCATATTAAAAAGCAGAAACATTACTTTGTCACCAAAGGTCAAGGCTACTAGTCAAGGCTATGGTTTTTCCAGTAGTCATGTATGGATGTGAGAGTTGGACTATAAAGAAAGCTGAGCACCGTAAAATTGATGCTTTTGAACTATGGTGTTGAAGAAGACTCTTGAGAGTCCCTTGGACTGCAAGAAGATCCAACCAGTCCATCGTAAAGGAGATTAGTCCTGGGTGTTCATTGGAAGGACTGATGTTGAAGCTGAAACTCCAATACTTTGGCCACCTGATATGAAGAGCTCACTCATTGGAAAAGACCCTGATGCTGGGAAAGATTGAGGGCAGGAGGAGAAGGGGATGACAAAGGATGAAATGGTAGGACGGCCTCACCAACTCAATGGACATGAGTTTGGGTAAACTCCGGGAGTTGGTAATGAACAGGGAGGCCCGGAGTGCTGCGGTTCATGGGGTTGCAGAGTTGGACACAACTAAGCGACTGAACTGAACGGAACTGAACATAAGTGGAGTATTACTCAGCCATAAAAAGGAACCCAATCGCGTCATTTGTTGATGTGGATGGACCTAGAGTCTGTCATACAGAGTGAAGTAAGTCAGAAAAAGAAAAAGAAATATTGCATATTAATGCATATATATGGGATCTAGAAAACTGGTACTGATGAACCTATGCGTAGGCAAGAATAGAGACAGATGTAGAGCACGGAATTCTGGACACGAGGGGAAGCGGGAGTGAACTGAGAGAGCAGCACTGACATATATACACCACGTGTAAAACAGGACAGCTGGTGGGAAGCTGCGGTATAGCACAGGGAGCTCTGTGAAGACCTGGAGGGGTGGGGTGGAGGGGGCTGGGAGGGAGGCTCAAGAGGGACGGGCTATATGCATACAACACATGTAGTTGATTTACACTGTTGTACAGCAGAAACTAACACAACATTGTAAAGCAATTATACCCCAATTAAAAATTTAAATTCAAAAAATTTTTAAATAATACAACTATATTTAGAGATATAGCTTTCATAGAAATAATATATAGAAATAATGAAAGTAAAATGAGATCATATTGGTGGGCCCTAATCTAACTTGGTGTCCTTATAACAAGACTGGGACACTCAGAGGGAAGACCAAGTGAAGACACTAGAAGTCGGCCATCTATAAACTAAGAAGAGAGGCCCTCAGAAGAAACTAACCCTGCCCAAACCCTGATTTTACACTCCCAGTATTCAGGACTGTAAGGAAATAAACTGCTGCTTAAATCACCCAGACTATGGTACTTTGTTACGACAACCCTAACAAAACAGTACCAATACAGTGCAAGTGTGGAAGATCTCCAAAATGTATTGTTTTTGAAAAGAAAAGTGCAAAGAGTGTGCATAATATAGCAATTGATGCATGTGAATTTTTTAATGGAGAGGAGATACATATATACTGACAGGTCCAGAGACTCTCTACAAAAATACATCTGCTGGACAACTGACTGCTTCTGGGAAGAGGATATGGGTGTGTCTGCGATGAGTAGACATATTTTTCATCATATTCTCTTTTGTACTGAAGCTCTCACCACGTGCATGTAGTATTTTAATTTTAAAAACAAAGCTATCTATTAAAATGAAAAGATCTCCAAAAGACGTTCAACAAGTAAGGAAAACATTATGAGCAAACCTGGTCTACAAGGTATCAAGTACCAATAAACCAAACCCATAAAAATCTGTGATCTACTTCATGAGCATAGGCTTTTTTTTTAACATATTGTATTGTATTCCAAGAGTCATAAAATATTCACTCATTTGCCTCAATAATCCCCTTCATCCACTTAGTACTAAAATGTACCAATGTATTTCAACAATTAAAACTTTTATTCTTGTTTTTTAAAAAATAATTCCACTTCAGATAATTTATCCAAAAAAGAAAATACTTTATTAAGAAACAATGAAATACCATAATGTTACAACAGAAAAAAAACAATTAAGTAACAAAACACCAGAGAACAACATGCAATACATATTAAAAATAGTTATGAAGAATACCAACAGAGCAAACAATGAAGAAAATAACAGCTATGCTAGAGTGAGTGAGTGTGTGTGTATATCAATTAATGAACAAGAACCAAGTGCCTAACAGATCTTTTTTAATCTTCACTGCATCGGGACACAAGTTAGAATCTAGAACATGTTACACTTCTGTTCTTCCAAGAAACAACTCTACATACTGTACAAGGTCAGCAAGATATTTAAGTGTCTATTATAGCACTACATTGGGTAAGGCAGAAACCCTGACTTCAAAACAAATTTAGTAATTTCCTCAATGCCTACTCTGTGTAAAACACTATGCTAGATAGCTTGACATACATCACCTTGTATACTTTACTAGTCATAAGCAGAAGAGACTAACACAATTGCAATAGTCTGCTACAACTTCCAAAGATTTTCAAAAGTAATAAAACATGGGAGTGGCCAAGAATGAGAATAGATTTCAGGAGAAAGGGCACAAGAAGTGCTAGCCTATCAAGTGAAAGAAACACACACACACAGGATGAGTTCATGTCATACAGACTCTGAAAGCGAAGGACAGGAACTTTCATTTAACGTGGGTGGGGAATAAGAGGCTACCATTTCTTTCTGATCCATGAACTAGTTTTTCTTTTTAGGCGTATCAATCTTGTATCTGTACTCCAAGGTGAACTGTCAAAGGTAACCAGATAAAATACAGGAACTCAGCTAAGAAACTACTTTAATAATCCAAGGGCCTGAGCTAGGGAAGTGGCTGTATGCCAGTAAAGGAACAGTTGACCAGTCTGTGGGTGCAGGATGGGTTTATTTAAGGAGGTGGTCAATTATGAGGAAGCTTTTTTAGTTCGGGAAATTACAGGAGAGATGTGTAACACAGACAAATGGAGAAGTTGGAAAAGAAATCTTAAGGTCAAGCTATTATGTTCTTTTGTAAGAAAACACACAGAAGAATAGCCTTTTCAGAATCAGAACACAATAATTTGGTCCTAAGTCCATCAAGGATGAAATCATGTGCCAGTCTGTATCAGAAGTCCCACATACAAGCATACATTTGCAGCAAAAAAGTGTGAAGCAAAAAAAAAAAAAAAGTTACTCTATAACCTAGACAACACACACACCATAAAATGAGTGACAAACTGAGAACCTTTCTCTAAACAGGTTATCAGATGAGAGGCCACCACGGTTACAAAACTAACCACGGTCATTTAAATTTTGTTATATCTAATGAGACAGAGGCAGCTACATTCAGATACTCAACAATATATTTTACAAACTATAAGATTTTTTTTTTTAAATAAGATTACCAACATTCTGAATCAAAGCAGTCTACCAATTCTGATGTAAAATTAACAGGGTGAACTTCTACAGAAGCACTCAGCTATGCACTTGAAGAAATAACTCAACGAAGAATAAAGACGTTCTAACACTTGCACTAAATTCTATGTCAAGGCAGTACAGCTGGCATGACTGCAGATGTTTCAGCCTGGCCGCACAGGGTAACAGTATAGTTCTATCCACTAAAAGAGATCAAGAAAAACAACAACAACAGAGAAGAGCTGCAAAGACTGAAAAACAACCAGTATGTGCTGGCAACAAACACGCCGTTTAGAGCACACTTTGCAACCAAAGATAACATCATCAAAGCAGAAACTTCTACTTTGACTGTGAATTCCTTCTATGGAAATTATATACACATACCATATTTTGAGAAGCTAAGCTCCTATAATGGTATTCCAGATGCATTAATAATACATTTCTTTTAAATAATACACTTGTTTATAATAGCCAGGACATGGAAGCAACCTAGATGCCCATCAGCAGACGAATGGACAAGGAAGCTGTGGTACATATACACTGTGGAATATTACTCAGCCACTAAAAAGAACTCATTTGAATCAGTTCTATCCAACTAAAAAAAATAAATGGAAATAAAAAAATAAATAATACACTTCTTTTAAAGCAATTATCCTTCTTTTAAAAAATAAATTTTTAAATAAAGGAAAAAATTAATTTGTCTATTTTTAAAGACTTCATATAAAATTAGGCGGAACAGATGCCCATCAGCAGACGAATGGATAAGGAAGCTGTGGTACATATACACCATGGAATATTACTCAGCCATTAAAAAGAATTCATTTGAATCAGTTCTAATGAGACGGATGAAACTGGAGCCCATTATATAGAGTGAAGTAAGCCAGAAAGATAAAGACCAATACAGTATACTAACGCATATATATGGAATTTAGAAAGATGGTAACGATAACCCTATATGCAAAACAGAAAAAGAGACACACATGTACAGGACAGACTTTTGGACTCTGTGGGAGAAGGCGAGGGTGGGATGTTCAGAGAGAACAGCATCGAAACATGTCTATTATCTAGGATGAAACAGATCACCAGCCCAGGTTGGATGCATGAGACAAGTGCTCTGGGCTGGTTCACTGGGAAGACCCAGAGGGATCAGGTGGAGAGGGAGGTGGGAGGGGGGATCAGGACGGGGAATACATGTAAATCCATGGCTGATTCATGTCAATGTATGGCAAAAACCACTACAATACTGTAAAGTAATTAGCCTCCAACTAATAAAAATAAATGAAAAAAAAAAATTAGGCGGAACAGCACTAGTCACTGATTCAAGACTTACTACAGTAATTCCCTCTACTTAGAAGGCTCTGGCCTAGATGACTCCTTCAGTCCTATCTCCTACAGGTCTTTGCTCAAATGTCATTCTGGAGTGAGAACTCCTCTGATTACCTTATCTTAAACTGCAGCCCAAGTTCTACAAACCCTGAAACACTCCACTGTACCCTGCCTCCCCTTCTTCATTTTCAGCCACTTATCTCCAACCCACACACTAGTGTGTCAATTTCATGGGGCCAGAGATCGGCTTTGGTCTATTGCATTCACCGCTATCGCCAACACCTAGAACTGTCATTTCCAGAGAGCACACAAAGGGTTGCTGAAGTCACTAATAAAACAGTATGGGTTAGAGATGAAGTAAAAAAAACAAAACAAAAACTTGTTCTTTGAACTCAGAACATACCCATTAGTCAATCCTCTAAGCTCCTAAACCCTCATCTACTACTATCTGGAGAGAGGGAGGGAGGGAGGAAGAAAAAAAAAAATTTTTAACTCCCTCTGAAAGACAAGAATCCTAAAGTTTAAGTCAAGGCCACAGCCCAAACTAGCTAAAGTAATTAACATCAAAGTGTTTAAAAGCCACCCAATATCATTTTGGGGAATAAATACCCTGAATCATCATGAGCAACTGTAGTCTGGGAATGCACAATTCTACTTTTTTTCTTTTTTGTGGCATGTGGCATGGGGGATCTTAATTCCCTGGCCAGGGATCCCCCTCACCTTATATTAGAAGCCCAGTCTTAACCACTGGACCACCAGGGAAACTACTGAGTTTTAAACTAGCAAAAAAAGATACTTTTCTATAAAAAAGCAAGATCCCTATAAAGAATGTGTACCACATGATGTTTCCAACTGTATCACAGTGAAATGGTTAATGTAGCCAATCTTACATTCAGTAGCTTTATAATTAAAATGTGCTTCTAATTTTGGAACAATTCACTCAGATTTAACATCAATTAAAATAGTATACTTAACAAAACACAGAACTGCCAAAAAAATTATTTCCAGAAACTAGGTTTTCACAAAAATCTTTGCTATTGATTAGCTCTATTTTAAAAGCTGTTTCTAAGTCTTATGTTTCTTTGAGTGTGTGTGTTAATATTTGCAAAGAATCACCTCATCTTCCTATTGGGAAAAAAGACAGAGCACGGGAGATCTACATTTTATAACAGCAGAAATGATACCAATGTCTCTAACTTAAAGTAGCAGAGGTAAAGAATCTGATGTCAACAGAAAACACACTTTTGTTATCTTCAACATATATCACATCCAAGACATGAATTGTGATCCTAAAGAAAAATTACCCCACTACCAAAAAATAGTAATTTTTAAAAAAGAAGAACTAAAACAGCCCAACCTAAGTACTTAACCCTAATCCTGACCCCACAAAATCATCTTTCCCCATTCTCCCACCTCTCTTGGTCAACCATCCAACAGTAAGTAAAATGATTTTTTTCTATTCCTGGCTCTGAACTAGAACCAAGGACAATTTTTTAGTAGAACGCATCTTCATTTCCATGTAATATATAAAACTAAGGGGAAAAAAAATCAACATAAAAGATGGTATCTGGGCCATGTTTTTGTTTTTGTGAGGAGGGAGAATTGGATTAGGCAGTATGTATGACAAGAAAAAGCAAAAGAAAGATGTCAAACTATAAAATACAAAGAATTTACAGATTACTGCCACAAAGTCCTAAAACACTTGTGTAAGTTAACAATCATTTTTTAAACATAAAACTTCTTTGGATCTCAAATAAAGTAATTTTAAGAATTACATGACTAAAAAAAAAAATTACATGACTTTCAGAGCTTTTAAAAAATGGCTTTGAAATTACTGCAAGCTTTTCAGAATATTGGAAAATAATAAATACTCAAACTAGGATCACTGATCCAAGAACAAAGAAAACTGGAGACAGAGACCCCATTTCAGAGATTTCCTTTGCAGTCACTACACAATCACTTTCTCAGTCCCTAATAATGGTCTGCAACCCTTCCAATACCTTGCCTGATTTTTAAATTGAGATGGAGATACACCCCCACGTTGTTACTGTTAAGCTACTAAGTTGTGTCCAACTCTTTGCAACCCCAGACTGCAACACACCAGGTTCCTCTGTCCACCAATATCTCCCGGAGTTGCTCAAACTCACATCCATTGAGTGAGTGATGCTATCTAACTATCTCATCCTCTGCTGCCCCCTTCTCCTTTTGCCTTCAACCTTTCCCAGCATTAAGGTCTTTTCCAATGAGTCGACTCGTCACATCAGATGGCCAAAATATTGGAGCTTCGGCATCAGTCCTTCCAATGAATACTTAATTCCCCCATCAATACCCCAAAGATGTGTTTTATACATAAAATGCTAAGTTCCATCCTAAGGAAGTGCATATTAGCAATTTCTGTACAAAGATTTTGAGTGGGGTTTAGGCTACAGCATGAAGAGATAATCTATGGCCTCTGCTGAAGTCTCTACCTTTCACTTGCCTCAGGAACTTAAGAAAATTTTTTCCACTTTTCTACCCATAGCAAAGACACACCAACAGCCCCTGAACCTAATGGAGATTAACAAGCCACCAAACACCACTATCTCTCAGTCCACTTTCTCAAAAGTGGAACTGGGTGTTCCATGGGTTGGGGAGGTGGGGCCATCACCAAACAAGTTTAAAAAACAATGAATTAAACAGATTCTGACAATCTGTGATCAAACGTAAAAAACTTCTATGAACCCTTTACAAACTTACAATCATAAATTGCCAAAATGGGGATATATGCAGTAGGGGTTCCAACCCATCCCCATAGAAACCTCTTCCAGGTATTCTGAAACACACTAGAGAATTAACACAGGTATTACTCTTAAATTTTTTTTTAATTTATTTACTGGCTACCCAGCATGACATGTGGGATCTTAGCTCCCGAACCAAGGATTGAACCCATGCCCACAGCATTGGAAAGGCAGAGTTCTAACCACTGGACCACCAGAAAAATCCCCACTCTTAAAATTCTAAAGTATCCCTTATCCCCATCTCCACTGATTTATAAATGCTTAGGATGAAAAACATTTCCTCTGGCCCTTTAAACAAATAAATTATACAACCTAAAATAATTCAAACATTTTCATAGCTTATATGTTATATTATGTATACTATTTATACACTATTATACACTTTCTGAAACAAATTAGAGTATTAGATACTGATTTAAAACCCTAGCACTCACATTTAAAGCCCCAGTATTCAATATTCACAGGAACTATCTATTCATCCCTAGTTATCTCAAAAATGAAATTTTAATTTTAAAATCTAAGTTTACTTTTAAGTTGTACTGTTATTCTTAAACCTCACAATAAAAATATGGTTTTCTGGCAAAGTAATAAATAATATAGATGGTTTAATTCCACTTCAAAAGATTCTAAAATTGAGCTCCTCTCAAATAGCCTTCAGCTGTTTTACAAGCACTAGAAGCTACAGCAAAGCTGTATTAGGATGGAAATCCTTGGAACCACATGTAACAAAAGTATCTTTCTTAAGAAAGGACTCTTTCACATACTACTCCTCTTCATCTGCTTTTAGACAGATTTAAAGTAAACCCAAAGAAAACAAAAAATTACAAATATCCTTAAATTGCCTACCAACAAAGTAAATGGATTGTAGCTGAAATCTTGCTTATGCTTTCTTCTACAAAATGTATCATCTCACAGTCTTTTAACACTAATTACAGGTTTCTTTAATTCCACCTCCATTTCTCCCCCTGATTTCATCTGCTCCTCAACTGACCTGTTATTCTCAATCTCTCCTGTTTACACAAGGAGTAAGAAAAAGCAATAATCTTTTTAGGTGAAATTGATGACCATGGCTTAATATCCAACAGCAGATAGCTTCAAAGTGCCCCTTGGGACACACAGAACGGACACAGGTGTGCCTGAGACATTGATTCCCAGCTATCCTGAGGCTGCAGCACCTCCAGCCAGCCAAAAGTAGTCTTATCCTTTCACTCCAAGGTGGCATACCATATTTTTTTAATGTCTCCCTTGATTTGAAAAATGTCATGCAACACTGCTCTGGAGCACACACTGCACAGAGATATTACTGGTGAATCTCTTCTACATCAATCAGTATTAAGAAAAATTAGAGAAAATTTAATCAAGTCCTTTAAAAATAGCAATAATTTTTTCAGGATGGTAGCTAAGTAAGACTAGGTTTTAGTTATTAACATTTTCCCTTGAGACTGGAGACATGGTTTATTTTAGTACCAAAAAAGCAGAAAACATTTTTTACATTTGATCAGCTAAATGCCAACTTTGTATTTAACCTGTTTTCATAACCAACAATTATGTGAATGATCCTAATCATATGCTCTTCATAACAGTAATTAGTTTTCCATAAAAAGTCACTGAGTTCAAACGCGTAACTGAACTCAAGTTCAAGCAGTTCTAAAACTAGAATTTAAGATTAGTTATTACTAAGTGGGTAATGACTCTTTAGAAACTAAACACATTAGTTCCTGATGATGAGCACAGACATGAGGCGATTCTACACAATAGGCAGGAAACTACAACTCAAAGGGTGCTTCAAACTTCAATGTGCATGAATATCACTTGGAGATTGCATTAAAATGCAGATTCTGATTTAGTAGGACTGGAATGGAGCCTGAGATATCTAAGAAGCTCCAAGGTGAGGCTTATGCTGTTAGTCCACAGGACCACATACTGCACACTTGAAAACTGACACCCTTAGCTCTATGACACTACTTAAGATAATGAATACAAGCTTGAAGCAGACACCAATTCCCACTTCATTTAATTTTTACGGTTTCATGAGATTAAACTGGGGGAGGGATGGTTACTAAACTGTTGATGTTTGAGAGAAATGCATATAACTTCTCAAAAATGGGGGCATTAAGCAAGGCTGTAATGATAGCAAGAGCAAACACCTACAAAGCACTTGCTGTGCCCCAGTTAATTGCTTTAAGTACTTCATTTAGAATACTCCTAACAACATTGTGGGCCTTCCCTAATGGCTCGGCAGTGAAGAATCCACCAGCAATGCCCAGGACACGGGTTCAATTCCTGGGTCCTGAATTGGGAAGATTCCCTGGAGAAGGAAATAGCAACCCACTCCGTATTTCTGCCTAGGAAATCCCATGGACAAAGGAGCCTACCACAGGGTCGAAAGAGTCGGACGTGCCTTAGCGACCAACCACAACCACTGTGAGGTACAGACTATTGCTAGTCCTTTCCTATGGAAGGTTAATACAGTCACAAAGACGTTACTCAGGCTGCATGGAGCTAATAAATGCCAAAGCCAGGATTTGAATCCAAGCAGTCTGATTCCAGAGTCTACACTAGTAATCACTATACTCGCAGTGTCTCTCTCAAAACACAGCAATAGCAAATCAAAATGGCTTACTCTTACAGAAAATGATGCAAGTGTAAAGTGTTAAAGAACAGAGTGAACAATAGAGGTTCTCTTCAGCTGACTGACCACTGACACTTGGTAAACACCATAACTTAATATGTAGATTTCTGCTCAATTAGAAACTGTTCTGGATTTCAGCATAATAGCTAAATATTTTAAGAAAAAAATGTTTCTAACTTTCTTTAACAGGACACCATTTTGGTAGCAATACTGGGGTTTCACTTCATGGAATGAGCAACTTGAGACCAATGTCCCACGGGCAACTAATAAAGAAGAGTTTTGACATCCAGGACTTATAGCAGGAGCAAAGGCCGAAACAAGTGATGAAAATTGATTTGCTGTAGCAAAAATATTTTGGACTGAAGGGATGAGTAACTAAAAGTAGAAACGTAAGGGACAAAACATAACATGACCAAGAATTTTATACCATTAAATTGAGGAAAAGAGGTCGCATAATTAAGCTATTTCAAAAAAGAAATTGGGGAAGGAAACACATTAAAGTCTAAATAATGTTTAGGAGAATAAAAACCAGTCATCAGAAAAGATTTTCTAAGCAACTGCTAATTGTTCAGATAGTACACATGGAGAAAATATAGGAATAAACATATGGATATGGTCAAGCAAAAGATTACTAATCATCACTTCAATGCGCCCAAATATGGATATGGCTGACCAAGCACAGAAGTCGTCTCAGGAAACAAAGTACACAGGCCTGTAGAATATGTAGAAAGACAAAATGTTAACCCTCAGACATCACACTCATTCATTTGACAAACATTTCTTGAGATACATCATGGTTTGGTACTACTCTAAGTGTCAGGGATCAGGCTGACCATACCAGGTCAAAAGTCCTGCCTTCATAGACTTACATTCTAGTGGGTGAGATTAATAGACTTGGAAGAGACTACCGAATACTGAAAACCTAGAATGCAACCTTTAATAGGAAATATATAGGTCTATTTATGGGACAGAAGTTAACAAAATATTAACCCCCCTCCCCCAGCAGAGGAAGCTCTGTGGCCTTAAGTGTTCCTCATTAAGCATTCCTTGTCCTCTCAAAAATAGACCCTAAAACGATAAATGCATTTAAAATAAAAAGTACAATTTGACTTTTACTTCCAAGAATGGCTATAAATACTAATCCCAGACAGGCACAGTAAACTGTACTTTGAAGTTTTCCAAGTGCAACACATCTTGAATCAAAACATTTTATTAGTGAGCCATTTTTAAAGTAACTAGAAATGCTTCTCTAATAAACCATAAAATTAAAAGTGGAAAATGTATCCGTATAAAAAAAATCTTGAAGTTACAAGAAAGTCAAGATGTGGGTTTGGTGGGCTCTGAAAGAATCTCACTGATGTTTGATTTCAGCCCCTGCCTACCTTAGGGAGACAGGGGAGGACAGGGGAGCCTGGTCATGGGGTTACAAAGAGTCCGACACGACTTAGAAACTGAATCACCACCACCCTAGGCTGTAATACCTGCCTTGGGTGCCCAAAAAATTAAGTTCAACTGAGTACAGGTGTTGACTATTATACACAAACATTTTAAGAGGTTGTGATACCTTTGGGGTCTTGAAAAAATTACTGGGAAAAAGCCCATTTTTAATACTCAATTACCAATCTCCTCGCCTCAGTATAAAAGCTGTAAATCCAAACTATTCTGTCATACGTTTAAAAGGGAAGACAATTGATATATGCGTATTTAAAGCTCTTAAATACAGAAGAGTCGAGAAATATAGCAGATAAGTACTTCAATTTTCTATTCTTAAAAAGAGATACATTATGGCAAACAAATATATTTCAGAAGATCCACGCTCCACACCTATATAATCATCTACCAACACCTACAAACTACCAAAAGCTGCTTTAAATCGACCACTTCTATTAAGTGTTTAACAAGCAATCTGTTCTCTCTACAGAAACGAGAAACAATAAGAAAGTACTTGTTCCAACATGAACTATCCTTATAACAATGCATTACACAATTGGATCTCATTTGCTTTACAATGCTAATATTTTTCTGGGCTACAGTACCCTGTAGTCAGTGAAGGATACACAATTCAAGATGTGCCTAACATTCTGCAGAATGAATACTGTGGTCTCCAAAGTCTGAAAATGTTATTCACTTAAAGGTTTGTTTTTGTTGTTGTTGTTAAAATTCCAAAACTCATTTTAATTACAAAACTAAAGAGACCAGCAAGCAAAGAACAGGTGTAAAATGAACTGATTCTCTTTTCACCACACCTTTGCCACAGAAGTGCACGCGAGTCGACTTAGGTACGTACTCTAAATCAGTAACACACACTTACTAAAGTTAAATAATCTGGGAATGTTATTTTTAACAAAGAAAGGCTTCCACAAATAAATTAACTTCATTCCAGTACAGTCACAGGGATCTTTAAAGTTACTGCCCACGCCAAGTGGCTAAAGAAAAGTGTTGTCTTACGTTTTATTCCCCTGGCATTAAGATCATCTTGAGATCTTAAACCTCCCTGGCTTTCAGACGCATATGAGACGGCCAGGATTTCAAAAGATCATCTCTGAATACCAGGAGTTGGGAAACAGGCAGGATATGCCACTGGGTGGACCCAACAGAGGCTACCAAATAGTGTCTTAATTTAGCGAGCCCCTGACTTGCAGGAGTTAAAAACTCTCACCCCTTATATTGCAATGACGTAATCTTCCCCACTGCATTTCTCTAGGACTTAAAGGGAAAAGGGGGGTGGGGGGTGGGAAGCAAACGAACAAAGAAAAATTTCTCCCTAAAGAGAGGAATCAGGCAAAAGGCAGAACGACAGTTTCGGGAGGTGGTTAGGTTAACTCCCAGCAAGGGAAGCTTCAGCTGAAGAGGCGGGGAGGGAGAAGAGTCCGGAGAAGCCAAACGGAAATGGTATGGGGAGGAACTCGACCTAAAGCAGGAATCAAGGAGACGGGAGAAGCGGCGACCGAGCCGCCCCCCCCGCCCCGCCCTGCACCCTCCTGGCGCGGGACGAGGCGTCGGGCGGCCGCGCCGCAGAGAGGAGGAGGCGCGCGGCAGGGCCGAGCCACCCCGGGCCGCCCGCTTCCCCGACCGCGCTCGCGATCCGCTCCCCTCCCCCCCACGCCGGCCGCAAAATGTCCGCGGCGAAGCAGGAAGTCGAAGCCGGGGCGCGCACTGGGGGCCGGCCGGCCGGCCGGGCAGTCCTGGCCCCGCCAGCCCGCAGGCGCCTGAGAGAGGGTCTGCGGCCCTCGCCGCCCCGGCCCGGCCGCCCGCCCCGGAGAATGGGGGAGTGGGCGTCCGCGGGGCCGCGGGGGAGGGCAGCCGGGCGGCCGGGATGGGTGTGACCCTTTCCTTCCGCCGCTGCCCGGTGACAGCCCGGCCGCGCCCTCGACCCGGCACCTCACGCCCTGGCCGCGCGCTCCGGGGCGGACCCGCGCCCCCCGCCGCCGCCGCCAGGGCCTCCGCGACCCCCTCCCCTCAGTCCCCCTGACAGAACCCGGACCCGCGCCGCGCGAACCCGGCACCCCTCCCCCCGCGGCGCCCCGCGCCCGCCCCCCGGGGGTCCCAGAGCGGAAGGTCCCCGCGGACGGGGAGACGCCAGGGGCGGCGCGGCGGGGGGACGGGGACGGTGTGAGGGGGGAGCCGCTCCCGCGGGGCAACCTCGGGCCCCACACTCACCTCAGCTCCTCCGCCGGGGCGTTGGCAGCACTGCGCGGGGTCTCCTCGGCTGCCGGACAGGGGCACGCGCCTGACGTCAGCACGCAGGCGACGCACGGTTGGGTTATCCGCGGAAATGGGAGGGGCCGGGAGGCGAAAAGAGGCCGAGCGGTTCCGGGCGGGGCCTGAACTCCTCCCCCTCTCCCCCCAGGCCCCTGGCTCGGGCCGCCTAACGCGCACGCGCCAGCCACCGCGGTCGCTAGTTGGTGGCTGCTCTCTGGACTTCTTTCTTCAGTTCTCCCGGATTTGTAATTTATGCTACAAACGATCGCTTGCAAAGCGCTGCCCCTCACATGTCTTTTGGTCCTTGCATCTTTACAAAGTGTTAGCATCCCGATTTTGCAGAGAGAAGACAGTGGCTACTCAAATGGGCAGTGACTTGTCCGAGACCAGGCTACAAGTGGGACGGCCTCCTGACTCGCCCTGGCCTGTATTCAGTTCGCCTTGGCTTAAGCTGAGCGCCGAAGAATTGATGCTTCTGAACTGTGGTGTTGGAGCAGACTCTTGAGAGTCCCTCGGACTGCAAGGAGATCCAACCAGTCCATCCTAAAGGAAATCAGTCCTGAATATTCTTTGGAAGGACTGATGCTGAAGCTGAAACTCCAATACTTTGGCCACCTGATGCGAAAAACTGACTCACTGGAAAAGACCATAGTGCTGGGAAAGATTCAAGGCGGGAGAAGGGGACAACAGAGGATGAGATGGTTGGATGGCATCACCAACTCAATGGACATGAGTTTGAGTAAACTCTGGGAGTTGGTGAGGGACAGGGAGGCCTGGCGTGCTGCAGTCCAAGCGGTCGCAAAAAGTCGGATACGACTGAGCGACTGAACTGAACTGGCTTAAGAGCTGAGGTCACTTCTCACCTCTGTTTAGACCCTTCTGTCCCTCGCTTCAACCACATCTCTTGGTTTAGAGACTGCCTCCCCACCACAAGACACCCGCGGTCACTGCCTCCTCTTGAGCCCTTCCACTGGTTCTCAGCCTTTCAGTGTCACCGACTTCCTGATCTTGCTATCCTCACAACATCTGTTTATCATCTGTCTTCCCGGCTAGGGTATAACCTTCATAAGAGTAGGAACCTTTTCTGTCTTATTCAGGTGTTTCCCAGTGTTACAGGAAAATAGCTTATCTTAGTATTAGCTCCTTTGTTAATGACCACCACAGTTAAACTTGGCCAAGAAAAACATTTGTTTCCAATATATTTAATAGTTAAGAGTTTCTTTTGGACTTTTTAATTACACAAGAAAAATACATTTTTGAGTGTTTACTATAGGTTGGTGCTAACAGGTTTGCATGTAATAGTAGCTAGTGTAAAATTTACAACCACCCTAGAAGTTAAGAACCACTACCCCCACTTTTTTTTTTTCAATTAGCCATAATCAGGTCTGGGATAAACTTCATAGGCTAGGATACTGCCACCGCACCAAGTTTACCCGCACTTATTGATGCATGAACGGAGGCTCAGATGTGTTAAGGGACTTAGCCAAGCTACCCAAGCCAGGCAATGGCAGAGCTAGGACTCAAACCCAAGAGGCCAGTTGACCTACATACTACCTAGGTAGTTGTAGTTGTAGGTAGTATGTTGGTAGTAGGTTGGTAGTAGGTAGTATGTAGGACATACTACAGCATGTAGTAACTACCTACATACTACCTAGCAAGTTTATTAAAATGAAGTCAGAAGATAAGCTTTAGCTGTTAGTCCTACCCCTAGTGATACCAACTTTTAACATTTTGGTGTACACCTTTCCAGATATTCATAGGTATGTGTATACCACATTTATTGATAAAAACAGATTGTACTCTGCATTTCTCTCTCAATACTACATTGTGAACATCTTTCCATGTCAAGTAAAGCATCGTATACCAAAAAATATAAAGTGATTTTTTTTTAATGTGGACCATTTTTAAAGTCTTTATTGAGTTTGTTACCATATTGCTTCTGTTTTATGTTTCGTTTTGTTTTGTTTTTGCCTCAAGGCATGTAGGATCTTAACTCCCCAACCAGGGGTCAAATCCACAGCCCCTGCACTGGAAGGCGGAGGTGAAGTCTAAACAACCACGGAAGTCCCCACGCATCATTTTTAAAGGCTGCATTTCATTATTCAGGCATTTCTATATTTATCCAATCAATCTCCTACTGTTGGAATTTAGGTTATTTTTGGTACTGTAAATTTTTGACTGTTGGAAAAATGCACGAGCTTAGTTTCTTAAACTGGAAGGGTTACTGGTTGTTTTCTCCCTCCGAAAGACCAGTTGGCAGTGACCTTTCCTCCATCCCATCTCACAGTTCCCATCAATGTCCCCAGACCATGTCTGCCCTTTCCATCAGCAACAATATCCTGATGGGGTGTCACCCAGCCCACTTGGTTTTTCCTGCCTTTATCCTGAGGACAAGGACTCACTTAGCACTTTGTCTGTTCCATTGTTGGGGTTTGTCAGAACCTTCCCCAACATTTACAGAGCCCCAAAGGCAGCAGTGTTACTCTGACCCAGCCTAGCCCTTCCCTGGCTGTCAGCCCAGGCCTCCACCTCCTGGGGGCCCCTCCCCACTGCCCCACCGGCAGTAGCTGCTTCACGTTTGCAGGAGGGCCAGCCTGTGGGTTTCCAGTTCTCTTTCCCCTATGATTACCAGCCCAGTGTCCATTCCTTCTTCCTCTGGTAACAGCATTTTCATTTCCCCTGGGCAGCTCTTCCCCCAGTTCTCAACTCCTGTGGCTCAAGAGGAGATGAGTCTCCCCCCAAGTTGCAGGGCTAGACACGTGACCCATGCCTGGCCTATCAGAATATTTTAGAGGACTCTCTGGCCACAGCATCCCAGCAGTGGGCACATGACCCAACGAGAACCATGAGATCCGATTCTGGGCCTTTGGTCAGAACTGTCCAGTTGAATGAACCCCCCTTCTGAGAGCAGCATGTAATCACGGCGCTGCTGGCAGCCACATTCCCACGGTCAGGAGAGCGATGGCCTGAGAATTAGACCAAGACAGAGCGGAGAACAGAGCAGAGAGACAGGACAGTGAAACCAAGTCTCAGCAGCGTGATTGAGCCCTTGGATCCAGTCTTGCTTCAATTTGCAATCACATTAGCCAATAAATTACCTCTACTGCCTGGGTCAGGTGGAGTAGGTTTCTGTTACTTGCAAGTTCAAGGCTCTTGATGCATCATCACTCCACCACTCCTGCCCCCAGTGTCTGCCCCTTGCGGTACTTGCCACCACCCTCTACATAGATGACTCCCAAATCTCTACCCTCTCTAACCCCTACTCACCCCCTTTTCCAAATTTTCAGCTACTCATAAATCTCATCAGCACCACAGAAATCATCTTCTAGTTCCCACGTGCTTCAGGTTCTGCAGTGCCTAGATCTGCTTTGGATTCCTGAACCTTCATACATCCAGGGTTCCCAAATTTTTTGCATCGTAGAGCCTATGCCCACAAATTAATACCCAACTTCTAGAGGTTTCCTTTAAGAATCTCTCTTTTAGGACTTCCCTGATGGTTCAGTTGTTAAGATTCTGTGCTTCCACTGCAAAGGGTACTGGATCGATCCCTGGTCAGGAAACTAAGACCCACATGCCATGTGGTGCAGCTCAAAAATTTTAAAAAGCAGCTGTGTTTGAATTTTTATACAGCAGAGCTTTCATCTTCCCAGATGTCACTTCTTATTAAGACACTGCCCAGTTCAGAAAATCCCAGTGCTTTCTCCTTTGTCTTCAAAATAAAATTCTAAGTCCTTTAGCCAGGTATTCTCTGTCCCCGATGATCAGGCACCAGCTTGCCTTTCCAAAGTTATCTCCCCTTCCCTTCTGTATTAGTTCTCCAGAGGGACAGAACCAATAGGAGATTCGATAGATGGATGGATAGATCTACCTCTATTTATTAATATATTTATATTTATCTATATTTCCAATTAGATCTCTATCTACCTAAAGAGATTTATTATAAGGAATTGATTCACACGATTACAGAGTCTGGTAAGTCCCAAGATCTGCAAGATGAGTTGGCAAGATAGAGATGCAGGAACTGGTACAGTTCCCATCCAAGTCTGATGGCCTGAGAACCAGAAGAGCCAATGTTTCTACTGCAGTCCAATAGCCAGCCACTCAAGACCCAAGAAAAGTCAACATTTCAGTTTGAGTCCAAAGCCAGGACTTACTTCTTCCTTACTCAAGGGAGGGTTAGCCTTTTTGTTCAGACCTTCAGCTGGTTGGATGAGGCCCACCACATCAGGGAGTGCAGTCTGCTTTACTCAAATGTTAATATCATCCAGAAACCCTCACAGACACATCCAAAATAATGTTTGACCAAATATCTCAGCACCGCACAGCCCAGTCAAGTTGACATATAAAATTAACCATCACAACTTTCATCCCACCCCCCTTATGCTGCAGTTAGACTAAGTTACTTAGTATTGTGCATGCAGGTACCATGATTTCTGGTCTCTATGTCCTGCTAATGCTGTTCCCCTTGCCAACAACACCCTTCCTGTCCATCTATCCTACCTCTCAAGTCCCACTCTCCTCCCCATCATGAACTGCTCCTTTTGCCAACGTTGATCTTGTGTCCTTTCCCACTTCTGTAACTAGGCAGATTCAGTGGTTCCCTTCTTTGTCTGCCAAACTCTTGTTCTTTTCTTCAAGAACTAGCCTAGATCTCAGCTGTGAAAACTTCCCAGACAACTCCACGCAACCAATTATTCCTATTATGCTCTATTTAAAGCATGCCATATTTGTATCTGCTAAAATGTCATTCGGCCATGAGCAGGCAGGGACCTTAACTTATTCATTTTTGTTTCCTTTTACCTAATTTCCTGGCACTCTGCTGACCTTCAGAAATGTTTGCTAAATAATGCATGAATGACCGTCATCCACCTCTTCCATAAAGCTTGCTCTGCTCCCTGCCGCCAAAAGTGGTCCCTGCCTCTTCTAAATTCCCAGAGCACTTATCTGAGGATTTCCGCACGCCTCACCCTGTTCTGTCATGTTTATCAGCACTTTCCCTGCCTGACTCTAAGCTCCCAGGGGCAGGCTCGGGTTGGGGGGCATCTTTATGCCCCTGAGAGTGCTCTTCAGGAGCTTTAAA
The DNA here is from genome assembly GCF_033118175.1 of Dama dama. Lineage (NCBI taxonomy): Eukaryota > Metazoa > Chordata > Mammalia > Artiodactyla > Cervidae > Dama > Dama dama. The sequence goes on along the minus strand of NC_083688.1, from coordinate 5,310,329 downwards.
CAGAGCGAGCACTCAAACACTGGTTGAATGAGAGAAGCCTCAACAACCCTTTCTCTGACAAATACCAAAGCCTCAAATCCACTACCATCTCCCCAGAGCCTGCCAAGATTCACTGGAGAAGGATCTGTATTAAAGAGGCTATCCTTTGTGGCCCTCAGTCTTAGGATTTACATAAGAAAATCCTAATTTAAGATTCTCTGTGATGAACATTGGTGCAGCACTGTTTATAATAGCCAGGACATGGAAACAACCTAGATGTCCATCAGCAGATGAATGGATAAGAAAGCTGTGGTACATATACACTATGGAATATTACTCGGCCATTAAAAAGAATTCATTTGAATCAGTTCTAATGAGATGGATGAAACTGGAGCCCATTATACAGAGTGAAGTAAACCAGAAAGAAAAACATCAATACAGTATACTAACGCATATATATAGAATTTAGAAAGATGGTAACGATAACCCTGTATGCGAGACAGCGAGAGACACAGATGTAAAGAACAGTCTTTTGGACTCTGTGGGAGAGGGCGAGGGTGGAACGATATGGGAGAATGGCATTGAAACATGTAAATTATCATATGTGAAATGAATCGCCAGTCCAGGTTTGATGCATGAGACAGGGTGCTCAGGGCTGGTGCACTAGGATGACCCAGAGGGATGGGATGGGGAGGGAGGTGGGAGGGGGGTTCAGAATGGGGAACACATGTACACCCATGGCGGATTCAACTCAATGTATGGCAAAACCAATACAATGTTGTAAAGTAAAATAAATTAATTAAAAAAAAAGGACTCTCTGTGTGATTCATAGGTGATAAAACTATTAAGAAAATCAAGGAAGTGATTATTATAAAATCCAGCTACTGGTTGCCTCTAACTGAGATAGTAATCTGGAAAGGATCGGGGTGTGCTGGGCTTGGGGGATGATGTTGACAATGTTCTGTTTCATGACCTGGGTGATGATTACTTGGATGTTTGCTTTGTAAGTATTCATTGTACTGTGTACTTGTTTTCTGTGCTTTTTCTCATGTGTAATTATGAAATATTTTTCATAAAAATTAAAATTAGAAATAATTAAATAAAACCAACTCTCACTGTTGTTACTAGAAGGTTGATGATGTTGTGTAAATTCCTATTCCTGAAGGATTTCCCCAGTGGTCCAGTGGCTAAGACTCTGCACTTCCAATGCAGGAGGCAAAGGTTCGATCCCTGGGCGGGGAACTAGGTCCCACATGCCACAACGAGAGCCCGCATGCTGCAGGGAAGACCAGGCGCAGCCAAATAAATAAATAAATTCCTATCACTGAGACTCTGGCCTTCCCTTCCATTCTGATTTACTGACTGGTCTTTCCCGCCCCAGGCTGGTCACGGCCCCAGGCCCTGAGAGCAGCCCCATTTTTCTGCTAGGACTGCCACACCTTAAGGGGCTAGCGCTGCTGCAGCGGCAGGCGCCTCCAAGGGTCACCGCCCCACCTCCTCCCCTTTATGCAGTCCCCCGCTGGCTGCTCGCTCTCTCTTGCCCGGGGACCTGGACCCTTCTTGGAGTCAGAGGAAGGGGAGAAACTGACCGGACCTGTTTCCTACCTGCCTTTTCTCTAACTGGCCCGGGCTTGCCGCCTTCATCTCTGTTACACATCTCTGGTGGAGATAGTCTGGGTCACTGAAGAAGAGAGGATGAGATGGGGTAGGGAAGAGAAGAAGCTAGAAACACCAGAGCAACTCCTTCCCCATCCAGTCGGTTTTGGTAAGAGCTCAGAAGCGTACAGCACAAAGATGAAATTTTAACTTGAAAATGATCCAAGAATTGCTTCTGTGGCTTAACTGGTCATGGGCACATTGCTACCAGTATTCAGCAAGTAGTCGGTGTCCATTATGTACTAGGTACCTTGGCGGCAAAGGTGAACAAGATCCCCCCACTTAACTTCAGTAGCTTCTCCTGGCTCCCGCCCATCCTCTGGCCTCCTCCGGACCATGCATTCACTCACTGGGCTCCAGCTTTGTTGCCTTCTCTGTCTGCTGTCTCTGTCTGTGTCTGCTCCTCAGACACATCTGAGCTTCCTGTGAAGCCCTCTGAAGCTCGCACTTGCTATTCTCACCCCTGCTCTGCAAGTACCTGCTCCGTTCCACCTGCAGGTCTTTGCTCAAATATTGCCTCTTCAAGAAGACCTCCTCCCTTCCCCCACCCCTGCAGCTTCAGTGGTACCTCACACCCACTCTCACACCACATGGTTTTACTTCCTTCCTAGAGCTGATCACTATCCAGAATGATCTCACCTCTTTTATTTTTCTTGTAATCCGTCTCTTCCCATTAAAAAGTAAATGCAAGGATTTCCTTCACCACTGTACCCTCAGTGCTAGAATATAGGGCATACGCATAAATGTCTGTTGCAAAAAATACCATGAATGAAGATACAATTCCTACTTAAAGAATTAAAGTTACATAGTGGAACAAACAATAATCAAGGTAAGTGTTAAGATGGGCGGTGTACAAGAATCTGCAGATCTAAGAAGAGTATTCACAATAGTTATATGTAATATTTACTATTTCCTAAGTTCCAGCTATTGTTCTAAGTATTTCATATGTATTACCTCATTTGAAATTCATAAGAACTCTAGAAACCATGATCTTCAACAAAAATGAGGAGTGAAGAGGTCAGCAACCCATGGCCAAAATCATACAGCTGGTAGATGGAAGCTCTGGGATTCAAATCCAGAGCTGACCAAAGACGACTTCCCAAAGGAGCGAGATTTGGTTTGAGTCTAGAGGACTTGCACAGACTGGTCAGGCCAGGATAGGGCGTGTTCACAGAACAGAAGCTTCCTGGTAGAAAGAACAGGCGTGTCCAGGTTCACAGACACAGAAAAGCAGGATGCTCAGGGGACAGACAAATTATAGAAACATGATGTTGAATGTAAGAAACGAGTCACAAAAGAGTATACACTGTCTTTGTCCACTAGCTTCAGCAACACTGCTCTAGGGCAATAGAAAGCATAAGAGTTACCTTTCAGGGGGTTGATAACTAGGAAACGGCATGAGGGAGACTTCTAGGGGAGCTGGTTAAATCCTGTATCTTCATCTGGAAGGTGGTTAGAGGAGTACGCCCACTTTGGATAAATTCATTGAGCTGTGTATTAAGAGCTGTGTATTTTACAGGATGCCTGTTATATCTAAATCTTAAAAATTAAAGGTCACGACACACTAGCATTGGCCTATAAACTAAAACACTTGGTTGTTGTTGTTTTTTAAGAAATGTAGGCTTTTTTCAATGCTGGGGTTTAATGCTTGGGGATGAGATAAGAAATGAGGAGAGGGATGGGGAGGAGTGAGAAGATAAAAACAGGATTTTACGTGGAGAAATGAGGAATGAGAAGATGAAGCTGTTTGAGAGACAGGCTCAGGAGGAAGGAAAAGATCAAAGAGACAGCTGAGAAGGATCACTCGATGAACCTTCCCTTTACCAAGCAGATTCAGCTACGATATAGACCATTTAGCATACAGCACAGCATATACAGAATGTCTCTGTGCTGTGCTGGGGTGACCCGAGGTGGGAATATGAAACAAGACAGGTGTGGGAACCGGAGCTCAGAGAGGTGACAAGACTTGTCTGAGATCACACACCTTGAAAGTGCGGGAGTTACCTTTACCAGGAACATCCCATTTGTGCTAAGGCACGGCTCCAAAACACTTAGTTCTGGCCCCAAGTGAAGGCGGAGCTTTGGCCCAGAGGAAGTGAAGGCGAGGCCCTGGCTGTTTTGGTGGTGGTGGTGGCTTCCTGCCCAGAAGACACACCCAGCTTCAAAATCACTATTCTGGGCAGTCAGCTTGTTGCTAGGCACCCAGGGGGCCCTGGAGCTTTCAAACAGAGCCAGCCAAGGGCTGTTTTAACCTCACCTCTCTGCAACATCAGGTGCAAAACGGAGAGGGAAGCCAGCCACCCCAGTGAAGACTGAGTGGAACCTTCCTCTTTTCTTCGGGGGTTTATTTTCACCATCATCTCCATTTTAAACAGGGATAATAAAAATCTCCAATTAAACAATTTAATCTCCAATTGAACAGGAATTAATAATCTCACTCGTTTCCCATGAATTCCAGTCATTTGTGTTCACTAAGAAGGAAGTAGCTTAAATTAGGCAGCAACCATGAGTCTTCTACAAAATAAACTATTTCTAGAGAATGTCATGTGCAGGTCGTGTGTTAGAGGCCAAGAATAGATTCCCTCTAGGTGGGGCTCACAATCTGCTGGGGATACAAACTAGACACTGCATGTGATCCTTAGCACGGGCCTTGGCATACTGGGTACACAATGCATATTGGCTGAATAAGCGGGCACTTAGAGCTAGAGGGAAGGTGTTACAGGAGCTCACAAGAGGGATTCAAATGCTGACTCAAGGCAGAAATCAAAGGCGGCTTCGTGAAGGTGACCATGGCTATCTGCCTCATAAACAATGAATAGGAGTAGGCTGGCAAAGATGGGGGAGGCAGAGGGGTGGGACATTTCAGGCCAAGGGAAATGGCCAATAAACGCATGGTGGTGGGTGGAAAATGCTTAGCAAAATAGTCAACTCATTGTCAGCAGCGCTGTAGTGAGCTGTAGAGAGCGCCACAAGCTGCCTCTTGCAGTGAGCGGCACGTGTGCTGCTCTTAGGAAGGCCAGCTACACTCGAATCCTCCAGTCACCACCACCACGAGGCGGGGACTCTGCCCCCCACCCAGCCTCTGGAGTTGGCCCCCTTTCCAGCAGCCAGGGCCTGGCACCCACTCACTGCTCAGGGTGTAGCTGCCCAACAGATGACACGTTTTTCCATGGCTCCAGCCAGTTGCTAGGAATCTCGTATTACCTTGTGGTCTGTACACTGGTTTTCACCAGCAGCCATCTGGCAGGAGCACTTTTCAGTGACTAGGTGAAACGGTGGAACTGGAGTCAAAGTAATCACAGAGGGCAAGTCAGGCACAGGAGACTTTTAGAAATTCTCCCCTCCCGCTCCTCTACATCGTCCTCCTCTTGCTCCATCACACAGAATTGAAAGCGTTCTTGGACTTCCCTGGTGGTCCGGTGGTTAAGAATCTGCCTACCAATGCAGGGGACACTGGTCTGATCCCTGATCCGGGAAGAGTCTACATTCTCTCGGAGCAACTAAGCCTGTGTGCCACAACTACTGAGCCTGTGCGCCTAGAGCCTGTGCTCTGCAAAGGGAGGCCACCGCGACGAGAAGCCCATGCACCGCGACGAAGAGTAACCCCCGCTTGCTGCAAATAGAGAAAGCCCACAGGCAGCAACGAAGACCCAGTGCAGCCAAAAAATAAGTATTAGAAAGAAACAGGGTTCTTTAGAATTGGTATCTAGATTGACTCCAGAAATGACAGTGACTGGCAGCGGTGAGAACTACTCTTTATGGGGTGGAGAAAGCACCAGAACCACCTCTGGAGGAGCGGCACTAGAGTTAGGGAGTGACTGTCCCCGCACATCCCCACAGGGCCCTTGAAACACTTGAAATTGGTTTACCCTTTAGTACCCAGGCAGCGTGACCTCGTGGCAAGGGCATGGGACTAGGGCCAGATGGAATGGAGATGAACTCGAGCCTCTCCTCTTCCTGGGTTTGTTTGGGGTAAGGATTTGCATCTACAAGTTCATGTCCATGAGAAAGTGTTGGTACTAACAGGTTGCTGGGAGATAGTGCTGGGCATTTTACCAGTTCTGGTTTGAGTTCTGGCTCTCTAAATTACCTCTGTAAGCCTCACTTGTGCTTTGGAGGTTCACCTCCATACCTAAACCCCCTATCTTGCATTTTTTTTTACTCAAAAGTGTAAGGCTAGGTATTAGCCATACAGAATACTATGCAACTGCTAAAAAAATTTTTTTAAAATAAATCTTTGTAGGTTGATAGCAAAAGACTGCTAAGGCTTACTAGGCAAGAAAAACATATATATATATTTTTTAATATATATATAAATTTATATATATATATTACTTTCTATTATTGTTACATCAACTCCACCTCAGATTGTCAGGCATTAGATCCTGAAGGCTGGGAACCCTTGGGTAGAGGACAAGGCAAGATGCCAACACTGCTATCACAGAGCTTACAATCTGCTGGGAGGACAGAAAGAGGAAAGGAGACTAGCAGGCAGCACAGGGAACATTAAAAAATGTCAACAGGAGTTACTTAGGAAGTGAGATTATGGACCACGCTTGTTTTTTTCATACTTTTTGTGTCAAATGAATCTAAGACATGTTATTTTAGACAGGGCTTCCCTTGTGGCTCAGCTGGTAAAGAATCCACCTGCAATGCAGGAGACCTGGGTTCAATCCCTGGGTCGGGAAGATCCCCTGGAGAAGGGAAAGGCTACCCACTCCAGTATTATGGCCAGGAGAATCCCATGGACTGGATAGTCCACGGGGTCGCAAAGAGTGGGACACAACTGAGCGACTTTCACTTTCAAGATAAAGATGAAAAAAGCCAAAGAAATACCTCACACACAGGAGAGTGCTTTACAATTATCCTCCAATAGAAAATTTGAAGGAAAAAAAAGGAACCATAAAGCCAAGTTTATACAAGTCTTCCAACAGCTTCTCAATCCAACATTAAGCTTAAGAGACCGTGGACCAAAGTCTAATCTGGGACATGTCTGGATGAAGTCTCCTACCAAAAGTCAGTGGTTTTCAACCAGGGGCAAAGGAGACATTTTGGGTTGTCACACCTAGCGGGTGTTACTCGAATCTAGTGAGCAGAAGATAAAGATGCTTTTAAATACCCTAGAATCCACAGGACAAGCCCCCACAAAAAGGAATTACCTGGCCCCAAATTGCCAAGGCTGAAAAATCTATGCTAAGGGATTCAGGAAACCTCAGCTGTTTTAAAATCCCACAGTGAAAACATTTAGGTCCACTTGGTAACTCTTTACTTGCATCCCAAATTCTAGGCCATCGAAAGCATCTGAGAAACTGCAGCAGGTCAGGAAATTAATACCAGGAGTTCCTAATCCCTGCAGATTAAAGGAAATACCTTCAGAATGTCTGGAACAAATGGAAGTACTGAACATACTATGACACTATCACTGCTACTCCATCGCCAATGTGAAATTTTACTTAGAGAGCTTAACCCAGTCAATGAGTTATTCCCCAAACACTGTACACCCTCCCGTTCCCATGCCTTTACAAAAGGTGTGCCTTCTGTTCAGTGATCTCTGACTCCTTCTAAAGTTCAATAAAAATGCCACTTCCCTGACTCGGCTATTTCCTCTTTAACTTAAAAAAACCAAACCAAACCAAACCCACAAAATGTGTTTTCTTAGTGCTGTCTCAAAATCAGATACCAAAAAAGACTAGTTTTACTCCAGCATTTCTAACGATGCATTTTGATGGCTTCTTCCTCTCCTTAGAAGCTATACATTTCCTTAAAGTTGGGCTTTACATTTAAATTTTTTATTTATGGCTGCACTGAGTCTTCACTGCTTTGTGAGGGCCTTCTCTAGTCGCGGCAAGTGAGGGCTCCTCTTCGTTGCTGTGCAGATTTCTGGGCAGTGGCTTCTCGCGTTGCGGAGCACAGGCTCTAGAGCATATAGGTTTCAGTAGTTGCAGCACAGGCTCAGCAGTTAGGGCACAAGGGCTTAGTTGCTCCTAGGTATGTAAGGGATCGAACCCGTCTCCTGCGCTGGCAGGCAGATTCCTATTCACTGTGCCCAGCCAAGTCCCTGAAATTGGGTTTTGTATTTGTGTGTGCTCAGTCATTTCTGACTCTTTGCAACCCTATGGACTGTAGCCTGCCAGGCCCCTCAGCCCATGGGATTCTCCAGGGGATCTTCCCCACCCAGGGACTGAACCCGTCTCCTGCACTGGCAGGCAGATTCTTGACTGCTGCGCCACTTGGGATTCTAGCATCGAGAAGAGTCCCAGAGGCCCAGGAAGTACTCAGCAAACATCAGCAGAATCAAACTCGAGTCCCAGCATGGAGCTAAGCAGCCCCTATCCCGAAAGCCAGGCTGCCAAGGGAAAGGTTCCTCAAGACTGGGTCATGCTGGGGAAGGAGCTGCTGTTTCCTCTCTGCCTGTCACAATCACAGCTACTGCTGTTTCAGCTGCAGAGCAAAGTACAGGACTCTACACACAAAGCCAGGATGACCGCTGCTCCAGGAAGAACAGAACTTCAGATGGTTTAGGGCGAGTTCTCTTGCAGGAAGATGAGCCGCAGAAGATAAGGAAATGGACAAAGAGCAAATCAAACAGCCCAGCCTGAGAGTTACTTACCTCTTCTGACCCCTTTCCCCCTTCTCGGTTTTGCCCAATTTAGATGCTGACTTTGAAAACAAAAGCCAGGCCTGTTTCTATTCGCCAGCTCAGCAAATGCCACGTAGTTCTTATCTCCAGCTCATTAATTATCCCACCTTTCTCAAATGCTGACAACTAAGAGCCAGACTGGTAAATCACCACAGGACATTTTTATTAAGAATCAAACTTTAATACTTCAAGGACACCCCAAATGAGTTACTGGTGGGGTTACAGAAGCTTCCATTCAAGCCACCACAGCAAGAATCAAGAATATTAAAGTTGAAGCAATCATCTCTTTGGATACATAAAAGCTATATATTAAAGCGTGTCACAAAGTGCAAAAGGGGAGGCATTCAGCAGAGCAAAAACAAGCAGCAGACTGATTGTCCTTACAATAGGGCAGGGAAACTCATTTTGGAGTTCACACTGCCAGGAAAGAGAGCTGCTTCAGGCAAAAAAAAAAAAAAAAAAAGGTTTTCATTGATTCTTATTACAGCTAGCAAAGGCAAGCTCAAAGAAAATCAAGGTTCAGATTTCTCATGACTGTAGTTGGATTTGCAACAAAGAGAGCCTTTGGTCACTTCTCATATGTAGGCTGAAAAAGAAGCAGTGAGATTTTAGCCAGTGATTCTGACCCCAGGCTGACACCTCAGTGCCCAAGCTCTGAGCTCCTCAGGGAGGACGGCCTGGAATTGCTCCTGCACCAGCATTTCCACAATCTGCTCCTTCGTGTGAATATCAGGTCGCAGCCACTGTCCGGCAAGCTCCTGGAGATGTCTCAGGACATCCCTGGGCCCAGCTGCATCTTCATAGCGGAACTCCCGGAACCTCTGCCTGGAGGCTGCAGGGTTGAGAGGCCTCCTTAGGGGCACGGTCTCCAGGTCGTCTTCAGAGTCTTCATCCGGGCTCTCTGCTGGGACCTGGACCTGGGGCGGCGCTACCAGGATGCCTTCTGGCTCCTCAGCCATCTCATTTGGTGGTGACCTTATTTCATCATTCTGGACTTCTCCATCTCTTTGCATCTCTGGATACCCTTCAGTCTCCATCCTAGACCTCTGCAAAAGGATTTTTCAGACTCCTAGGCACAAAGAGAAAAGTCAGGCTCAACAAAAACAAACCTTAAAGGATGTTAAAACCTCCCTGATCTCAAGGATCTGGTCCATCAACTAGGAGAGGCCTAGGTTCCAACAGCTTTTCAATATTAATAAAGTTATAAGAAATTCCACTTTTGTTCTCTCTTGTTGGATCAATGGACACAGTTGAGAAAGTGTGTCAACAGTTTACCAAAATGTAAGATGTAGATTCTCAAAGCAGAAAGAGTCAAGAATGCTGGCCTTGCTAGCTGGAGAAATCTTTCATCCATTATCCCCCCAATACAAACACATATGCACATGACTTGTAGCGGGCAGAGTTTAAAATCATGGTTAAAGATTTCATGAAAGGTTAAAAAATAAATAAATAAAATAAAATAAAATCATGGTTTGCTTCCTCCAAACCACTTTTACGGAGTATTTGCTATGCTTAAAAGCAAATTATGAAGAAACGCTAACACAGAGGGAAAAAAGCCTGTTCATTTTCATACACTCTGTCGTCTTTTTTGTCTCCTCCCATCTTTTATGATGATGAAAGAATAGCAAGTGTTAAAAAGAAAAAAAAGTACTTTAGGAGCTACCATCAGGGTGGAGTCTATGGCAATTCAAAAAAAAGGAAAAAAGCTTTTATGTTAAGATAAAGATCCTAAGCTGCCTCAAAGTATGAGGAATTGAACTTGTAAGAATCCTTGCAACATGGATTTCTTACTCGTTAAATGTTTGGGAGCTCCAGGATTAGCAAACCAGCTGTAGTGGGAAGAAGGGAGATGGGGGTTCTGATGGGTAAACCAAACACCTGTGAAAGGCTGGGGAAGAAAAGGTTTTGCTTCATTTAAGTCAGGGCCCAGTCCAAAGAGGAATTATTTACAGGAAAACCACATTCTATGTTAATTTACAAGAAAAAAAAGAGACTTAAGATGACAGTATAGAAATGACTATGTTGTCACAGCAGGGATGTCCAAAGATTATAATCCTTATGAAGTCACTTTACAAAGATCACCTTTTTTTCATTATTACCACCTCCCCCAAGGATCAGTCCTTTCTTACTGTATCAACACTACATAAGTGTTGAGATTTAAAATCCTTCCTACACCAGAGTCTCAAATCTGTTCCCTGGGCAACAACTTATAGAAGCCGACAATCCTAACACTGACCAGCTGCCTTGAATTAAATGGTTCGTGGCTCCTAATCACCTGGTCTCTAAACATTCACTGATTCATTTTCTAAGAACTTTTTTTAATATTTATTTTATTTATTTGGCTGCACCAGGTCTTACTTGAGGCATGTAGGATCTTTAGCTGCAGCATGGGAACTCTTAAGTTATGGCAAGTAGAACCCAGTTCCCTGACTAGGGATTGAACCCAGGCCTCCTGCACTGGAAGTAGAGTCCACCACCAGGGAAGTCCCTCTAGGAGCTCTGAACTGATTCTAGACCTGGTAGGAGGTATTTTTGGAATATGTCACTTCCTTTATCTGGGTTTCTGTTCAATCAACAGGGTGTGCTCATTCCCCAAAATAAGTTAACTATACCACGGGGATGAGAAAGAAAAAAGCAGAATATCCCCCAAACTAAGGGGTGCCTTGAATAAAAGGGAAAGAGTCAAGGAAAGGTTGGACGAAACTGTACAAAAGCAAAGCCAGCAACAGGAATGTGGTTAAGATGTTGTTTAGTCATTAAGTTGTGTCCGCCTCTTTCAAGACCCCATGGATTGTAGCCCACCAGGCTACTCTGTCCATGAGATTTCCCAGGCAAGATACTGGAGTGGGTTGCCATTTCTTTCTCCATGGGATTTTCCCCACCCAGAGAATCAATCTGTGTCTCTTGTGTTCCCTGCATTGCAGACAGATTCTTTACCACTGAGCCACAGGGAAGCCCTTATCAACAGGGAAATGATTAAAGCACTGTCAGCCACTCAGCAGAATACTATGCAGCTCTGGAAGAAATGAAAGAGGCCTATGAGAGCCGATATGTAAAAGTTTTCCATAATATAGCACTCCTCCCCCAGGTGCAGATCAATATGTATATTATAATCTCATCTGGGGAAATTAAAAACACATACACATAAGCATATAGGACCTGATGTATATATAAACAGTACCGGGAAGGTTATCAAAGAAATTCTTTTTACCTCTGAGGAAAACAGTAAAAGTGGGAAACATTTTTCTTATACCTTTCTAGACTGTCTTCTTTTTAACTACATCTATGCTACTTTCACTCCAATACTCTTGCCTGGAAAATCCCATGGACAGAAGAGCCTGGTAGGCTGCAGTCCATGGTGTCGCTAAGAGTAGGACACGACTGCGCGACTTCACTTTCATGCATTCAGAAGGAAATGGCAACCCACTACAGTATTCTTGCCTGGAGAATTCCAGAGACGGAGGAGCCTGGTGGGCTGCCGTCTATGGGGTCGCACAGTCGGACACGACTGAAGTGACTTAGCAGCAGCAGCATGCTACTTTCATGACAACTCAAGAGGGAGAAAACATTTCAGGTTTTCCCCTCCAGTTCAAAACTGTTCTGACAGAAAACCCCTAACCCCCTTAGAAAAACACCCTTTTACTAATTTTTCTTGTTCCCAAACCCGACTTCTAGGAACAGTCTCAACTGTCAACAAGCCAGTTTTCAAAGCTGGCTTTGGAACATGGTGATTAGCTCCACGATTTACCCAGCTTCCAAACCCAATCAGTTTGAGAAGGCCAACTGCCATACAGAATGCTTATCCTCACCAGTCAATAACTCTAGCTTAGGTAACCCTCATCTCCTATCTGATACTGTGCGTTTCACATTCTCTACGTGATTCTCTTAGCCACTCAGGTTAAACTCTCGATAAGACTCTCTACCGCCCCAGTTTTCTCCATTTTAACAAGCAGCTTCCACCGCTCCATTTGTTGAATTTTACGGGCCACACGGTCCTCAGTAGCTTTCCGTCATCGAGTGCTGCCCGAGAACCCAGTAGGGCCGTTACTGTCATTTCCATTTCACAGATAAACTGAGGTTCGGGGAAAGGGGACTTGCCCAAGGTCACAAGGCTAGGAAGTGGCGGGACCACCCAGCCCAGCAGAAAAATCCCCGGCGTCTCGGCAGGGACCTGGGTCCGACTCCTCCCACCACCTGGGTGCGGTTCAGACGGTCGAGATCCGGCCGGAAAAGGCGCATCTGGGGAATCCAGAACTGGACGTCCTCCTGTTTGGGACATTTAGCGGGGCCCCAAGGCCACGCCAGGCCGACCAGTCGGCACACCCCACAGGCAAAGGCCTCCCCACTCCCAGGGCCGCCGCCCCGGCCGCCCGCTCCCACCCTGCGGTGCGCGGCGGAGGAGGGAGGTGCAGGGGGCGGGAAGGGGCGTTCACCTGCGCAGGTGCCCCTCGGAAGGCCGGGTGAACGGGGGGAAGGAGAGGAGCGAGACGCCAAGCCCCGCCACCAGCTCCGGGAAAGAGAAACCAGCTGCTCGGCGCCGAGCTTTGTAGCCCACCGCCGGAACCGGAAGTCACGCCCCGCCCGAAATCTGGAAGCGGAAGGGGAAACCGGGTTCCAAGGCAGGGGGAGGCGGGGTCTCTCTAGGCCTTGGCGGTTCCCTTTAGCTCCATGGTCTTAACCCCTGCTAGTCTCTTGGCCTCCCTCGGTCCTCAGTGCTCCCGACTGAGCGAAGAGGTGCGTCCGGCCTAGGAGCTCTTCCAGTGCAGGGAAGACCTTTGCCTTTCTCACCCGCAGTTATTTGCCCAACAGAATGGAAAGAGGATGCAGCAGGAATTGAGACACTCCTGGAGCCTGCCCGCAGCTGAGTCAGCGCCCCGCCCTGAGGTTACACCCTTGATCCTTTGCACCACCCAGAGCAAAGAAACCAAATTAGAGGGCTGGCTGGCTGCTGTTGGGAGACTGATCGGTATGGCTTCCCGTGGAGTCACTTCAGATGGACAGAGGGCACAGTCTATTAAGTGTCTTCGTGTACCCACGTAGACCCACCCAGATAGTGGGGCATGTGCCCGTGGGGCTTTGGCAGTCCCTCCTGGGGGAGACCCCTTGTGCGTAGGAGGCTAAATCTTAGTCCTGTGTGTCTCTTCCTTAAGACCTTCCCAATTGCAGTGGTCCAGTTAAGTCACTCAGTCGTGTCTGACGCTTTGCGACCCCACAGACAGCAGCACGCCAGGCCTCCCTGTCCATCACCAACTCCTGGAGTTTACTCAAACTCATGTCCCTTGAGTCCGTGATGCCTTAAGAATTGAAATTTCGAATTTTTACTATGCCGGTTTAAGTCTGGGCACACGGGTTAAATAGCACAGCTTGTAAGAGGAAGTGCGGAGATGCTAACCAAGGCAGCCTTCCCAGTTCGCTCTTAATCCTTAAGGGAAAGAACTTGGCCTTTGCATTCTCCTATCTAAATGGGATGGGCTAGGAAACTAAGAGGGGCATCTCAGTGCCTCCTGCTGGGTTATCACCCCAGACCCAGTGTCCCTGGGGAAGGGAAGATATGACTTGTCTTCTGTAAACTCCTAGATGGCTAGTTACTCAAGTAGGTGGTTGGAGAACCAGGGCTCCTTGCCTTGGCCCTACCCCTATCTCCCCTAGTGACGGTGGGTCCTTCCCCCACTCACTCCTACAGTGCAGCTTCCACATTTACCTCCTCCTTGACTTGGTTTTCCCATCTGTAAAATGAGGGGGTTGAACTAGTTTAGGAACTTCCGATTGTCATTCCCCCCTTCAATTCTTAGGTTCTTTGGGAATGTTTCAAAAAACTGCTCAGGTGAGAGGGATGGGGGAAGGGGAACAGCCCTTTGGGTCCCAGAGCAGCTCCAATTCTACAGGTTTATAAGGAAAGTATGTACATTGTGGTTCTGCATACGATTACTATGTCATTGAGAGAAAAGTTTAAACTCTGTATTTTGCCCTATTCCCTCATCTCTCCCGACCCTCCTGTTCACTCCATCAGCTGACACACTAATGTTCAGTCGCCAAGTCGTGTCCAACTCTTCGTGACCCATGGACGGCAACATGCCAGGCTTCCCTGTTCCTCACCATCTCCTGGAGTCTGCCCAAGTTCATGTCCATTAAATCGGTGATGCCAGCCAACCATCTCATCCTCTATTGCCCTCTTCTCCCTTCTGCCTTCAATCATTCCCAGCAGCAGGATCATTTCAAATGAGTCTGCTGTTCACATCAGGTGGCCAAACTATTCGAGCTTCAACTTCAGCATCAGTCTTTCCAGTGAGTATTCAGGATTGATTTCCTTTAAGATTGACTGGTTTGATCTCCTTGCTGTCCAAGGGATTCTCAAGAGTCTTCTCCAGCACTGCAATTCAAAAACATCAATTTTTTGGCACTCTGCCTTCTTTATGGTCCAGCTCTCACATCCATACATGACTACTGGAAAGACCATGGCCTTGACTATATGGACCTTTGTTGGCAAAATGATGTCTTTGCTTTTTAACACACTGTCTAGGTCTGTCATAGCTTTCCTGCCAAGAAGCAGTCATCTTCTAACTTCATGGCTGCAGTCACCATCTGCAGTAATTTTAGAGCCCAAGAAGAGGAACTTTGTCACTGCTTCCTCCTTTTCCCCTTCTATTTGTCATGAAGTGATGGGACCAGTTGCCATGATCTTAGTTTTTTTAATATTGAGTTTTAAACCAGCTTTTTTCACTCTTCTCATTCACCCTCATCAAGAGGTTCTTTAGTTCCTCTTTGCTTTCTGCCATTAGAATGGTATCATCTGCATATCTGAGGTTGTTGATATTTCTCCCAGCAATCTTGATTTCAGCTTGTTAACTCATACAGCCCGGGCATTTTGTATGATATGGTCTGTGTATAAGTTAAACAAAGCAGGGTGCAATAAACAGCCTTGTATTCCTTTCTCAATCTTGAACCAGTCAGTTGTTCAATACAAGGTTCTAGCTATTCCTTCTTGACCTGCATACAGGTTTCTCAGGAGACAGGTAAAATGGTCTGGTATTCCCATCTCTTTAAGAATTTTTCACAATTTGTTATGATCCACACAGTCAAAGGCATTAGCCTAGTTAATGAAACAGAGGTAGGTGTTTTTCTGGAATTCTCTTGCTTTATGATCCAGTGGATGTTGGCAATTCGATCTCTGGTTCTGCCTTTTCTAAACCCAGATTGAACATCTGGACGTTCTCGGTTTACATAATGCTGAAGCCTAGCTTGAAGGATTTAGAGCATAACCTTACTAGCATGGGAGATGAGTGCAATTGTCTGGTGGTTTAAACAGTCCTTAGTACTCCCCTTCTTGGGAGCTGGGATGAGGATTGACCTTTTCCAGCCTTGTGGCCACTGCTGGGTTTTCTAAATTTGCTGACATATTGAGTGCAGCACTTGAATGCATCATCTTTTAGAATTTTACATAGCTCTGCTGGAATTTCATCACCTCCACTAGTTTTATTGTCAGCAGTGCTTCCTGAGGCTCTCACTTGACTTCATACTCCAGAATGTCTGTCTCTGCATGAGTGACCACAGCCTCATGGTTATCTGAGTCATTAAGATCTTTTTTGTACAGTTCTTCTGTGTATTCTTGCTCTCTCTTCTTGATCTCTTCTGCTTCTGTTACCCTTTCATGGATCATTGCCTTGTCGTGGTGAAGGGGCTTGCATAACTCAGTGAAGCTATGAGCCATGCCATGCAGGGCCATTGAAGATGGACGGGTCATAGTGGAGAGTTCTGACAAAATGTGATCCACTGGAGGAGGGAATGGCAAATCACTCCAGTGTACTTGCCGTGAGAACCCCATGAACTGTATAAAAGGATAAAAAGATGGGACACACTGACCTTCTTGTTATTCTGTGCCCCTGACAATCTCATCGTCACACAAGCTCATCTTCACCTCTTTTGCTGATCTCTGCTTGTAGTGCTTTTTTTGGAGATCTGCTCACCCACATTCTAGCTCAAACGTAGCCTCTCTAAAGGAGCCTTCACTGCCCTGCCCTTCTTCTTCCTCTTATTTTTTTTTTTTCCTCAATGTGTGGGGTCTAAGTTCCCCAACCAGAGGTCAAACCCATGCCCCATGCAGTGGAAGGGTGGAGCCCTAACCACTGGACTGCCAGGAATTCCCTGCCCTTCCAAAGGCACCCATCCAGTTCCTTTATAGCCTGATACTCCATTTTTATTGTTGTTGTTGTTTTGGTTATGTTGTTTTTTTATTGATTTATAGCTGTGCTAGGTCTTCATTGCTGTTCTCCGGCTTCTCTTCAGTTGCAGTGAGCAGGCTTCTCACTGCAGAGCTCCTCTTGTTTGTTTGTTTGTTTTTTGTAGTGCTCCTCTTGTGGAGTTCATGCTCTAGAGTACAGGCTCAGTCGTTCTGGAACTCTGGCTTAGTTGCCCCAATGCATATGGAATCTTCCCAGACCAGGGATCAAACCTATGTCCCCTGCATTGGCAGGCAGATTCTTAACCACTGGACCACCAGGGAAGCCCTGTTCCCCTGTTTTTATTACCTGTTCACTTTTCTATCTCTTCCAGTAGAAGCAGGGTCCGCAAGGCCAAGGACCTTGACTGTCCTCTCACCATGCCTCCAGCACGTACCTCTGAACATAGGCTGGGTAAACATTGACTGAATGAATCAGTGGGTAAGTGACTGTACAGAGAAGGCTTAGATTTTACGATCAAGCTAATCTGATAAAGACCAGTGGGAACATTTAGCAAAATTAGGTTGGTTTATTAACCTGATGCAGCTAAGGAGACAATACCCAGAGGAGCCAAACAAAGGAAGAAACTGGTTATCATAGGATTAGGGAGAAGAGTGGAATTTCAGTGAAAATGAAGTGAAGCCCCATTGACAGACTCAGAGCAAACCTCATTGTGTGGAGAAGGGTTAACATTTGACTTGGGCTGAGAAGCAAATCCCTGGTCTTGTTTCCTTGGACTGCACAAAGTTGAGATCGATATAGACTATTGCGTCCAGAAACCCCTTATCTGAAGCTCTGTACTGGGGTTGGTAATCCCGGCTGCTTTTTTCTGAAAAATCCAGCTTCAGCCCTCCAGACCAGAGAGGGATGCTCTGTTCTTAAAGTTTCTGACCGTCTCTGCTTTTAGAGAATAAGGTTTCGCAGCACCGTCACTGGTGATAATTGGCAACAGAAGACTTGACAGCTTCATGTTTGGTAGGAATGCCTTGATGCCT
This sequence comes from Dama dama, assembly GCF_033118175.1. Lineage (NCBI taxonomy): Eukaryota > Metazoa > Chordata > Mammalia > Artiodactyla > Cervidae > Dama > Dama dama. The sequence continues at coordinate 5,292,843 of NC_083688.1, read as the reverse complement.
CATCACTTGGATCTTAGGGCCGTCAAGCACTCCAGGCTTCCCCCTGCGGTGTGAGCCCAGCTCCCAGGGCCCTGCACGCCTCTGGGCCTCCATTAAAATACCAAGCCAAGCCTCCACCCTGGCTTCCCGACCAGACTGTGGGCTTGAGAGGGCTGGACCCAAGTTAGGTTCATTCTCCTCTGCTCATGCCTGGCACAGAATACCAGTAGGCGCTCAGTCCATGTCCATCAAATCTAACTATTGATAAGTTTTCTAAATGGGAAGAAAAAGAAATGGATGAGGGGGGGAAAACGTGGAAGAAAGCATATCAAAATGATGGAAGCAGTTGTGGAAGAGAGATGGGGCTGTAGGTGATTTTTACAAATCTTTCCCAAAGTGGAAGTTTCTAAACCTGAGCCAATATGAATGTTCTGAAAAAGGAAACGATAATGGAATTGTTGACTCTTAAGATTTAAAAAATGAATTTTTTAAGCTGACTGTTTTTTTTTTTTTTTCTTTTCGAATTAGCAAAAACATTTTAGTTCGGTACAGTTGAAAGGTATAGTTAGCAGGATGTCCTAACTACCTGTTGGTCACATACCTGAGAAGGCTGTCATAGCCCTCAGCCTCCTCCTGAAGCTGGGTGGAGGGCCCTTGAGGGCCCATTGCCCAGCCACAGGATGGAATTTTACACGTTTGACTGCTTTTTGTCCTAAAGCTATTTTTGGAAAATTGTCTGAGGGCCTTCCCTGACCCACTGGGAAGAAGTAGATACTACAATGGCCTGGTTACACTTGACAGTGGCGTACGTCATCCGGCATTGTCTGCAGTTGCATATGTCATCCAGCGTTGTCTCCATACAAATGATTATCATATCCTGGACCCAGAGTTTCTCCCGTCCTCCCCCACTCCCGTGTTGCAGAGGTCTTTGAGTCCAAGGAAGGACTCAGCTCCTTCCTTGCCCTCACTCTGGCCTTGCCAGACCAGTTCCTGAGCTTTCGTAGGAGATGGAGTGGGGATAGCAACTGGAGGAAAGAGTTTTAGGGGGAATGGTTGAGATTCCAAGGGGTGGTTTTAGGAGAAAAATGTGGGGCAGTCGTAACATGTGGAGCCAGTGGATGGGAAAAGAAAAATGAGAGTATTAAGAGATGCTATGGATGCAATCTCTTTGGAGAGCAATTTGATGGACAGGAAAGCCTGGTGTGCTGCAGTCCATGGGGTCACAAAGAGTTGGACATGACTGAGCAACTGAACTGAACTGAACTGAAAAGCTGAAAATGAGCACACGCTCCCACTTAGCCATCCCATTTCTTGGAATATGCCCTAGAACCACTCTCGTGTGTGCGCCTGGAGATATGTCCAAGGATGTTCACTGAAGCATTGTTTGAAATTAGGAGAAACTGGCCCTGTTCTAAGTGTCCATTAGGAGGGGGGAAGGATAAATACCTGCTGTTATTGGGCAATAGCACACTCTACAAAACTTGCAGCAACGAACTGGAGAGAGAGAAACTAGCATCGATTAGACCTCAAAACCACTGGGTGAAAATATTTGGTGAAGGAAGCAAGTTACGGAAAATCAATATGGCAAGATGCCATGCATGTATTTTTTTGTGTGTATTTTTTTTAAACTAAATAAAGTAATATATGGTTTATGGATACTTATGATCTAAATATAACAACAAGGAGCAGAAGGATAAGCACCAAACTCCATTTATCAGTCAGGAGAGGGGATAGGTTAGGTCCATGTCACTGTAACAAACACCCAATATCTCAAGCAGCTTATAATATATACTTAGAACAAGAGTATATTTCTTTTTTCTTTCTTTCTTTCTTTTTTTTGTGAGGGGCCACACAGCTTGGCATGTAGGATCTTAGTTCCCCCACCAGGGATCTAACTCCATGCCCCCTGCAGTAGAAACTGGGAGACTTGACCACTGGTCTACCAGGGAAGTCCCAAGAGTAAATTTCTTGCATTGGATTTCCCTGGTGGCTCAGATGGTAAAGAGTCTGCCTGCAATGCAGAAAACCTGGGTTCGATCCCTGGTTCCGGACGACCCCCTGGAGAAGGAAATGGCAACCCACTCCAGTGTTCTTGCCTGGAGAATTCCATGGAGAGAGGAGCCTGGCGGTCACAGAGCTGGACACGACTGAGCGGCTAACACTTACAACATGTCCATCGGGGGCAGCGCAGAGCCTCTCCTCCACACAGCTCTGCTAGCCCCAAGGGAAAAACAGTGATACTGGGTGGGCCACCCCACAAGCGTGAAGATGAAGACCCTTGGATAGAGTACAAAAGGGCCTCCACCTGAGCTATAGTTATTATCTTAGAAAATATGGAGCAAAAACGTGAAATTTGTTTATTGTGGAGAGAAGCTATGTGGGTGTTTTATATATTATTCATCGGGAAGATCCCCTGGAGAAGGAAATGGCAACCCACTCAAGTATTCTTGCCTGGAAAATTCCATGGACTGAGGAGCCTGGCAGGCTCCAGTCCATGGAGTCGCAAAGAGTCGGACACGACTGAGCGACTTCACCTTCGTCATGTTATGTCTTTTACTTTTTCAACACTAGAAGTGCAATTTTTTTGGTTTGTTTGATTTTTTTTTTATCTTTAGAAGTGTAATTTTTTTAAGTGAAGGGGCGATGGAACAATGTTAATATTGAAAGTTATATTTGTGTCCTTGTGGGAACCGTGTTTCAAGGTACTCAGGAGAAATAGGAGTGAGAGAATTCAGTTGTCTTTGTGTCCTTCGGATGTCAGCGGTGGCGCTCTGGGCCCCGACCTCGGCTTCCGCCTTGCATGTCCGCCCCCGCTGCGCCAGAGCTCTCCCTGAGCGTGTCCGGCTCACCTCTGTTCTCTCAGCCCTGAGCTTTCAACAGAGAAGGTGCCCAGTAAATGTTTAATGAATGACTCTGATGTGCTATGCTCATTTCTATCTAAATATTGAGCCATTTCCAGGCAGGGACCATGCCGTCTTCTCCCTGTGGGCATCCTCAGGTTGAAGGAATGAATGCTTGTTGAAGGAATGAATGACTGCAGTCCTCCTTCCCCAGCCCATCAGTGGAAGCAGAAAATACACAGCCCGTGCCCTCTCTACCATGAGCTTCCCAAAGGGCTGGTGAGGACGGTACTTCTGCAGACTCTACGCTGCCTTTAGGCCTGCACTGAAAAGCCAATCGCTGTGCATGTGGTTCTGCAAGTGTCCAACTTCCCAGAACTCACTCCATTTGTTTTGGTTTGTTTTTCTGCCACACCTCCTGGCACGCAAGATCTTAGTTCCCTGACCAGGGATTGAACCCATGCTCCCTGCCATGGAAGCACGAAGTCTTAACCACTGCACCACCAGGGAAGTCCTTCACCTGGTTTTAACCACAAAAAGTCCTGTCCTATCCCCTCACTCCCAGGCAAACTGGGATGTGTGGTCACTTGACAACAACTCCCTTCTATCTGAGCCTCATTTTTCTCTCATTCTAATATGAGAGGATTGAGTTTCATGTCTACATATAACATCTAAGATTCTAGAAATGGGCTGGAAAGAGAGAGGTGAGTCAAAGAAGAAAGAAAGACTCAAGTTTGAATTTTCTGAGAGATCTTTTATTTTTCCCAAAGAGTATGGATGGGCACTGCCACCTTGGCCTTGGTTCTAGTTGCTTGCAATTGTCTGAAAAAAACAGAGGGGGTAAAACCAGAAAGGTCTAGTCAGGAGCACAGCTTCTAATGCCATATGGAACTGAGTTCAACTCCCAGCCATGTCACTCACTAACTGCATGACCCTGGGAGAGTGACTTGACCTCTCTAGCCTCAATTTTCCCATCTGTATAATGGGAGTGATCATACTTCATGCGGGTTTTAAATTAAACAAACAAGGTGTCATCACGGTGGCTGGCATACATTTAAGAGTCCGTAGGTGGTGACTAATACTCTTGTCATGAACACTATTAATCCTCCCTGATCGCTGATTCCCAGGTGAAGCTGGTGCTCTCACTGGGGCCTGAGCCTCACCCATCAGTTTCCATCCCATTCCATCACTTTGCTCATTTAGTCATCTGTTTCCCACGAGCCACACATCACTCTATCCTCCATGACAAGAAAAGACCTGGACCAGAGGAGGCATTTCCTAAAGACTTGTTGAAATAAGGAAGTTCGGTAGTGTTCAGAACTCTACCCAGAAGCCCTTGAGGCTGCAAAAAACATCCTCAAGCCCCTCTGGAAGGTCCCCCACCCGCACCGCCAACTACTGATCTCCTGATCTGCTGTTCCCACCCATCCCCCCAGCACCTCTCAGACGACGCGGCCCCCGGAGCCCTCCCCACTCACCTCTTCAATCCAGTCAATGAAGGCCGAGACTCGCGTGAACACCGTGGGCTTCTTGATGGTGTTGCAGCCAAAGGCAGAAACGAAGCTAGTCACACCATGGACCTGCCAGGAGCCATCTGCTGCCGGGCAGTTGAGGGGTCCTCCAGAGTCACCCTGGAACAGGCAGACAGCAGTGGGGGACTGAGACTCATCTGAGCTCCAAGGAATTGGTTCTGACTTTGGGGAGCTCGGGAAATCCTTGTATGAGCTGACTTCTCCAGGCCTCGGCTTGCTCCTTTGTGATGCGTGCGTGCATGCATGCTAAGTTGCTTCAGTCGTGGCCAGTTCTTCGTGACTCTGCGGACTGTAGCCCACCAGGCTCCTCTGTCCAAAGGATTCTCCAGGCAAGAATACCGGAGTGGGTTGCAATTTCCTTCTCCAGGGGATCTTCCTGACCCAGGGATCCAGCCCGCCTCTCTTTATGTCTCCTGCATTGGTAGGCAGGTTCTTTACCACTAGCACCGCCTGAGAAGCCCTTTGTGATGGGGAATGATACCTACTATGCCTATCTTATAAGATCTTGTGAGAGTTAAATGAGATGATAAGCCTATAGTCTTAGCGCAATGCCTGGTAGAGAGGAAGCAATCTAACAGTAGTTCTGATTATTATTCCCACAGTTAGTTATTATTATTCATATTCACTTATAGTACAAAAGGGCTTCCCTGGTAGCTCAGATGGTAAAGCGCCTGCTTACAATGCAGGAGACCCGGGTTCGATCCCTGGGTCGGGAAGATCCCATGGAGAAGGAAATGGCAACCCACTCCAGTATTCTTGCTTGGAAAATCCTATGGACTGAGGATCCTGGTAGGCTACAGTCCATGGGGTCGCAAAGAGTTGGACACGACTGAGCAACTTCACTTTTTTATAGTACAATGAGAGTATTGCTTAATTGTGACTTCAGGACCCCAGAGTTGAAGGTGACTTTAGAGATCATGATGTCGATTTTCCTTGGTGTGAAGTGAAGTGAAAGTCGCTCAGTGGTGTTGGACTCTTTGCGACCCCATGGACTATACAGTCCGTGGAATTCTCCAGGCCAGAACACTGGAGTGGGTAGCCTTTCCCTTCTCCAGGGGAATCTTCCCAACCCAGCGATTGAACCCAGGTTTCCTGCATTGCAGGCAGATTCTTTACCAACTGGGCCATCAGGGAAGCCCCGTTCCTTGGCCTGCTGAAGGGGACTCCCGGGGACCAGGAAGGGGCAGTGATCTGCTCCAGATCAAGTCAGTGCGCCGGCCGGGACCCGAGTCCAGAAACCAGGGCTCTGTGTCTGGGCTGCGCTGACTTCCTCCAAGTCCTGCCTGGCCTGGAGGCTGAATGAGCAAGATTCCTCCTCGCCTTCCAGGCAGATGGCAGAGGGGCCCCAGGCCCCGCACACCCAGCAGAGGGGCTGTAGCCCCGCCCCACCGCGGGCCGGCGAGAGCTGACTCACGTTGCACCCGGAGCGGGTGTCCCCGCCGGCGCACACCATGGTGGTCTTCACAGTGATGCCCCACCAGTCCCACCGGGAGCAGTGCTCATGGTCCACCACGGGCAGCAGCGCCTCCTGCAGCTTGTCCGGGAGCGGCCCGCCAGCTGCGCAGACAGAGAGCAGTGAGCGGGGGCCGGGGTCCGAGTCAGAGCTGGGAGCCCCAGCATGGCGTGGGGGCTACGAGGAAAGCCTGCTCCCCCCGTCGGAGGGGAAGTCTCCTCCCACCAGGTCGCGTGGTCCTGCCTGCTTAATCCATCACAACATCCCGGCATCGGGCACAAAGGAGACACTAGAAACTGTCCCGCTGCACATGTTTGGGAGGGTGAGGGGAGAAGCCGCCGCTGGAGGAGGAATGTAAGAAAAGTGCAAGGATGCCCCCGGGGGTTGCCCTCAGCCCTCGCCCCAGGCTCCGTCTTTCCAGCCCACCGTCCCTACGGCCAGTTGGAGGACTCAGCACGCACTGTAGAGGCGGCCCCAGCCGCTGATGTAGCAGGGGGCTTCGTTGGGCAGGATGTCACCGGCGGGAGGGAGGCTAGCGAGCTTGACCTTGTCTCCCAGCTGGGCGCTGCGCGAGAGCTTGACGAGGGCGATGTCGTTGCTGGGGAGGAGGGAAGAGTCACGGGGAAGAGCCTGGTCCTCCAGCCAGACTAAGCCCCACCTGCAGCTTGGCTCAGGATATTTCACCTCTGGGATGCCCCTGACGCTCCCCTCTGGATCCCATGCATTCTTACTGCTCAGCAACTTCTGGAAGGCCCCCTGGTCCCTTCAGCCTGCAGTGACCCTTGGCCTCCGTAAGGGTGCTCCGCTTTTACACCAGGGCTTCGCACACGTCATCCGTGTCAGAATCACAGGAGTGCTTGTTAATACACAGGTTGCCAGAGCCCCTTCCCGAGTTTCTGATGCAGTGGGCCTGGGAGGCCCCGAGGATCCGCCTTCCTAGAGAGTTGCCAGCTGCCGCTGCTGGCCTGGGGGCCACACTTGGAGAACCAGTGCTGTCTCTTCATCTGCCTGTTTGTCACTCAGGTCATCGCATCTGGGTCTGACTTTCTCTCCGCTTACCCCAGGAGCCCCGTGAAAATGAGTCCAGGACTTAATCATCACAGTTCCTCACTCTTGCACTCGCAGGGGTTCTGCACCCTCCTTTGATCCTCTCCCCAGAAAAATGCTGAGCTAAGCCTCCCAGACATACAACTATGCATACGCTTGAGAGGCTTAAGAAGCCTACTCCGTGTTCTCACCCAGTGATGGCCTCCTTGACCCTCATAACCACCCAGGAAGCCCAGAAGGTCACCCTTGACACGTGGTCAAACTCAGGCCCAGAGAAAGTCGATGACTTGCCCAAGCCACACAGCGACTTAGTGCTGGAGCCTGACTCTCAGTCCAGTGCTCCCTTGGCCCACAGTGCCGGAAGCCCAGGAGGTTCTGGAGGAGTGTCCATTGAATGGAGGAAACTTTGGATTTGGGGTTCCTAAGGCACTCCTCAGGGGGGGGGCCTGAGGAGTTCTGGTTCTGAAGCGAAGGAACCGAGCGGCCTCGGGGGAGGGCCTGCCCCTGCCTGGGCCCTGCTGTCCCCTCTGCAGGGAGAGAGGTTTGGGGTGGGTGATCCCCAGAGGCTCTCCTGGCTCCGACCTTCAGGTCCACTACCCCTGGGGGTCTTCTCCGAATCAGTGTCAGCTCCCAGAGGGGCCCGCAGAGGAGCCCCTGGCTGCCCGGCCTGAGAGCTCACTCACCCGCAGGCCACGCAGTTGGAGTTCCAGAGAGGGTGCACAAAGAGGTCCCCGGCGTTGATGGGGATCACCTGTTCGGGGCCCTCCAGCTCAGAGCGGTCATACTCGCCCAGCACCACCTGGTAGGTCCGGGAGGTCCTGCCGGCGGAGGTGACATCAGCCCAGGCCTGAGCGGCCTTCCCCCGTCCCCTCCCGCCGTCCTCCACGGCCCCAGCCCACCTGGGTCTCATGCAGGGACAGGGGCAAGCGAGAGAACTCACGAGATGCAGTGGCCGGCGGTTACGACCCAGTCAGGGGCAATGAGGCTGCCACCGCAGGTGTGGTGGAAGGCTCCGTCCTTTTCATACTGCAAGGAGACCTGGCAGCCGGGAGCGGGGTTCTGAGTGGTCTGGGCCCCGCAAGGGGGGTTGCTATCCCTGGCTGTATAGGTTGTGCCCTGCACAACTCCAGAGGGCAGGAGTCACACAGAATGGCATTCTCTGGAAAGGGGCAGTGCCCATCCCACACACAACTGTACCTTCCTTGGCTGCTTTCGAGCTACAACGGTGGAATTAAGTCACTGCAATGGAAACCACAGGGCCGACAGAGGCTAAAACATTTCCTCTCTCAGCCTTTGCAGAACAAGTCTGAGGACACCTGATATAGGCCAATGACATCCCACAGAACTTTCTGTGAGGATGGAAATGTTTGGTAGGACTCAGCGTGGTAGCCGCTGGCCACGTGTGGTTATTGAGAATTTAAACTGTGGTTAGCGGACTTCCCTGGTGTGCGGTGAATAAGAATCCGCCTGCCAGTGCAAGGGACACAGGCTCGATCCCTGGTCCGGGAAGATTCCACATGCCTTGGAACAACTAAAGCCATACAGCTACTAAGGTGCGCTCTGGGGCTCTTGGGCCCCAACTACTGAGCCTACGTGCTGCAGCAAACCTGGGCACCCTAGACCTGGGCTCTGCAACAAAAGACGCCACCGCAGTGAGAAGCCCATGCATAGCAGTGAAGATAGCCCTTACAAGCCGCAACTCGAGAAAGCCTGCATGCAGCAACAAAGACCCAGTGTAATCAATCAATCAATAAAATGTGGTCAGCACTGAGCAACTGAATTTCTGATATAACTTAATTTTAATGAATTTAAATTTAGACCTATACAGGAAAAGAGTCTATAAAAAAGAGTGGACATGTTTATGTATAACTGATTCACTCTTTGTATACCTGAAACTAACACCACTTTGTGAATCAACTACTCTCCAATAAAAATTAAAATAAATACATAAATTTAAATAGCCACGTGTGACAAGTGGCTACTGCGTTAGCGCCATGAGTCTAGTCCTCTCTGCCTCCCTCCACTGACCTCCATAAAAGCCTTTCATCCCTTTATTGCTCTCAGACTTTATAGCCCTGTTGTAAAATGTGTATCAGGGAAAAAATGTATAATTAGCTCATCAAATCCATGATTTCTTGACCAATATTGATAAAATGAGGCTGGAGTAGGCATTTGAGTTTTTAAAAGTGAATCAATTTAAAGAAAATGGTGGTGGGCCTTCCTTGGCAGTCCAGGGGTTAAGACTCTGTGCTTCCAATGCAGGGAGCTAGGATTCAGTCCCTGGTCTGGGAAATAAGATTTCTCGTCCGTCCTTAAACATAGTGCTGAACTTCCACCATTAATGCACTGACCCTTGGGTTAAACATTCTCTCTCCCTGGAGTCTACTGTTAACTTGCAAACAGCCCAGTGAGAGTTACAGATTAAATGGGCAAAACTCCTGTGTGAAGGCGATTATCCAAGGGTTTCCTGGCCTTTGGGAAACTGAAGTGGATACTGGAAGCAATGCAATGGGGTCCAGACTGGATGCCCTGCAATCAGAGCATGGGGCGCAGAGCCCGTGGTGGGAAATAGTGCAGCTGGTATTGCTCTTACCTGCCAGGGCCAGCTGTAGGGGACCGCGTCCTCACCGTTGACAACTCTGGAGGAGAGGCGGGAGAAAGGCTGGCTGAAGCCCGAGGCTAGAGGGGACAGAAGAAGTGGCAATCAAGCCCAAGGTTCTCCAAAGCAAAAAGGAGGTCTGGGCCCCAGACAGGCTGTGATATCCCACACAACTCCTTCCCCTCTCTGACCCCAGTAGCCGCGTATCAACAGTGAGCATTTGGACAAGAGCAGGGATTTCTGGAGTCCTGGGAGTCTGGGATGGAGATGAACACGTGGCTTCCTTTCACGGCAGGAGTAAACCTGATGCACTTAGAACAGCGCCTGGTACCCAAAGGGGGCTTGAGGAGCGATAGCTATTGTCATGAAGAGGGGCAGCTTTGGAGTAAGGCTGTCTGGATTCAAAGTGCAGCTCTGCCCCTGGTTCTAGGATGGGCCACTTTACTTCTCCGAGGCTCAGTTTCTCTATCTGCAGAATGGGAATAATAATGGTACAGACCTCATGGGGTCTGTACAATGGGGTCTGACCTCTTATAATTCTTATAAGAAAAAAAATCCCGAGCATTCTGCGTGGTGTATAGTAAGCATTCAGTAAACATGACCTGTTACCATTCATTACTGCCAGTCAAGGGAGGCTGTTTGGAGAAGGTGGCCCTGAGCTGTACTGTAATATGGCAGAGGTACGAGGAAAAGGCTAGATCATAGGATATGGAGTGCAGTGAGGGGAGTAAGAGAGGAGAGTTGGAGGGTTAAGCAGAGGAACAGAAATTCCAAACCCAAGCAGTCTAACCACAGAGCCCAGACTCTTTACCATCAGACTTTTATTTACCACTGGTTCTGTCAAGGACCCCCACCCAGGGATTTGGGTTCCCCAGTCCTCCTCCTGAGCTGGTCCATCACTCACAGCTTCCCTCAATTCTCCTGCTCCAGCACCAAGGTGAAAACCTCCACCGCCATGCCTCAGCTACAAGCTGAACCCTCTCCTATGGAATCAGGCATTGAGTTCCAGAGACTCAGGGTGGGTGGTAGATTTCAAGGGATCCTGGCCCAGGGCAGCACAGGCTGGGGTCTTACCAAGGGCCACAAATAGGAGAAAACTCAGCAGCTGGATCATCGTGAGTTTTGAGACGATAAGAAAGGGATCCATAGCCCAAGGCTTTAATATAGGGCAGAAGACAGGTGGGGGGGCCCTACTGGGCCCCATTCCCGAACAGGTGGTGGAACACCAGGTCTCCCATGGTCCAAGGCCACATCCCCACCGACCGCAGGTGGGGCGGTGACAGCCGACAAGAGGATCCAGGGTGTGCTCGCCAAAGTGTGGCTGCACAGGTGGCCCTGAATGGCAAGCTGATAACAGGGGAGGGGGAAGGAAAGTTCACATCAGAATAAGACAGCCTCTTCCAGGAGCAAACACGGGCTCTGGGACAGCTCACACCTGGGTTCAAATCCTGGCTCTGCCACTCCCAATCTCTGCATCCTTGGGCACATGGCTTACCCTCTCTGAGCTTCAGGCTTCTCATCTCTAATATGGGATTAATATTGCTCTCCACCTCAATTAAAAATATTTTTTTTGTTGAGCACTCTCTATATATCAGGATGTTCTTGGGGATGCAGCCATGAATAAGAACGGTCCCAGCTTTCTTGGGGCTTTAGTCTACTAGGGGATTTGGAGGACGTTAGTTGCTCAGTCGTGTCCGACTCTGCGACACGTAGCCTGCCAGGCTCCTCTGTCCATGGAATTCTCCAGGCAAGTCTGCTTACTAGGGAAGACAATGAGAAATCAGCAAAAATAAAGAAAGGCTATTTCTGTTTGTGCTGGAAGATGCTATGAAAAGAATAAGATGTAGGGGACTGAAGTGAGGATGGGAGTGACTCATTTAGATGTGGGGCCAGAGAGTGGGCCAGAGAGGGGGGCTGAAGAGGTAATGTTCGATTTGAGTCCTAAAGGGCAAGTAAACCAGCCATGGGAAGCCCTGAAGGAAAAGCTCTCCAAGGTGGGAAGGATGACAAGTGCAGAGGTCTGGAGGCTTGTCTGAGGACAGGAGGTCAGTGAGGCTGAAGCATTGAAGTCAAAGTGGAGAGTGATAGAGGATGAGATCAAAGAAAAGGTGACGCCTAAAGCTGCTTTCACACCTGATCCAGCAAATCCACTGCTCTGGACCCTCAAAAAAATCACGCACATGTGCCCCAGGAGGCATGCCCCAAGAATGTTCCTGGTGTCCCTGTCCTCTCTCCTCAATAACGGAAGCCCAGGAACAACAGAAATGTCCATGAAGGCAAGTGGATCAATGTGTGTAGTCTATGTATACAATGGAGTATTAAGCAGCAGTCAAAAAGAATGAATCACCTTGACATGCCACACTGTAGATAGTCCCTAGGAATATAAAGCAAGAAGAAAAAGAAGGCCCCAGAAGATGAAATATTGTTTAATACTCTTTTTGGAGAATTAAAAACTACTGACATTTAAAAATATACCTTTTAAAAACTATAGATATTTGAATAAAATTGCATAAAAAGGCAAGCAAAGGCCCAGTGAACCTAGGGTTCGGGATTAGGCTCATTTCAAGTCTGGGGTGAAGGCGAAGAGGATAGGTCAGATGTTTTGAGAGCTTCTAGCATTGTTTTGGTAGTTTTGTGTTTTAGATTTTTTTTTAAGGTTAATTTGCATACAATAAAATTCACCAGTTTTAATTGTAAAATGTAATTTCTGACACACACACAGGCAGGTAACCACCGCCACCATCATGACATGGAACATTTTCATTACCCAACTAGAGAGCCCACGCACCCAACGAAAGATCTTGCACGACACATCGAAGATGGTGTGTTCTGCCACTGAGAAAGAAAGAAAGTGAAGTCACTCAGTTGTGTCTGGCTGTTTATGACCCCATGGACTGTAGCCCGCCAGACTCCTCTCTCCATGGAATTTTCCAGGCAACGATACTGGAGTGAGTTGCCATTTCCTTCTCCAGGGGATTTTCCCGACCCAGTGATCGAACCCGGGTCTCCCGCACTGCAGGCAGCCTCTTAACTGTGCAAGCCACCAGGGAAGCCCTAGGCAAAAAAATAAATACGCACGCAAACAAAAAGAAATTTTCCTCCTACCTAGTCACTTTCTACCCCTGCCCCTACCCTCCCACCTCCTGGAAACCTGTGATCTGCTTTCTGTCTCTTTAGCCTGGCCTTTTCTAGAACTTTTAAGTATAAATGAAAGCATATAGTATATATCTTATGTGTCTGGGCATCTTTCACTTAGCATAATGCTTTTGTGAGTCATATGTGTCATTATGTTAGATGTGGTTTTGCAAGCAGCAACTATATTATTTAAAACAACTATATGTCTAATAAATAAAAGTGGCCCATGAGTGGACTAACGCTATTTGATTAACCTAATTCTGTTACCTGAAATCCAGATTTAGAGAGAGAGAAAAAGAGAAAGAGAGAGAAAGAGGTGAGTGAAGGCCAGGCCCCATGAGGTCTCTTTGCAGGTCAGGCTGATAAGGAGCTGGGTCTTTAATTCCAAGCATAAGGAGAAAGCCAAGGGGTCAGGAGTGGTGGTTAAGTAGAAGAACCTGGGATCTCACTTACATTTTTGAAAAATCTCTTTCCTGGGTACTGTGTGAAGGGTTGTGGGGTGAGATTGAGGGGAACCAGCTGGAGCTATTTCAGCTGCTTGGGCAAAGTAGGGGTATGGGAGGTGGGGGTGGGGCTTGGCCTGGGGTGGTAGAGACGGAGATGGAGAGATTTGGGTGGGATCAGAAGGTATTTTGGAGACAGAGCAATATCTGAGACCATTTCAGTGAAGTGTGAAGCACAGAAAGTGAAAGTGAGTCGCTCAGTCGTGTCTGACTCTTTGCGACCCCAAGGATTGTAGCCCGCCAGGCTCCTCTGTCCATGGGATTCTCTAGGCAAGAAGACTGGAGTGGGTAGCCATGCCCTTTTCCAAGGGATCTTCCTGACCCAGGGATTGGGCCTGGGTCTCCTGCACTGCAGGCAGATTCTTTACCATCTGAGCCACCAGGGAAGCCTGTGAAGCAGAGTCTGGCAGTAAATCTGTGAACTCAGTTCACATTATTCTAATTTAGAGAAGACTCGGCACATCCTTGGCTGCTGGAAACGGCCTCACAGGCCAGGGCCGACATTTTGCAGAGTCTCGATGAACGTTTGCAGAACGAGGCAATGGGGCTCTGCAGACTTGACTGAGCCATACTTGCCTCTCCTCCACCGCCAGCACTCTGGAGACGGCCAGATTCCTTCCTGCCGGTGTCATGGATCGTACAGAGCCATCCTTTGGGGGCTGCTACATTTCGGATGCATGGGAGGAGGGCGACGCTTAGCTGCTTTCAACGGATCCCTCGTGATGGAATGCCAGGCGTCAACAGGCAGGGTTTCTTTCAAGGGTGCAGCCCCTCCGAGCACCCCCTACAGTGATGTCTGCGATGCCAACAGACTGAGCCTGCGGCCAGTGTGTGGACAACAACAGAAACAGCTGTGAAAATCCTTCAAAGCGTGATAAAAATAGCCGTGCCCTCCCTTACCCCTGTTCCCTATGGGCCTGGACATGTTTGTTTGCTCAGCTTTGAAGCTCAGAGCCATTTCCCAGACCCCGAGCAGAGGAAGAAAGGGGGAGAAACTGAAGACATGGCCGGGGAGGAAGAGGGGCAGGTCAGAGCTTCCCGGATCCCACTGTAGACGGTCTGAAACAGACACAGCCTCAATGACCTAATCCATCTCTTCTGACAGATGGGAAATGAAGACCCCGGGAACAGCGAGGACTGGCTCGGGACCCCCCCCCCCCCCCCCCCCCCGCAGAGTTTATCACTGCCTGCTCCCTGCAGGGTCACACGATAAGCCACCCCAGCCTTTATCCGGGTGGCCTTGAGTGGGTCCCAGCCTCTCTGCTGGCTCTGCAGATGGGTGTGCGGCCACCCTGGCCCCCTGCTCTGTCCCAGGGGAGTGGGACCCTCCAGGCCCGCCCCATCACTAACCCTATCAGGTCACCTTAGCCTCAAGGCCTAGCGGACATGCTGCCAGGATGCTGCTGATTAGTCCTCTGGGCTTTTCCGACCTGGGAGCAGCTGGAGCTTTTCCCCTGGGAAGAGGGAGCTGGCAGGGAGGCTGCGGGGGCCAGGTCCACAGCAGGGCTCAGCCTAAAGCTGAGCGAGTGGCGTCCTGAGCAGGAGGCGCAGAGCGAACAGAGAATTTGGAGGTGTGTCTGGAGAGGGTACAAGGGAGCTGGGGAGCCTTTTCTTAGCAGGGGGGTGCGTTTTCATTATTTCTAGTTTCCCACCAGGTGGGAAGCTTTAGGAGGGCAAAACTTGGTGGTTTATCTTTGAATTCCTAGTGCCAGGAGGAGCCTGGCACATGTACTCAACGAAGTGCACAATACGTTGAAAGAGGCAACAAATGAATGAATGAAGTTGAAGATGCCTGCCAACTCTTCCTCCCCTGACTCTCAGGAAGGGCACCGCTGGAGGCCAGCCCCTCTGAGCGTGGTCCCTTGAACGGTGGTTCTAGAGGGCAGTGTTCGGAGGGTGCTCATCCATGTCCTGTGGCAAATGAGCCAAGAGAATGAAGCCCCTGCTGTGTTCTCTGCTGGGGGCTCAACTCCCACCCAGAACCTCGTGGACACGCAGTAAAGAATCAGAGGGTCAGTGGGACTGGGAAATGGGAGATTAAACAAAGTTCACATGGATCTTTCCTGTAGGACTTGTTAGAGTCTGGAAGGTGCGAGTGTTCATCGAGAGTCAGACACAGGTGATCTTAAATCCCGGACTCTTTGACGCCTCGTTGCCCAGCCACCAGCCCCGTCCCTCTCGGGTGGGATGGCTCAGCCTCTGAGATCAGACAGGGGCCCCATCGGCCCTGCGACGGCACCAGGAAGCCGCCGAGGGGACCCAGGGCTGGGCCGCCATGCAGACGGCTCTTGCCCCGAGGAAGTCGCTGTCTCAGCTGGGACCCGGGGAGGCTGCTGGACAGCGGCACTGGGGAGGGGTGCGCGCCGGGGCCTGTCTTCCTGCAGCCGAGTCGGTGGGCTCCCGCCCGCAGTGCTCTGGGGGACAGTGCTGACCGAGGGGCTAGAGGTAGGCAGCCCCGCTCCCTCCCCACTCTCATTCCACTGCCCTCCTGGCACGTACACATCCACAAATATTTGTCGAACACCTACTAGATTCCAAGCACTGACCCGTCACCAGGGATGCTCCTGTGAAGACAGAGCCCGCAGCCAGCAGGCGGAGTGCGGCAGTAAGAACCGGGTGTGAGCGGTACTTCTGGACCATCTCTGCTCCTCACCTGGCTCCATCCTGCCCTGCTGGCCAGCCTGCTGGAAGCATCCATGGGTTCCCTGGTCCTCTGGGTTTGGTTCAGTCAGTGGAAGGTGCCAGCAGGAACCTGGAGGACTGGAAGATGGAGCGGTCGGGGTGTCTATTCCAGGGCCTGCGTCCCTCCATCAAAGGCCTTGGCGCCTATCAGGGGACCTTCTCCTTTCCCCACAGCTCCTTCCTCAGGGCTCCATTAACTGCCTTCTCCCTCTGCCCCTTCAGGCCTGGGGGTGGTGTCAGTTCCCACTGTTGCAAGCCTTGAAATGCCCCCACCATTCCTTGCTAGTTTCTCCAACCCCACCTGCACTTTTATTAAATATCCCTCAGTTACCTCCTGGGCTTGATGCCTGTTCCCTTCCCGGACCCTGACCTGTGATACACTTTTGTTTGAATATAACAGAGAACCCAAATAATGGCGCATGAATAAGAGAGAAACGTATTTTCCTCTAACCTTAAAGTCTGGGCTTCCCAGGTGGCTCCGTGGTAAAAAACCTGCCTGCCAAAGCAGAAGACATGGGTTCGATCCCTGGGTCAAGAGGACCCCGTGGAGGAGGAAATGGCAACACATTCCAATATTCTTACCTGGGAAACACCAGGGACAGAGGGGCCTGGCGGGCTACAGCCCACGGGGTCACAAAGAATCGGATACGACCTTGCAGCTCAGCACGCGAACATGCAGCTGCAGAGTCCAGGCTGGCATTGCGGTGTTGCTCTGGGAAGTCATCTGCTCTTTCTATTTCTCAGTTCCTCCATCGCTAGGAATGTGCCCTCATCCTCAAGGCATGGGTTCTGTTGTGTTTTTCCCCCTCCAAATTCCCTGGTAACTCAGAAAGTAACCTTATATGGGCATAGGGTCACTGCAGATGTAATTAGTTAAGATGAGGTCATTTGGGTGGGCCCTAATCTAATATGACTTGGATCTTTATAAAAAGCTGAAATTTAGACACCGAGAGACACATGCAGAAGGAAGACAGCCCCCTACAAGCCAAGGAGAAGGGCCTGGAACAACCCTCAGAAGGAACTTACCTCCCTGACCCCTTGATTTTAGACTTCTAGCCTCTAGACCCTTGAGAGAATATATTTCTGGTGTTTAAATGACCCAGTTTGTGGCCCCAGGAAACTAACACAGCCTGCAATGGCCTCTACACCACACCACACCACATTCCAGACGGAGAAAAAGGAAGGGGCAAGCTGACACATTATCTTTAAGCACCCAACCTGGCATTTGTGTCCGTCTCCTCTGACTATGCTCGAAAACCAGCCTGTGGTCCCCCGCTGGCTGCCTTGGAGACTGGGAAACGTCCTGGCACAGGGAAAATGCCTCTTACCGGGGCAGAAAGGGAGATGAGATATGGGGGGCAGCTGCAGGTTCCTGGCACCAAGAACCAGGAATGCTTTCCGATGGCAGCCGCAGGAAACCCTGCCTAAGGTAAACAGTTAGGAACTCTACCATCTCTCAGGACTTGACTTCAAGTCTGCGAGGGAGAGCACGGGGGAGGCCCACCCAGGTTTGGGGTCCATGCTCCGCTGTTCCCAGGGCTCCGCCCTACACAGGCGCTGGTTTCCTCCTCTGGCTGGAAAGTCAGACAGCTGCCCCTGCCCGTGTCAGTTCAGTCCGGGTCAAACCAGAAAACGGGAATCTCAAGTATTTGACGCGAAGGGAACTGGTTCTGCAGGTGAGGGGAGTGCTAAGAAGACAACAGGGCTTAGAGCATGGTCACGACTACCTTCCAGGGTGGGGGACAGAGGAGTGAGCTGAGCTGGGCTTGCTCAGCAGAAGTGGGGCCCGGCCCAGGCCCGTCCAGTGGGAGCCGTGGAGCATGTGCCATGGAGAAAGACCCTGGTTCCTCTCCTCTTCCCGGCCTCCCATCTCCACCAGCGCCTCCCACTGGCTGAACCCAAGTGGAAACCAGCTGTCACGGGTGCCTGGGAAGCCAAGCCTGCAGGAGTCAGTCCCCCAGTCCCTGGCCCAACCATGATACGGGGAGGAATCAATCTGAGTCTGGAGCCTGGGTCCCCAGGGTCCCCTGGGTCCCCTGGGTCCCCCAGTGGGAGGGGATGGGAAGGGAAGGGAGAGATGGGACTGGAGCCCCCTGCCAGCCAGGTGCCCCAGAGCCTTGGGGCCCTTTGAAGGATCTGTAATAGGAGAACAACATGGGAGTCCCCCGCGTCCAGTGGTCAGCACTTGGCACTCTCACTGCTGGGGCCCGGGTTCGATCCCTGGTCGGGGGAATTAAGATTCTGCGAGCCATGTGGAGCACCCAAAAAAACTCCCAAGGGAACAACACGATCCAACATGTATTTAGACTCTCTCTGACTTCGGAGTAAAGAGGAGCAAGAATACCGTCGGGGAGATAGCTGGGGTTCCATAGAGGTTGTCCGGGTAGCCAGGGTGAGGGCAGAGAGAAGCAGGTGGGCAGAGGACAAAGGTGAACTCTCAAGAAAGACAAAGCCTGGAACTGACAAGGGGACCACAGGGACGGGCACAGACGTGCCAGGCCAACCCAACTCTGCATCCCAGGCACACAGCCACCCATGGGGCCTGCACACAGCAGGCACTCACTCTGTGCCCCTCGTGTGCGTACACACAGGCTCCCACACAGACACTCCACTGTGCTGGACCCACCACGGCTCATCCTAACCGGCTGCCAACCTGCCCTCTACGTGGAACAGTGCATCTTCCTGGAAGGCTTTCGGCCACCAGGAACAGATGACACGGTTAAAAGCTGAAATGATTATGGTGTTCTCACCTAACCAGGTGGAGAAGGCAATGGCACCCCACTCCAGTACTCTTGCCTGGAGAATCCCACGGACGGAGGAGCCTGGTAGGCTGCAGTCCATGGGGTCACGAAGAGTCGGACATGACCGAGCAACTTCACTTTCATTTTTCACTTTCATGCACTGGAGAAGGAAATGGCACCCCACTCCAGTGTTCTTGCCTGGAGAATCCCAGGGATGGGGGAGCCTGGTGGGCTGCCGTCTATGGGGTCGCACAGAGTCAGACACGACTGAAGCGACTTAGCAGCAGCAGCAGCACCTAACCAGGAGGCAGGGGTGGGGGTGGAGAGGCAGGCCAGTTGCCAGCCGCTTAACTCAGAGGCACTGTGAGGCCCCTGGGGACCCAGGCTCTTGCCGTCTTCATGCTCTGCCAGCCTCTGTGAGGTGATGTCTCCTCTTGAGCTGCCTCCTTCACTGTCGCAGGAGCAAGACAAGGATTTGAATGCAGGCGGTTTATTCTGGAGGTGATCCCAAGAAGCCCGTGTAGCGGAGCAGAGAAGGTAAGGAAGTTAACATGGCATGTGGTAGCGGACAGCTGGGGTCCAAGCCACCGGGAACTCTGGGGGTCAAGGCCTCGGGATTGTTCCACCTACTTGTGAGGAGGCTGCGAGCGTGTTTTCCCACACCCATTCCCTGAGGACCATGGCGTGTGTGTGCACAGGGTAGGGTCACTCACACGCACATCTCCATCGTGCCCGGGGCATGGTGTGCAAGCACGCGCTTGGAACGGGCACCTTGGCTCCCCGATGTCCGCACCCCTGAGCACACACACAGGAGACCACACACGTGCTTGATTCGCATACACACTGGGGAGTGCACACCCTCCTCCCGGTTAAAGCAAGCACTTGTCTTAGTCGCTTGGGCTGCTGTGACATAATGCCATAGACTCAGTGGCTTAAACAACAGACATTTATATCTGACAGCTCTGGAGGCTGGGAAGTCCAAGATCGAGGTGCCAGCAGATCCTGTGTCCTGGTTTGCTGATGGCCATCTGCTCACAAAGATCAGACACAACTTAGCGATGGAACAACAGTCTCCTCTCATGGTGGAAGGCAGAGAGCAAGAAAGCCAGCTCTCATGTCTCTTCTTACAAGGGCACCGATACCTTTCATGAGCGCCCTATTCTCTCTTGACCTGTTACCTCTTGAAGACCCCGCCTTCTCTATCATCACACTGGGGGTTAGACTTCAACATAAGGATTTAGGGAGACACAGACATTCAATCCGTAGCAACCTCTCTCACTGCTTCATCCTCTGGTCTTTGGCTTGGGCCTTTCAATGGCTATGGAACTAAACATGTTTGGCAAGAACCCCACCCTGAGGAGCCCCTAAAGTGGAATCACTGGCAGAAGCTGCAGGGCAGGTGGAGTGAAGTCGGGGAGACCAACCAGCTCCACCCTGAGTCGTGAAGGAACTCTCCAGCCCGGGAGGTAATCTTTAAAGTTACCAGCAGGGAGTGCAAGAGAGCCATGATTGTCTCTCCAGGTTTCTTTTTTTCCTAGTTGGTTGCCTGGTTTGTGTAAAAATGTGTTTGTCTCTGGTTGTTTGAGGGAGAGGCGGGGTCTCAGAGTTTCCTCATGGAAGTTTAGCTGAGGGAGACGAATATGCTCATCAGCAGTTCTAGGGCCAGCATCACTCAGGCTGCAAGGCCCAGACATAGCATTGGTACCCAGTTCATGTCAGATGAATGGATAAGTGGGTGGATGGATGGATGGATGGATGGATGGATGGATGAATGGATGATTAGGGGAATGAGAGAGAGATGACCCAAGAGGGAAAAGATAAGAAAAAGAGAAGAATAAAAGGTAAATAGGGGAGAATAAAAGGTAAAAAGAGAAGAGTTGGAAAGAAGAATTGGAAAAAGAAAGCTGGACAGAAGACACACTGGAAAAGAATGAGAGGAATGAGAGAAAGGCAGGAAGCGGTGCGGCAGGAGATGTGAGGGAAGAAGGCGGCGCTAAATCGGCCTCAAGTGCTGCTTTTCCTACCTGCTGCCCACTCCTCCGCTGCCGTGCCCCCCATTTTTCTAGGCCAGTTGGGACTGGCTCCTTCCCTGGGAAGGGCTCCCTGAGCCCGGGGTTGGGATCGGTCCTTCTGGCCTTTTTGCTGCCGCATCTGGGACCCCCGGTCTGTTGGGCTACATGGGGCAGTGCAGTCAGACAGACACAGAGTTGGTTTGAATTCAAACCAATCCATTTAACCATTAACTAAGACACCTGACCTCTCTGCGCCTTGGTTTCCTCAGCTGGGGTTATACCAGTAGCTCCCTCGTAGTTTTTTTTTGATCATCTGGGTAGGTAGGGCATTTAGCATGGGGCTTGGCGCTGAGTGCTGAAGAAAAGGTGACAATCACTGCCCTTGCATTCCAGAAAGTCCCAGCCTCAGATGGTCTGTTTCATGGTTGTTTGCCTCGATTTGGGGTTCAGGAGAGTGTGCCATTTAAATGACAGTCAAACACTACTGGGATCCATGTAAGCTCCTCAAAAACATTCATCTTTCCATAAATCATTTCTTAAATAACTTTACTGATTTATTTTTGGCTGCACTGGGTTTTCATTGCTATGTGAGGGCTTTCTCTAGTTGCGGCGAGTGGGGGCTACTCTGTGTTGCGGTGCATGGACTTCTCTTTGCAGCGGTTTCTCTTGTTGAGGAGCACAGGCTCTAGGCGCACTTGCTTCAGGACTTGCAGCTTGCAGGCTCTAGAGCATGGACTCAATCGTGGTGGTGCTTGGCTTAGCTACTGTGCGGCAGGTGGAATCTTCCTGGACCAGGGGTTGAACCTGTGTCCCCTGCATTGGTAGGAGGATTCTTATCCACCGTGCCACCAGGGAAGTCCCATAAATCATTTTTTACACATAAAAGAATATCTATTTCAGTGTTGCTTGAAATAGCCAAACATAATTGGGAACAACTTAAATGTATATCGACAGGAGCATGGATAAATCATGGTATATTTGTAGAATGAAGCACTAGAGAGTGAAAATTAACTCAATCTCCATGTATCAACATGGCTAGTTCTCAAAAGCATTTTCATACAGTAGGAAGGCAAATTATGGAATGATGCATTTAGTATGATACCATAATACAAATAGCATTCAGATACAGGCAAATCAGTCATATGTGGGATAGAAATGTGTGGGGACAGGATAAACATGATAGTGAAGATCAACAGCAATCAGGCTGGTGACACCCTCCGACCAGGGAGGGAGTAGGGTTGACCAGGTCTTCAGGTGGCTTCAATGGTATTTGTAAACTGGACTTGCTTTTTATTTTATTTACTTACTTTTTGGTCACTCCATGTGGCACTGGGGATCTCAGTTCCCCAACCAGGGTCTCTGCAGTGGATGCGCGGAGTCTTAACCACTGGACTACCAGGGAAGTCCTGAGCTGGATTTGTTTCTGAGTTCCTTGAATATGATACGAGACTGAGACCATCTCTGCTTTGATCTCCACAACAAATACAATGAAGAAACTGAGGCTCAGGGAGGCAGGCAAAGTACCCACACTCACCCAGCCTCTAAGAGGCAGAGGTGGGAACCAAACCCGGGTCTGCTGACCCCAGCTGTCTTCCCTGCACACATAGGCCGCTTCCTGTTTACTGAGTGGCTGGCGATGGTCTCAGGGACACAGTGGGTGCTGCAGAGCTGGCGCAGAGCAGCTGAGCTCTGCGGGTTGGGCTCGGCGGTGGGCTCTGGCCCCCCGGACTCAGGGCTCAGACCCAGGCCTGGTAGCCGCTTGGGCCCAGACCAGGCCCAGGGGAAGTGTCCTGCCTTCCAGCCTGTTTCCTGGTGCTTTCCCAGAGGGGTCAGAGGTGAGGGCTGGAGCCAGTCTTGGGCAGGGTCTACAGCAGGAAGTGGAGGCCTCCAAGCCTCCTAGCTGGCTCATCTCCTGTTCCCATGGCCACACTCAACTCCCACTCAACTCCTGCTGCAGGGCAGGCGCCCAGGGGTACAAGCACGTGGATGGTGAGCTCCGCCCCAACTACAGACTCCAAACACTTTAGGGGTGGAGGTGTTCTAGAACTTGGCCTGGGGGTCATTCAGTCTGTTCTTCCTTCCTTCAAATAACTCACTAGGTACTGGGGGCTGTGCTGGGCCCTGAGGAGACAGCCCGTTTCCTCTCGGGGCTCAGTGTCTGCTCAGGGAGGTCAGACATGTAAAGAGCTGCTGAGAGTCACTTCAGTCGTGTCTGACTCTGTGCGACCCCATAGACAGCAGCCCACTAGGCTCCTCTGTCCACAGGATTCTCCAGGAAAGAATACTGGAGTGGGTTGCCATTTCCTTCCCCAACATGTAAATAGACAAACACCCAATAGACATTCAGTACATGTTTGGACTAAGGCGGGAGACACGGGTTTGATCCCTGGTCCGGGAAGATCCCCTAGAGAAGAAAATGGCAACCCACTCTAGTATTCTTGCCTGGGAAATTCCATGGACAGAAGAGCCTGGCGGGCTACAGCCCATGGGGTTGCAAAGAGTCGGACACTACTTGCTGACTGAACAGCAACAACAAAATGAAGACATCTAATAAAATATCAGCGCTGGAAGGGCTGCTGGAGCCCGGCCCTTGTGGCCCAGAGTGGGGCCTTGACTTGCTCACGTCACAGAGTAGTCTGAGGGCATAACTGAAGCCAGCACCCAGGACCCCAGATTCCATCCTCTTTCTGCTGCCTCCCATTCCTGCTTTTTTTTTTTTTTAACTTGATAGTTGTGAAATATTCCAAGCATACAGAAAAGTTTAAAGACTAGTACTTTTCCCCTTCGGAACACAGCACCAAGCTTTGTCACATCTCCCCAGGGGTCTCTGGCACTTCCCTTCCCAGCCCAAATCAATCAGATCCTCTCCTCTCTTGGGACATGTTTCTTTCATGCGCTCCACATAGGAGCTTTTTTAAAAAAGGAGCTGTGAGTTGTTTTCTGACACCCACCAACTTTGCAATTCTCTGACACCCACTGGGTACCCAACAGTTCATTTCTAGCACTGTCTCCCGGGTATCCCCCGTAAGTTAGCTCAGTTCCGTAAGACTGTCCCCACTTCAGACACCAGTGGCTGGAGCTACCCTTGTACAATTTTTTTTTTTTTTTTTTTTGGCTGCTTGGCTTTCAGGATCTTAATTCTCACCAAGGATCAAACTCAGGCCTCTGGCAGTGGAAGCACAGAGTCATAGCCACTGAACGGAATTGCAAGGGAATTTCCTACCACTGTATTTCTGACCTAACTGGCCATAAATTGGGAGTTCCCGCCACTCCCTCCTTAGGTTTGATAATTTGCTAGAATAGTTTGTAGAACTCAGGGAAACACCTTACTTGTGTTTACCAGTTCAGTTCAGGTCAGTCGCTCAGTCATGGCCAACTCTTTGCGACCCCATGAATCTCAGCACGCCAGGCCTCCCTGTCCATCACCAACTCCCGGAGTTTACTCAAACTTATGTCCATCGAGTCAGTGATGCCATCCAGCCATCTCATCCTCTGTCGTCCCCTTTTCCTCCTGTCCCCAATCCCTCCCAGCATCAGGGTCTTTTCCAATGAGTCAACTCTTCGCATGAGGTGGCCAAAGTATTGGAGTTTCAGCTTCAGCATCAGTCCTTCCAATGAACACCCAGGACTGAATCTCCTTTAGGATGGACTGGTTGGATCTCCTTACAGTCCAAGGGACTCTCAAGAGTTAATGGAGTCCAAATAGAGTTTTAGACGTAGAGAACAAATTTATGGTCACTGGGGCGTAAGGAGATGTCAGGGGTAAATTGGAAGATTGACATATTCATACTACTACGTAACAGATAGCTAATAAGGACCTCCTGCATAGCACAGGGAATTCTGCTCAGTGCTCTGTAACGGCCTGTATGGGGAAAGAATATTTTTTAAAAAGAGTGGATATGTGAGTGTATATGTAACTGATTCACTTTGCGTACACCTGAAAGTAGCACAACATTGTAAATCAAGCATACTCCAATCAAAGTTGATTTAAAAAATTAGAAAGGAGTTCCATGAGCTCAGAGGTGAAGACATACACAGGACGAGATCCAGAAGGGTCTAAGTGCGCATGGTAGAGACTCACGGATGCCATTATTCAGAAGGACAGGCCTGGGACAGTCTTCAGAGACAATTCAGTCCCACTATCTCCTCTCCAGCTGGGCAAACTGAGGCCCAGGTCGTTCAGTGCGTGAAGAACACAGCTGGGGGGATTTCCTGGCAATCTGGTAGGTAGGATTTGGTGCTTTCACTGCCGTGGGCCCTGGTTCAATCCCTGGTTGGGGAACTAAGTTCCCATAATCGCTGCAGCCAAAAAATAAAAGTGAGAGAACACAGCTGGGCCTGGAACCTAACCCCCTCACCTGCCAAACACGGAGCAGCTGGGACCTACGGCTCCTCAGTGGTGAAGAATCCACCCCCGATGCAGGAGACTCAGGTTTGATCCTTGGGTCAGGAAGACCCCCTGGAGCAGGAAACGGAAGCCCACTCCAGTATTCTTGCCTGGGAAATCCCAGGGACAGACAGCCTGGCGGGCTACAGTCTGTGGAGTCGCAAGAGAGTCAGACACGACTTAGCGACTAAACAACATCACTGAGAGTTTACAACGCGGCGAGGAGTTACAACTTTTGGGAGCAAGTTTTCTTATTATCCCCGTTTCCAGATGAGGCAGTTGAGACTCAGATAAGGGAAGTAAACTAGCCCAAAGGTCTGATGTCTGGTAAAAAAAAAAAAAAAGCACAAAGCAGAATCTCAGGGCCAAGTTCCTCTCTGGGTAGACAAAGGATCTACCTCACAATGTTCTTGAAAGGATCTGGTCACCTAAAGCATGTTTACAGGAAGGGAAACGTGAAGAACGGGGTGAGGGCCGTGTATTCCACGTCAGGCTTTTCTGTCCAGAGGTGTTGTCACCCTCTGTCACCCAGCGCCTCGGGCCAAGTCTGTCACAGGCGGCTCGCGGCACGGATGAGGACGCAGCAGAGGTCACTGAGGTGGGAGAAGGGCACAGCTTTGCTGAGGGAAGATGACAGTCACGGCTGGACTTCCCTGGCGGCCCAGTGGTCACGACTCTGCGCTTCCATCGCAGGGGGAGTGGGTTCGATCCCTGGTAGAGGAGCTCAGATCCCGCAAGCCGCACCGTGTGGCCAGAGACAGAGCAAGATGGCGGTCAAGGACGAGGGGGCTGAGACTCGTCCGGAAGCAGGGGCTCAGAGTGGGAGAGGCCAGGGACCGGAACAGTGCCCTGGGCTTCCCCGGGAATAGAGGCGGAGGCTCTGCACTTCGCAGGGCATGGGAATGGAGGGTTGAGCTTTTGATTTGATTATTAAAGGAAAAGCTCATCACAGAAGACTGGAGGGCTTCGGGTCCACCTGTCACATGTGGAAAACCCTTAGCCAAGCGGCTCCACTCAGGAAATGCTAAACCTGTGAGGATTGCCCTGGAGGCAGTAGGGCAGAGGGCAGGGGGCAGGCCTGAGCCACGCTGCTCCGGTTCATGTCTTGGCCATGCTCTTTTAGGTGAATTCACTCACCTCTGCCTTTCAAGTTCTTGTCTAAAAAAATGGAGATGCTATTAACATCTCCCTTGTAAGGTTGTAGTGGGGAGCAAATGAGTAAATACATGTAAAACACTCAGTACAGAGTAGTAGTCTGGGTTCCCCAGAGAAATGGAATCAATAGGAAATGACATATATATATATATATATATTTCTGAGTCTTCTATATCTTGTGTTTGAGCTACTATTACAAAATTACTATAGACTGACAGACTGAGTGACTTAAACATTTCTTTCTCATAGTTATGAAGGCCGGGAAGTCTAAGATCAAGGCATCTGCAGACTCAGTATCTAGTGAAAGCTCACCCCCTGGGTCAGAGATGGCTGCCTCTTCACTGCATTCCCAAAGAACGCAAGGGGCAAGGGTGTTCTCTGGGGTCTCCTTTATGAGGGGACTAATCCCATTCATGTGGTCTTTACCCTTAGTGGCCTAATCACTTCAGTTCAGTTCAGTCGCTCAGTCATGTCTGACTCTTTCCACCCCATGGACTGCAGCATGCCAGGCCTCCCTGTCCATCACCAATTCCTGGAGTTTACTCAAACTCACATCCATCGAGTCAGGGATGATGCCATCCAACTATCTCATCCTCTGTTGTCCCCTTCTCCTCATGCCTTCAATCTTTCCCAGCATCAGGGTCTTTTCAAATGAGTCAGTTCTTCGGCATCAGGTGGCCTAAGTAGTGGAGTTTCAGCGTCAGCATCAGTCCTTCCAATGAACACCCAGGACTGATCTCCTTTAGGATGGACTGGTTTGATCTCCTTGCAGTCCAAGGGACTCTGAAGAGTCTTCTCCAACACCACAGTTCAAAAGCATCAGTTCTTCAGCACTCAGCCTAATCATTTCCCACCTCTAAATCCCATCACACTGGGGATTATGTTTCAACATAAAAATTTGGGGGGGGGGGGCACAAACTTCTATACACACACACACACACACACACACACATAAATAGCAATATATATACTATATGCTATAATATATGTTGCACACTATATGTATATATACTATATTATTTTTATATTTATATATACACATATATTTATTATTGATTATTAGGTATTACCTCATGTTGTTACAAAGGCTGAGAAGTCACATGATCTCCTGTCTGCAAGCTGGAACTCCAGGAAAGCTGGCGATATAGTGCAAAGGTCTAAGGACCAGGCAGCTGATGGTAGAGATTCCAACCTAGGTCTGATGCGCTGAGAACCAGGAGCATCAAGGGCAGAAGATGGATGTCCCAGCTCAACTGGTCAGGCAGAGAGTGACTTTAACCTTCTTCTGCCTTTTTCTTCTATTCAGGCCCTCAATGGATTAGATGATGCCCAGCCAGAAGGGGAGGCCAGTTTGCTTTACTCAGCCCACCAATTCACATGCTTCTCTCATCTAGATGCATCTGTATAGACACACCCAGAGGGAATGTTTAACCAGATACGTGGGCGTCTCATGTCCCAGTCTAGTGAATGCATAAAATTACACACAGCAACACACACAGCAGCTGGAACCCCGGAAACTTTCAGTTTATCCAGATCATCATTATTATGGTTTTATGGGTGAGGAAACAGAGGTTCAAAATGTGAAGTCTGGATAAAGAACAAGGTAGTGCCAACATGGCAGAGTAGAAAGACGTGTGCTCATCTACTCCTGTGAGAACTCCAAAATTACAACTCGCTCCTGAATAACCATTGACAGGAGAATGTTGGATCCCACCAGAAACAGATACCCCATGTCCAAGGGCAAAGGAGAAATCCCAGAAATGTGGTAGGAAGGGTGAAATTGTGTTTAGAATCAAACCACATACCCACCAGAGATGCTTGGAGGATTCAAACAAAATCTTGTGCCCACCAGGAGACCCCACAGAGACTGAGCCAAACCTGTCTTTGAGTGTTTGAGTGTCTCCTGCGGAGGTCCAGGTCCGCAGTGGACTGCCTCAGGGGCAGGGGCTCTGGGTGCAGCAGACCTGGGTGTGACATAAGCCTTCTTGGAGGAGGTCACCATTAACCCCACCATAGAGCTGCCAGAACTTAACATAGGACTGGGAAACAGATTCTTGGAGGGCACAAACAAAACCTCATGTGCACTAGGACCCAGGAGAAAGGAGCAGTGACCCCACAAGAGACTGACCCAGACTCGACCATGAGCATCCAGGAGTCTCTGGCGGAGGCGTGGGTTGGTGGTGGCCTGCTGCAGGGTCAGGGGCACTGAGGGGGGCACTGCATGCATGGGACGTTTTGAAGGAGGTTGCTATTATCTTCATTACTTCCACTATAGTTTGCTCTCAGGTCAAACAACAGGGAAGGAACACAGTCCTGCCCATCAACAGAAAATTGGATTAAAGATTTATGGATCATGGCCCTGCCCATCAGAACAAGACCCAGTTTCCCTGCAGTCAGTCTCTCCCATCAGGAAGCTTCCATAACCCTCTTATCCTTATCCCTCAGAGGGCAGACAGACTGAAAACCACAATCGCAGAAAACTAATCAAACTGATCACATGGACCACAGCCTTGTCTGACTCAATGAAACTATGAGCCATGCCATGTAGGGCCACCTAAGACGGATGGGTCATGGTGGAGAGTTCTGACAA
The DNA here is from genome assembly GCF_033118175.1 of Dama dama. Classification (NCBI taxonomy): domain Eukaryota; kingdom Metazoa; phylum Chordata; class Mammalia; order Artiodactyla; family Cervidae; genus Dama; species Dama dama. The sequence goes on along the minus strand of NC_083688.1, from coordinate 5,264,188 downwards.
AACATGGTCCACTGGAGAGGGGAATGGCAAACCACTTCAGTATTCTTGCCTTGAGAACCCCATGAACAGTATGAAAAGACAAAAGATAGGACACTGAAAGATGAACACCCCAGGTCGGTAGGTGCTACTGGAGATCAGTGGAGAACTAACTCCAGAAAGAATGAAGAGACAAGCCAAAGCAAAAACAATGTCCTGTTTTAAAGTGACTGGTGATAGAAGTAAAGTCCGATGCTGTAAAGAACAATATTGCATAGGAACCTGGAATGTTAGGTCCATGAATCAAGGTAAATTGGAAGTGGTCAAACAGGAGATGGCAAGAGTGAACATTGACATTTTTGGATTCAGTGAACTAAAATGGACCGGAATGGGTGAATTTAACTCAGATGACCATTATATCTACTACTGTGGGCAGGAATCCCTTAGAAGAAACAGAGTAGCCCTCATAGTCAACAAAAGAGTCCAAAATGCAGGACTTAGGAGCAATCTCAAAAATGACAGAATGATCTCTGTTCGTTTCCAAGGCAAACCATTCAATATCACGGTAATCCAAGTCTATGCCCTGACCAGTAATGTTGAAGAAGCTGAAGTTGAATGGTTCTGTGAAGACCTACAAGACCTTCTAGAACTAACACCCAAAAAAGATATCCTTTTCATTACAGGGGAATGGAATGCAAAAGTATGAAGTCAAGAAATACATGGAGTAACAGGCAAATCTGGCCTTGGAGTACAGAATGAAGGAGGGCAAAAGCTAACAGAGTTTTATCAAGAGAGTGCATTGATCATAGCAAACACCCTCTTCCAACAACACAAGAGATGACTCTACACATGGACGTCACCAGATGGTCAATACTGAAATCAGATTGATTATATTCTTTGCAGACAAAGATGGAGAAGCTCTATACAGTCAGCAAAAACAAGACTAGGAGCTGACTGTGGCTCAGATCAGAAACTCTTTATTGCCAAATTCAGACTTAAATTGAAGAAAGGAGGGAAAACCACTGGACCCCTGAGGTATGACCTAAATCCAATCCCTTACGATTATACAGTGGAAGTGACAAATAGGTTCAAGGGATGCAATCTGATAGACAGAGTGCCTGAAGAACTATGGATGGAGATTCATGACATTGTACAGGAGGCAGTGATCAAGACCATTCCCAAGAAAAAGAAATGCAAAAAGGCAAAATGGTTGTCTGAGGAGGCTTTACAAATAGCTATGAAAAGAAGAGAAGCTAAAGACAAAGGAGAAAAGGAAAGATATACCATTTGAATGCAGAGTTCCAAAGAATAGCAAGGAGAGATAAGAAAGCCTTCCTCAGTGATCAATGCAAAGAAATAGAGGAAAACAACAGAATGAGAAAAACTAGAGATCTCTTCAAGAAAATTAGAGATACCAAGGGAACATTTCATGCAAAGATGGGCACAATAAAGGACAGAAATGGTATGGACCTAACCGAAGCAGAGGATATTAAGAAGAGGAGGCAAGAATACACAGAAGAACTATACAAAAAAGATCTTCATGACCCAGATAACCACAATGGTGTGATCACTCACCTAGAGCCAGACATCCTGGAATGCAAAGTAAAGTGGGCCTTAGGAAGCCTCACTATGAACAAAGCTAGTGGAGGTGATGGAATTCCAGTTGAGCTATTTCAAATCCTAGAAAATGATGCAGTGAAAGTGCTGCACTCAATATGTCATCAATTTTGGAAAACTCAGCAGTGGCCATGGGACTGGAAAAGGTCAGTTTTCATTCCAATCCCAAAGAAAGGCAATGCCAAAGAATGTTCAAACTATTGCACAATTGCACTCATCTCACACGCTAGCAAAGTAATGCTCAAAATTCTCCCAGCCAGGCTTCAACAGTACGTGAACTGTGAACTTCCAGATATTCAAGCTGGTTTTTTTTGTTTTTTTTTTTTTTTCATTTACTTTTATTAGTTGGAGGCTAATTACTTGAAAATATTGTAGTGGTTTTTGCCATACATTGACATGAATCAGCCATGGATTTACATGTGTTCCCCATCCCGATCCCCCCTCCCACCTCCCTCCCCATCCCATCCCTCTGGGTCATCCCAGCGCACCAGCCCTGAGCACTTGTCTCATGCATCCAACCTGGACTGGCAATCTGTTTCACGCTCGATAATATACATGTTTTGATGCTGTTCTCTCAGATCATCCCACCCTCGCCTTCTCCCATAGAGTCCAAAAGTCTGTTCTATACATCTGTGTCTCTTTTTCTGTCTTGCATATAGGGTTATCGTTACAGTACATATACACAGTGGAATATTACTCAGCCATTAAAAAGAATACATTTGAATCAGTTCTAATCAGATGGATAAAACTGGAGCCCATTATACAGAGTGAAGTAAGCCAGAAAGATAAACATCAAGCTGGTTTTAGAAAAGGCAGAGGAACCAGAGATCAAATTGCCAACATCTGTCAGATCATCGAAAAAGCAAGAAAGCTCTAGAAAAACATGTACTTTTGTTTTATTGACTACGCCAAAGCCTTTGACTGTGTGGATCACAACAAGCTGTGGAACATCCTTAAGGGTATGGGAATACCAGAACACTGGAGCTGCCTCTTGAGAAATCTGTATGCAGGTCAAGAAGCAACAGTTAGAACTGGACATGGAACAACAGCCTGGTTCCAAACAGGAAAAGGAGTACGTCTAGGCTGTATATTGTCACCCTGCTTATTTAACTTATATGCACAGTACATCTTGAGAAATGCTGGACTGGATGAAGCACAAGCTGGAATCAAGATTGCCAGGAGAAATATCAATAACCTCAGATACACAGATGACACCACCCTTATGGCAGAAAGTGAAGAACTAAAGAGCCTCTTGATGAAAGTGAAAGAGAAGAAAGAAAAAGTTGGCTTAAAACTCAACATTCAGAAAACTAAGATCATGGCATCCAGTCCCATCACTTCATGGAAAATAGATGGGAAACAGGTAAACAGTGGCTGATTTTATTTTTTTGGGCTCCAAAATCACTGCAGATGGTGACTGCAGTCATGAAATTAAAAGATGCTTGCTCCTTGGAAGAAGAGTTATGACCAACCTAGACAGCATATTAAAAAGCAGAGACATTATTTACCAACAAAGGGCCGTTTGGTCAAGGCTATAGTTTTTCCAGTAGTCATGTATGGATGTGAGAGTTGGACTATAAAGAAAGCTGAGCATGGAAGAACTGATGATTTTGAACTGTGGTGTTGGAGAAGATTCTTGAGAGTCCCCTGGATAGCAAGGAGATCCAACCAGTTCATCCTAAAGGAAATCAGTCCTGAATATTCATTGGAGGGACTGATGCTGAAGGTTAAACTTCAATACTTTGGCCACCTGATGCGAAGAACTGACAAATTTGAAAAGACCCTGACGCTGGGAAAGATTGAGAGAGGGAAGAGAAGGGGACGACAGAGGATGAGATAGTTGGATCTCATCAACATGGACTCAATGGACATGAGTTTGTATAAACTCATGAGGAGTTGGTGATGGACAGGGAGGCATGGCGTAATGCAGTCCATGGGGTGGCAAAGAGTTGGACACTACTGAGCAACTAAACTGAACTGAACTGTGGTATAAATGGCTGATGTCAAGCGACTAGTGGTTCAATAACAGGTTCACCAGATTCTAGAATATTTCGAAAAAGACTTTTGAGAGCCAGTATGAGCTGGCTCGCATGTACCACTACAGCACACTGTGCCTGCAACATGGGGGTATTTCATAAACATTAGCGATTATTGCAAGTCAGCTGAGCCAGCAGTGTTCACTGGGCACCTTCCTTACTCCTATTTTACAGAGCAGGAGGTAGAGGTTTGGAGAAGTTCAATGCTTATCCAAGGTCACAGCACAAACCAGTTGCTTACTGTCCTTCTCCCAGTAGAAATGTATATAAGGATATATAAATAGAGGAAAACAATAGAATGGAAAAGGCTAGAGATCTCTTCAAGAAAACTGGACATACCAAAGGAAATACCAAGGGTAAAATGGAGATACCATGCAAAAATGAATACAATAAAGGACAGAAACAGCAAGGACCTAACAGAAGCAGAGGAGATTAAGAAGTGGTGTCAAGAATACACAAAAGAACTATACAATAAAGGTCTTAATGACCCAGACAACCACAATGGTGTGATCACTCACCTAGAGCCAGACATTCTGGAGTGTGAAGTCAAGTGGGTCTAAGGAACCACTACTGCAAACAAAGCTAGTAGAGGTATGGAATTCCAGCTGAACTGTTTCAAATCCTAAAAGATGATGCTGTGAAAGTGTTGCACTCAATATGCCAGCAAATTTGGAAGAAGTTCAGTTCAGTTCAGTTCAGTCGCTCAGTCGTGTCCAACTCTTTGCGACCCCACGGACTGCAGCATGCCAGGCCTCCCTGTCCATCACCAACTCCCGAAGTTTACTCACTCTCATGCCCATCGAGTCGGTGATGCCACCCAACCATCTCATCCTCTGTTGTGCCCTTCTCCTCCTGCCTTCAATCTTTCCCAGCATCGGGGTCTTTTCCAATGAGTCAGCTCTTCACATCAGGTGGCCAAAGTATTGGAGTTTCACCTTCAGCATCAGTCCCTCCAATGAATATTCAGGACTGATTTCCTTTAGGATGAACTGGTTGGATCTCCTTGCAGTCCAAGGGACTCTCAAGAGTCTTCTCCAACACCATAGTTCAAAAGCATCAGTTCTTCCATGCTCAGCTTTCTTTATAGTCCAACTCTCACATCCATACATGACTACTGAAAAACCATAACCTTGAGCAGATGGCCTTTTGTTGGTAAAGTAATGTCTCTGCTTTTTATATGCTGTCTAGGTTGGTTATAACTTTTCTTCCAAGGAGTAAGCATCTTTTAATTTCATGACTGCAGTCACCATCTGCAGTGATTTTGGAACCCCCAAAATAAAGTCAGCCACTGTTTCCCATCTATTTGCATGAAGTGATGGGACTGGATGCCATGATCTTAGTTTTCTGAATGTTGAGCTTTAAGTCAACTTTTTCACTCTCCTCTTTCACTTTCATCAAGAGGCTCTTTAGTTCTTCTTCACTTTCTGCCATAAGGGTGGAGTCATCTGCATATCTAAGGTTATTGATATTTCTCCTGGCAATCTTGATTCCAGCTTGTGCTTCATCCAGTTCAACATTTCTCAAGATGTACTGTGCATATAAGTTAAATAAGCAGGGTGACAATATACAGCCTTGATGTACTCCTTCCCTGATTTGGAACCAGGCTGTTGTTCCATGTCCAGTTCTAACTGTTGCTTCCTGACCTGCATACAGATTTCTCAAGAGGCAGCTCAGGTGGTCTGGCATTCCCATCTCTTTAAGAATGTTCCACAGCTTGTTGTGATCCACACAGTCAAAGGCTTTGGCGTAGTCAATAAAGCAGAAGTACAGGTTTTTCTGGAACTCGCTTGCTTTTTTGATGATCCAACAGATGTTGGCAATTTGATCTCTGGTTCCTCTACCTTTTCTAAATCCAGCTTGAACATTTGGAAGTTCACAGTTCACGTATTGTTGAAGCCTAGCTGGGAGAATTTTGAACATTACTTTACTAGCATGTGAGATGAGTACAATTGTGTGGTAGTTTGAACATTCTTCGGCATTGCCTTTCTTTGGGATTGGAATGAAAACTGACCTTTTCCAGTCTTGTGGCCACTGCTGAGTTTTCCAAATTTGCTGGCATATTGAGTGCAGCACTTTCAGAAAAAGACAACTTAGCAACGGAACACTAACAGCAACAATTAAGCTTATACATGACCATCATCCCCATCCCCTCTTAGAGGGAATTTCCCAGGGCTCATAAAGATGAGATTCCTGTCCACTCCCAGATTGGCTGCTTCACCTTGAAAACCCTGAGGTGCCTTGGCAAGAGGGCAGCTCTTGCCGCCTGGGGCTCCTGCCAAGCCACACCTGCCCCAGCGCTCCTGAGCTCAGATCTGTCCTGGCTTGTATCTGCCACACGTGGGCCTGGGGAAGTGCTGTTTTGGCAGCTGGTGAGCAGAGGGAGGGTATCTTTGAGGGAGTTAGGGGATGACGCAGGGTTGTGACTCATTATGCTTGGGTGGATGGAGACTGCATCTGGGAGAGGGCCAGAGCCCAGCCCAGGAGAGGTTTTCAGCCCTGTGGGCATGTTGGCCCCAAGCCACATAAAGGCTCAGGTGAGTCACAGTGCTCAGAGTAGCCAGAGGCTGCGAGAAGTGTCCTCCAGGCAGGGTGGGACAGCGGCATTGCAGCCCTGGCTCTTGGTTCTAGCTGTTCCCCTGGCCTGAGATGGACTCACATGTGTATATGGCCTCCTCCTTGCCAAGTGCCTGAAACGACAAGGAGAGACTCCTCCCACCATGTGAGGGTAGGGGAGGAGGGGGACCTCTGGGTGACAGGTGAGGGGTTAATAATCCACCTACGCAGTAACGGTGCAGGGTCCTATGGTCTCTGGAGAAGGGGGCTATTCTGTCCACTCTTGGGGAGTCCTGGGGAAGGAGATGCTTTTGAACTCTTTGAATGTGGGATGGGGAGAGGGCCTCCGATGGTCTTGGTGGGACCCGGAGGAGAGAGGGTAGGGATGCAGGGAGGGGCGGTCAGGTGAGAGAGAATAGAGTGGGAGGAGCAGGGGCTTGTGAAAGCTCATGATTTGCAGTCGATTTGGCAATGCAGCTAAGGAGCCAAGGTTGGAGATGGCCCAGATGGGGCAAGCGTAGGGGCCACTGTGGCTAGAGACGGTGCAGGGAGGGGCAGGATATTCTGAGACCCTGGCATCCATCCTGCAGTGCTAGGGAGGGAGAGGCAGCTGGCCTTGGCTGGGGGTGGACGTCGGAGGCTCACTGAGAGACAGGGCTAAGCTTCCCTCCAGCCTGGGTCTTCAGGCTGGACCCCTCCCAACGCCTCTCAGTTCTCAGGGTGACTTACCGAGCCCTCACTGAGTGAGTGGGTGCCCACTCTCTTCCTTGTTTAGTGCTCAAACCTGTAGGATTTGGGGTTCAAACGCTGAGTCTTAATTCTGGTTGCTGGGTGAGCTTGAGTAAGTCTCCTGCTCTCTCTGAGCCTCAAGGACTTCATCTGAAAAGCAAACCACCTACCTCCCAGGGGCACTACGAGGATTAAACGAGAGGGTGGATGCGATGACTGGGAATCTGACAATGTTGGGTTTGTTGGCACATAGTAAGTGCTCTACCACGTCAGTTTCTCAGGGGTGGGTCTGGGCAGGAGGTGGGGCGGGCAGCTCCCCTCCCCTCCCTCCCTTCCCCCTCCCGTTCCTGTGTCCCCGGGCTTGGAGTCAGCTGGACCCCCGCCGGCCAAGCCTGACTCCAGGCTGGGCCCTGAGAGCCCAGGATCTGAGGACAGAACCACCCCTCCCTGCACGGGGAAGGGGGCTTTTTGTCTGCCTGACCCCATCCTGGCCTCCCAGCCTCCCCAGCTCTGAAGACCACTGTGGCCCCCAGGGGACCTCAGGATCCCCTGGCGTTCCGGGAGGCCAGAGACGGACATTCCTGATCTAATGGGACCCAGTCTGGCTTTCTGAGAAGATGGGGGAATAGCACATTCCTCCTGAAATAATTGTCCTGGAGCTATTTCCAGAGGCTCTTCGTGCCCAGGCCAGAAATGGCCAGTGATCTCGGCGCCTGGGTACCTTCAGGACAAATACGCAGAGGCCCAGCCCTCTTGCTGGCCATCTGCCCACCTGCCCGGCCCCCAGCCCAGGACAGGACCAGATCTGGCTGAGGCCCCACAAGGGAACAGTTGCCACCGCTTCTCTGGCCCATTGAGTTTCCCTACACCCCTCTTCCCCCTTCTGGGGGGTCCCTCTGAGCCCTCCTCCCAGCTCCCTGTTGCAGTGGCTATAACCACCCCCCTCCAGGGCAAAAGGCCCTTCACTCTCAGAGGTTATGAGCTGGGGACTGTCCCGGGGAGGCTTCTGTGTGTATGTGCTTTGCGATCTTGCAGTTAAACCCAAATGGGAGAACATTCTCCAAAACAATTTGCCTGCGCTCTTCAAAGCTATTCATGTCATAAAAGACCAAGACTGAGGGACTTCCAGACTGAAGGACACCAAAGAGACCTGAGAACTAAAGTCAATGTCTGATCATGTATTGGCTCCTGGACTGGGGACATAGCTGCCATAGAGACCATCGGAGAAAATAATTGGTAAACTGTGGACTGTGTATTAGCTAATAGCTCTGTATCAGTGTTAATTATCCTGGGTACGTAAGATAACTGGATACATAAGAAGGTATCCTTGTTCTCCCAGCTTGTAGGAGATACAGGCTGAAGTAGTCAAGAGTAAAGGCTGCTGTTGTCTGCAACTGACTCTCAAAATAATAATAATCCGCGCGCGTGCGTGTGTGTGTGTGTGTGGTGCTAAATGTGACAAAAATTAATAATTAGTAGATTGGAGTGAAGAGTATACGGGACTTTATTATTTTGTAAGTTTTCAGTAAGTTTGAATATTTTGAATGCTTTTCAAAACAGAAAGTAAAAGTGTATTTTCATTACTTGCAGGAAGGAAAGGATGTAGGGGAACACCAGGAGCTCTCAAAGGGGGATCTCTCTGATGCATCCGACGGATTTGTACAAGATGCCCCTATGGCCCAGGGAGGGGCGCTCACAGGAGCTCTGAAAGGAATCCTTAGGCTGCAGCCCACTGCGTAGTAGGGACTCAGCGCGGAGCTGCTGACTGTGTGAGGACCAGCGAGAAGGGAGAAAAGCAAGTGCTGCCGTGTTCTGGGTCACTCAAACGGACAGCTCTTTAGGGAAACTCAACAAATGTTTGCTGACCCAACGAGAAAAGAAAATTGATGCTGACCACAGCCAACGAGAGTTATATCAGGCCCAGCAAAGAACTCCCTGACTCTCAGCATAATTAAATGCTAGAAAAACAACAGGGGACACTGGAAAACGTCCACCCCAGCCTCACTTTAAAAATAGGGCCCATCTGTCCTGGAGAGCTTAACGCAGCACTAGTTCTAAGGCAGGAGCCTGACCAGGTTGACCCCCGGAGGCCCTCCTCTCTCCAGGGTTCTGTGATTCTATGACATGGCCAGGAGTCTGGAATGGCGGCATCAGGGTATTCCCCAGTGAAGAGCAAGAGGAGGGCTAAGTCATCTACCTCCTGAAGGTAGAGGGAGCCGGGGAGAGGGCCCAGCCCGCCCGGAAGGGAGGGCCCGTGGGGGGCAGCCCACTGGCGTCTCCCCTATATCCGGAGGACGAGCTGGGGTGGGGCTCGGCCAGGGATGGAAGAGCGAGAGTCTGGGCATTCCACGCGATTCAGACCCAAAGGACAAGGGCAGCTGAGGGGCCGTGGGCCGGGAGAGGAGCGGGCAGCTGTTTCCTGGGTGGGACAGGCTCAAATACGGCTCCGTTCTCAGCAGGCAGAAGTGGAAAACTAGCATCAGTCTGGCAGTAGTGGGGGACAGAAATCAGAGCCTTCCTTCTGGAAAGGGGGAAGTATGGGGGACCTGGGGGACAAAGGGAATGGGGCTGGGGCTCCTGCCACCTGGGCGGGCCCAGGACAGGAAGTAGGGTGAGCTGGGCCAGAGCATGGACAGGCCCTAGTCCCTGAGAAGTTTCCGCTTTCAGACCGGGAGGAACCCCAAGAATCCTTCTTTTGTGGGGTGGATGAGACCATCTCCCTTCATCAGAAAAGGCGAAGACCAAATACTGTACTCTAGAAACTTCTGTCTCACAAGTCCAGCCCCATTAGTAGACATACAGCATCTCCTGGCCTCTCCCCTTGGGGTTCGTGAAGACAAGATCAACTTAGTTACAGGGTTAGCAAGCACCACACCCATCTGGTTTTCCCCATCGGTGCCCCTATCAAACAGTTGAGATGAGAACTCCTCCTCAGTAGACTGGTGGTCAGGATAAAGTCACCCCAACAACACGGCATTGTCTTTTAGGGGTCATCAGATACACTCAAGATAGTACCTTGGCCCCCACCACTCACAAGCTATGTGATCTGAGGCAAGTCACGTCAACCCTCTGAGCCTCAGTTTCCCCCATCTGTCAGATAGGAATAGAATAATAACTGCCTCCTGGATTTGTAGTTAAGACTTACAAGTAAAGGTACAAGCAAAGGACTGGCAAAGAAAAAGCATCTATATTGCATTGTTTCTAAGACATATTGTTCAGTACCAGGGTGTGGTGGGTGATTAACTATCTGATGTTAATCCAAAGAATGTGTGTCTCAGTGCCTCAGATTTCACCATTAGAGATTTAGCCCTTTGACTCTGTTGTCTTCTGGAGTCGCTGCTTAAAAGGTGAATGGGAATTTCAGAATGTGGGCTACAGCGAAAGGAAAAAGGAGACTGCCCCACTTTTTCTAGGGGGTCCTCTGACTTCCATTGTTCTCAGGGTCTTGCCTCCCTCCCCATCTCCTGCCCTTTGCACTTTCTGAAGAACCAAGGGGCCTGCATTCCCGTTGGAAAAATCCCTGGGCCGGGGAGGAAGATGGGGAGAGGACACTTGGAGAGCCCAGCGGGAGGTGGCTGGGAGCCCAGGAGAGCTGACCCAGCTCTCTCCCCGCCAGGCCCAGGGAACCAGCCTCTAGGTGAGATTTCAGCAGTTCTGTACCACGAAGCTTCGTCCGCCTGACCGGGACGATGTCTGGACACCAAGGAGGCCGTCCCAGCCCCAGTAACCGCAACGCATCCTTCATGGCCCAGACTCCAGGCTGGCCCCACGGCCCCAGCACGACCGGGGCGAGCAACCTCAAGCGCTCTCGGACCCCGAGCGGCTCCGAGGCCAGCAGCAACCCTTCGGAGCCCACCGACAGGCGAAGCTCCCCCAGACTGCCGTTGAGGAGAATCTGCATGGGCCGGCCCTACAACTCCAAGTGCGTGGAGACAAGCCACCTGGCGAAGGGCCCCAAGGTGGCCAGGAAGCCCACGTGTCGCGGCAACCCCCACTGCCTGCTCTGTACAGATCGCCCCTTGGGTCCCTCTAACCCCACCTTCCTGGATCAGCTCATCAAAGGCATCAGTTACCTCGACAGATCCACCAATGCCTTCTACAGCAACTACCCTAAGTCCCTGATCCTGCCGAAGCTTGCGGCCAACTACCTGGAGCGCGCCGCCAACTCCATCCACCTGGACCACCCGGACCACGCCTCCCCCCGCAGTTGCTGTAACCCCAGCAGCAGAGCGGCCTCCTTCGACTACCCCTGCGGCAGCACCTGCGTGGTGCCGTCCAGCAGTCCTGTCAATGCCGTGCAGTACGTGGATAACTCCGCCAACACGAGCTGCCTTCGCGGGTTTCAGAGCCGGAACCTCACTCCCATCCTGCCCCAGAGGCCGGGGATAAAGCTGCCTGAGCTCCCTCTGTTCGGCAACGGGATCTTTTCCTTGGGTCGCCTGCCCAAGTTCTGGGAAGCAATCCGCTCGGGCTGCAGAGCCCCCGAGCCCATCTCTAAACCCTCCAGCTGGTGGTGACATCGACACCAACCGCGAAGAGGGCACATGTCCATCGGGTCGCGGTTGCGGAAAATAAATTGTCTGTGGCAAAATGCTCCTTCCAAGCCTCCACTGGAGCGGGGGAAGCCATTTAGATGGAGGGGATATACACTTAAGGACCTACAAGGTGGGGCAGGTCAAGGTGAATGGGTGAAGGGGGTGGGTGGTAGGCAGTGGCAGAGACCACCCACCGCTAGGTGGAGAGGGGCATACCTCATCTAAACCCAGCTCTCAAACAGGTGGTTGCTTTTCAAGAGAACCCAGGAATCTGGTTTTCTATATGTTAGCAACAGATTTTAAAATATCATGGTGCTGGGATTTCCCTGGTGGTCCAGTGGTTAAGGAGCGTCCCTGATAGCTCCGTTGGTAAAGAATTCGCCTGCAATGCAGGAGACCCCGGTTCAATTCCTGGGTCGGGAAGATCCCCTGGAGAAGGGATAGGTTACCCACTCCAGTATTCTTGGGCTTCCCTGGTGGCTCAGCTGGTAAAGAATCTGCCTGCAATGTGGGAGACCTGGGTTCAATCCCTGGGTTGGGAAGATCCCTTGGAGAAGGGAATGCCTACCCACTCTGTTATTCTGGCCTGGAGAATTCTAAGGACTGTATAGTCCACCGGGTCGCAAAGAGTCAGACACGACTGAGTGACTTTCACCAATGGTTAAGATTCTGCGCTCCCATTGCAGAGAGCACAAATTTGATCCCTAATTGGGGAACTATGATCCCATATGCTGTGTGGCACGGCCAAAACAAAACGAAACAAAAACAAAAATATAGTGTTCTGAAGGCTGAACAAGAGCATTTGCAGGCTGAATATGTGAGGCCCACAGATCTGAGTTTGGGATCTCTAACTCATATCTTGAATGAATCACTTGAAGTGAGGCTAGGAAGCTTCCTAGCTTTGGCTGAGGCTGTTCATTCCCAACCACTATTCACATTCTTTTCCTTTTTTTCTTTAAAGGATTGTTACTGATTCCCTATTCATATTCTTTTTCTTTCAGGATTGTTATTGACTTTAGCACAGCTCCATGTGAGCAGAAAGGTAGAAGTAGTAATGATGAGATGAGGTCAGTGATAGCAAACCCTCGTAGAATACTTACAACGTGGCAGGTGCTGTTCTAAGCGCTTTTTGTCTTTTTGTTCTTTTATGTCTTTTTTTTTTTCTGTTTTTTTGCACTGAGGCATGCGAGATGTGAGATCTTAGTTCCCTGACCAGGGCTAAAATCCATGCCCCTTGCCATGGAAGCATGGAGTCTTAACCACTGGACCGCCAGAGAAGCCCCTATTTTTGTTCTCTTAAAGATGAGGTTTCAATGACCAAGGCCCAGGGTGGATGTAGAGAAAACCTTGATGGTGAATGTGAGTTGCACTGGAAAGGCAACCAGGGACGGTTGCAGGTGGATGGACGGCCCTCCCTGGGGCACTCTGCAGAGAGTGATCTGTCCTGGCCAGGTAAGGGCTGGAAGGGTCAGAATGAGGTAGTCCCAAATTTCTTGGTGGCACTGTCTGGGAAAACATTCTCTGGGCCACTGAGGGCTCCAAACCTTCAGACACTCAACTCATTTGGGTGTTGAAGAATCAGGCGTCACAAGGCACCCAGTTATTCACCATCTTTCTGTATAAAGGACTCTAGAAACTGGATTCCAAACTCTTTTTGCCACCGGCCTGCCTTGAGACCTTGGGGACATCACTTCCCCTCTCCAGGCTTCTGTTTCCCCTCCTGTAACATGAGTGGGGTTGTTCTGATGGTCCCTAAGGGACCTCAGACTTAGATATTTCTGAGTCTCTGCTCCTAGTCCCAGGCCAGGCCTGGGGATTCCCGAGCTGAGAATTGAGGGTGCCTCTACCCAAGAATTCAAGCTTCCTCAGTCCTGACCATCTTGCCAGGCTGCCCAGGGGCTGTTTAGGCCCCATTTCTTTGTGGCTCTGGATTTCAGGCCCAGTCCCTTCTTGCAGGAATTGAGGGCCAATAAAGGCCACTCAGAATATGGAGTGGGCTGGCCTTGAAATAATGCAGAACCCAGCGATCAACCAGGTTCCATGACTCTTAGAGGAGGTGCTGGCTGAGGCCTAGCCCTGTGGGCAGGCAGAGAAGGCAGCAAGTGTGAATCTCCATGAGACTGACACAGTGGTCCCAAGGCAGAGGAAGCAAGGAGGCACCAAACCCCTAGCCCATTGAATTCACCTCCACTTTTGCTCCATCTCTGGAGGACCGGGAAGATCCTTCCGGGCTCCAAAGCTCAGCAGGGCAGCCACTCTTTCCTCTGCTCTTGCATCCCTTCTCTCCCCAGGAAGAAGACTTTGGCCTTTGTCTGGTGGGTCCGCAGGCCCCCAGTGACCCATTCCCCAGGTGAACATTCACAGGGAATACAGCTCATTGGGTTCCATTTTGGTCCAGCTCAAGAGATAGTTCAGGTGTCCTGATTCCTAAACCATCCCTCTGGCAACTCAAAGGCATCCCCTTCTTGCTGTAAGCCCATATTTGCCTAAAAGTCACCTCTGATTCTCCCAGAGATGGCCACCTTCAACACTGTCCAATTTCACCTTATCAGATTATAGGTTCTTTGCCCAGGACACTGCTCTTGGGGTCTCCAGTATCTAGCCCAGTTCTGGCTCGCAAGTGGGCCTCAGTTCTTATATTAACATTGATTACAAGGCCTTGTAATTGAAAAGGCATTTGAAAAGGCCCTGATGATGGGAAAGATTGAGGGCAGGAGAAGAAGGGGACGACAGAGGACAAAATGGCTGGATGGCATCATGTACCCAATGGGCGTGAGTTTGAGCAAGCTCTAGGAGATGATGGACAGGGAAGCCTGGTGTGCTGCAGTCCATGGGGTCGCAAAGAGTCAGACATGGCTGAGCAACTGAACAACAACAACAAGGCCTCATGCCCAAGAGGTGTTCAGTAACCTTAACTATTATTACTACTGACTCACTAGAAAAGACTCTGATGCTGGGAAAGATTGGGGGCAGGAGGAGAAGGGGACGACAGAGAATGAGATGGTTGGATGGCATCATCAACTCGATGGACATGGGTTTGAGTAAACTCTGGGAGTTGGTGATGGACAGGGAAGCCTGGCGTGCTGCAGTCCATGGGGTCGCAAAGAGTCAGACACGACTGAGCAACTGCACTGAAACTGAAAACCTTAACTATTATTACTTTCAGAACAGTGACACTGTCCCACATATAATTAATGTTCAACAACTGATAATATTAATCATGACAGCCAACATTTATTAAGCTCTTCGATATACTCCAGGCATCGTTTTAAGGGCTCTGTGTGTATTAACTCAATCATCTCATCGATCCTTCAAGGAAGAGTTGTCTCTATTGTATAGATGAGGAAGCTGAGGCACAGAATGGTCAGGTACACATGATTATGATGAAGATGGTTATAGTTATAGAACACAGGGGCTCTTCAAAAAATGATCAACATTTTCATTATAGGGTCCTATGTGCCAAGCAGGCACTCAATATTAGGTTGGCCACAGAATTCATTCAGGTTTTTTTGCATTAACATCTTACAGAAAAACCATCTTACAGAAAAAAACAATGGGTGATCAATGAATGAAAGATGTCAGTGCAGAGCACAGTGCATAGTGGGTGCTCAAATTTGACGGTTCAGGATTGGATGGTACCTGAAAGGGACAGGATCTCTGCACTGGCCTCACTGTCACTCAGGCTAGAAATTCAGTACTCAGGATTCTATCCCAGCTGTCACTCAGCCCAAGTCCGGAGAAAACAAGGCTCTTAGACAAGGTCCGCTGCTCTGTGTGGTCACGCAGAGGCCGCAGAAAGTCCCCCAGGTCCACTGTTCAAGCCACGCTCTGTAGGACCCATGCACACAGGAGGCCGCACTCCAGCTGCAGAACAACGTAGGAGCCTGTCGTGCTGTCCAGTTTGGGTACAGAGCAGCCTAAGTGTCCCCGAGGCCGAGGGTGGCCCAGGAAAGTTCTTCACACCTTATAGACGTATGTCACCATCATTGAGCACCCACACTGTATGTCAGACATGCTGCCAAGGCCTAAGACATAGACTCACAGAACTCTTTTCCTTGAGAGCCTAGGTTAGTACGCATTCGATAGAGGGGGGAACTAAGGCTCAGAGAGAGAAAGCGACATGCCCAAACCCTAGCAACTGGTAAATAGCAGAGCTGGGATTCCACCCCAGGGCTCAGCCCTTCAACATAATGCCCTTCCCATCCAAAGTATAGTTTCTTTCTTAGTATTTATGGAACAGATTCCAAGAGAAAGAGGGGGAAATCATAGCCTTCAGAGTATGTAGAAATTTAGACAAAGCAATGATGGTATTTAACCCAGAGGTTTGGGCTGCTCCCAGCACCAATGTTCTGAACAGGGGAGCATTCACCTGAAACTTGCTCTCCCCAGGAAACAGTAAAGGGAGAAATTTCCTGAAAGCCCACCTGTGGTCTCAATTGCCTAATCCACTGGTCCCTGAATCCTTTGTTAACACCAAGTATAGTGGCATGATATTAGAATTCCTTTTGTTTGTTTAAAACAATCCTATGTGGCCCTTTTCAAACAGATCATTTGATAGAATGATGCTATGCTTCTAGAAAATAAATGCATTGTGTTACCACGATGTGTGTAGGAGAGACACACTCATCCTACTCCTAACCCTCACCCCGCCCTTATCTCTCCTCATCTCTGAAGCTAACCCTCTAAGCCTTGGCCCACCCCACCCCTCATTCCTGAGGCCTGCTTTATCCCTCCCTATCTCTTCTGTCTGAGCATAACTGCCGCTTGCTCTACAGAGGAAACAGGAGTGGGCAACACCCTCCCCACCAGCTGCATCCACATGGCCCTTTTTTAAGTTGAAATATGGGGAGAGGCAGAGCCTCCGATGTGTGTTCTGCCCGAGTTGGTACCACCATTTTTGGCAAACTCTTTTAACAGCCTCCTGGGCCCCTCCCAACAAGGCAGGAATTTCTCATGAACAATTGAACAAAGCCGGGAACTCAGGGAGAAGGCACAGGACATTCCAAAAGGATTTCTCTCAAGCTCCAAAAGACAACATGTGGGAACACTGCAGAAGGCGCAGAGCCCAGCAAAGAAAAGCATGAAAGGGATGGAAAATCTGCCCAGTAGGAAGGGCAGTGCAGGCTGGAGGAAGGAACGAGGGGCCAGGGGTCAGGAGGCCTGAGGGGGAGGCCAGCCTCTGCCACTCATGACCCTGCGGAGGTTACCCCACCTCTCTGGCCTCAGATCTGTGGTCCCTAAGCTCCTGAAGGAACTGCAAAAAGTAAACCCACAGATGTGTACGTATCTGCTCAAAGTAACGCTTTATGAAACACAGAGACCTGGTGTTTATGTGTGTGTGTTAGTCGCTTAATCATGTCCGACTCTTCATGACCCCATGAGCTGTAGCCCACCAGGCTCCTCTGTTCATGGAATTCTCCAGGCAAGAATACTGGAGTGGATTGCCATTTTCTTCTCCAGGGGATCTTCCTGATTCAGGAATTGAACCCTGGTCTCCTGCCTTGCAGGCAGATTCTTTATCATCTGAGCCACCAGGGAAGCCCTAAAGAGACCCAGAGACAGCCCAAATGTCCAATGATAGGATAGGGTTAATGAATGATGGTGTGGTGATGAGACAAGATGCCAAATAATTATTAGAAATATTATGTGCAAAGTCAATTCAGAGTTGCTGGCCCATAAATTGCTAACAATTACCATCTGCAATGAAGAGCTTGTACCAGATTGTAAATCTATGTGCCACTTCCAAAACGGACCAAGTATTCTAAGAAAAAAAATAGTGTCGGCTGAGCTAAACTAAGTGCTTACTGACATAGTCAATTTAGACTCTGAGCAAGCTCCTTATCTTGTTTCAGACTGGTAATACACAATTTGGGGACTGGCTCCGGTCCACAGAGCCATTTTTAAGTAGCCCTGGTCTTGACTGACACATCGAACTGTGTTTAATGAAAATGTTAAGTGAGAAAAGCAAGACCGGAAATCTTTAGCATATGTCGATCACAGAGGGTGAAAACACCCATATGTGTAGTGACAAAAGAAGAAAAATGAACATTTGTGGAGTTCCAACTTCCAGCCCCCGCACAGACACTAGAGCTGAAGCAGGGGTGCCTGACAGGAATGTGAGGGGGTGTATGGAGGCCATAGGAATTCCAGCCTGGCTGGAGGGGTGTGGGGGCTCCGGGGACAAATTCAAATTACAGAGACCATTTATGGTCATATCAGGAGCCAGACTCTGGGGCAGTAACTGCAAGGCGTGTTCTGAGAAACACCCGTCTTGTGAGATGTTGAAAGGTTTTTCAAAAAAACACGTGGGCTCCATTCTCAAACATGTTGAGGAATGCTGAGTTGAGCAGAGTTGGACAGGAGACTTTCTGGAGGCCTGCTCGGAAACTTTCCTGTGTTGGGGTCCCTTGGGGTGGCCATGGTGTAGGAAAGAGAACAGAGTTCCCAAACTTCTTGACCAGGGAACCCCCTTTTCAAAGAGCATCTCAGAGGGCCAGTGATCTGTGAGGTACAGCATGGGAACCCTCCTCTGGGCCTGGGCCCCAGGGTGGAAGCTTAGCAAACAAAGCAATTGATAATGATGAAGGGTGGTGGGGGAGTACTAGGAGGAAGAAAGAGGGGTCAAACCCAAAGGTCGTTTTCAGAAGCCTCACACTTCTGCCTGGACAGAGTTTAGAACAGCTCAGTGGGAAGCAGAAATGGGAACAGTTCAGAATGCGGGTTCTAGAGTCAGACAGACACAGATGCGACTCCGGGCTCCATCCTGTACTGACTGTGTGATACAGGCAAGCTGCTTCATCCCTGGGGCCTCAGTTTCCTTGTCTGAAAAGGGCGGTAATAAAATACACTCACTTGCCCACTGCCTGGGACTTTGATTCAATGCGATTCAAGGCTGATCAGACTGTGAAGGGAGTTGATCTTTGCCCCGAGCACAACCAGAAAGGGGACATTTACACCTTGTGGCATGCTTGAACCAATGTGTTCTTTCATTCAGGTGGAAGTTTTCAAGGGCCAACTTAGCCAGGAGCTGTGCCCTTCACTGGGGATATAGTTGGGAACAAGATGGAGACCAGATAGTCATGCTCTCTGCCTTCCTTATGTCTCTTCACTCTTCATATTAGATGGTCTTCCAAGTGATCACAGTTGTCAAAAATGTTAAGAAGGAGAAGCATGGGGGAGGGAGGTTGTGGGAAAGCAGAATGATCTAGTCTGGGAGGTTGAGGAGGCTTCTATGGTGACATGAGGTTTGAGGTGAACACTAAAAGAAAGTTAAGGGAATTCCCTGGTGGTCCAGTGGCTAAGACTTTGCGCTCCTGATACAGGGGGGCTGAGTTCGATCCCTGGTCAGGGAACTAGATCCCACGTGCCACAACTAAGACTCTATGCAGCCAAATAAATTTTAAAAAATAAATGTTTTTTTTAAAAAAGAAAGTTAAAAGAAAAAGAAAAAAGAGAGAGCGAGCAGCAGGGTGAAAGAGGGTGGGTTTTGGGTGAGAGTCGCACTTATGGAGGAGAAGGGACATGTGCAATGACCCCAGTGGGGGAGGCAAGTGGCTGGAGAGCTGGCCTGGACTGCATCTTCCCACCTTGCAAGTGTCCCTCTGTCTCCGTGATCTTTCACTGCCTGCTTAGGACCATGTCCTCCCCCGTCTTCTTCCTCTTCTCCACATCATCTCCTTATCCCCTCTCTTCTATCCTCACTCCCTTTCACACCAATTTCCAGTTCTACATTCTCACCCAAGTACATATCCTTACACTGCCGGCATCTGCTTTCTGACACCGGCATTATAACACTTGTGCGTAGTAGATGTTTACTTTCATTGCTGAATGAAAGGCACCACCACTAGGCCGTATGCTGCCTTTCGTCATATTCTCAAAAGGTACCCACTCTGGGCAGATGTAGCACGACAACAGGTCTCCCTTGGCTGCATACGCTTGTTCAGTGAACAATCCGCCCCACCGTCCACGGCAGCCCTGAATGAATAAAGGGATACAGGAGGAGTTAAGAAGCTCTGAGGCTGAGAAAAGATTTGGAGCAGGAGAGGTAGCCAGGGGAAGCTGAGTCCTATTGGTTTTGTAGCGGCAGACGGGGGACCCACAAAGTCTGTACTCCCCCATCAGACTAGAGATCCTAGATCAGACTCCTGTTTTTCAGAAGCCAAATTGTTTGGCTGGTCTCCCCTCTCCAGACTCTGGTAGTCTCTCCTTATCTAAGGAACTTTGTGTATGACTTGAGTTGTTTCCGTCCCAGAGAGTGTGGCCAGTGCCCAGAGTTATGAGTACATACACATGCGATTATAGGTGCCTCCCCAGCTCAACTAGCATCTGCAAGGCCTTGCCTTTGCTCTTCTTCTAAGCCATATGAGGAGATAGCCAGGCTGTAGACAAAGCAACTTGAGAACATTTACTAAAGATACCAAGGACAGCAAAAATAAAACAGAGCCGGCCAAATCCCTTAGTGGGAAGGAGAGGATGCAGAATAAATAGGGGGATGACCAATCCTCCGGTAGGTGGAGTTACCCTGGAACTTTCTCGACAAGCCATGTTTCCTGCCCTCCACGTCAGCCCCCTTCCTGCAGTCTAGTCAGCTTTACCAGCTCTTTCCCCAGCCTCTTTTAGGAAGCAAGACTTATAGCTGAGATTTAGTCCTGACTGCACATCTACAAAGAGTTACTTGTTCTCCTTTTCCTCTGCTTATGAGCAAATCACCCACGAAGCCAAGGCTCTGGGACTTAAAGGGCCCGAGGTAGGGAACGGAGACTGAGGCAGCTCACAAAATGGGATTTGTCATGGGTGCTGACCCTCCACAGACCAGGCAAGGTCTTGGAAAAATCCTGCCACTGAGGCTGGCCACCTGCCAGCTCTGAAGTCATTGGAGTTTTGTAGCCTTCCTCATCAGATAGGGAGTTCCCAAGTGCAAGACTGGACTCCCCCATCAGACTAGAAGTCCTTGGGGGCAGAGGTACATCTGACCTTCAGACTGAGAGTAACACTGGGTGCAGAAACTGCGCCTCCATCAGATTGGAGCCGCCTGAGGGCAGAGTCATGTCTCCCTCTTCAGATTGGGAGTTCCCCTAGAAAGAGCAGTAAGAGAAATGGTCACTGCTTATTTAGGGCTTACCATGTGCCACAAACTGATTTTTTTTCCTAAGTATTTAATTTTATTATTTATTTGGCTGCCCTGGGTCTTAGACGAGGCACATGGGGTCTTAATTGTGTCATGTGGAATCATTTTTTTGTTGCAGCACACCAACTCTCTAGTTGTGACGTGCAAGTTCAGTTGCCCTGCAGCATGTGGGATCCTCACTCCCCGACCAGAGATGAAACCTACATCCCCTGCATTGGAAGGCAGATTCTTAGCCACTGGACCACCAGGCAAGTCCCAGGAAACCATTCTTTTTTAAAAAATAAATATATTAATTCATTTGAATCCTGATAACAGCATGGTGACTGAGGGAGGTCTTAACATCATTCGCCTTTTGTCCAAATGATGAAATGGAGTCATGGAAAGGTAGAAGAATTTGTTCAAGACTGCACAGCAAGGCAGTACAGACAGGATTCTCCATCAGACTGAGAACAATCTGAGGACAGGGACTAGATCTTCCTTTTTCCCTTCGGCAGATTAGGGGTTCACCAAGTGCCAAGATCTGGAGAAGGAAACAGCAACACACTCCAGTACTCTTGCCTGGAGAATTCCATGGACAGAGGAGCCTGACGGGCTACAGTCTATAGGGTGGCAAAGAGATAAGACTGAGCAACTAACACACACACACACACACACAGCACCAAGATCCGGGATCCCTCTTCTGTCCACCTCTACCTTCCTATCTGGAGCAGAAACACTTTATTCAGAGCTGTGTCTGGCATCTGGGCTGGGGCCAGGGAGTTGGCCAGACCACTGTGGACGTCCAGTCTGCTCTTTACAGCTCTGAGCCGGTCTCCAGGATACACCCCACAGGGTAGAGCAGAACCTAGTCTTTTGGAGATGGGCATTTATCTAGGTTGGCAGTGAGAATGCCGATATTTTCTCAATCCCCCAGGTGCCAATCAGGATGCCAGTGTGTTTTCATCTCCTGGATAGAAGGCTGGAAGCCTGCAGGCCCCTATCACAGGGAACACGCCTTCCGGAGCGAGGCCCGGTGCCGCCCAGTGAGCCGGACATTTCCTTCTGTCCACAGCTCACCTCGATCCTGGCTGCAAACCCAGCCACGAGTCTCTGGAACCTAGCAACTCTCATAGGAAACAATGGAAACTTCGGGTTTATTCTCCTCCCTCTATCATTACTCAAAGTGTTTTCCTCTGTGTGACACACACACTCACACATCCCAGTATTCTCTCCACCCATCAGCCTGGGCTGCCCTGGAAATTTTCAGGCAGAGGAGCCCATGGCCTGGGGAGGCCTGGTGTCAGGGCCGTGTGTGCTGTCTGTGGGTCTGTGTCATCAGGGACTGCCGTCAGTCCCAAGCATCTGTGACTGGGGCTTTGGCAGTGTCTGTTTGTGTCTGGGCCTGGGTTGGTGTGTCTCTGGTACCAGAGCTATGATTTATGTGAATCAAAGTTGATCTGTGAATGACAGGAAAATGGTGTGTCAGGGGAAACTCAGTTTCATATAGTGTCCTCTGTAAGGCACTGTGGTTAGTGTGTGAGAAAGTGTAAAAAATGCAGATGCTGTGGACCTGATCTGAAGAACTGACTCACTGGAAAAGACCCTGCTGCTGGGAAAGACTGAAGGCGGGAGGAGAAGGGGACGACAGAGGATGAGGTGTTTGGATGGCATCACCGATTCGATGGACATAAGTTTGAGTAAACTCCGGGAGTTGGTGATGGACAGGGAGGCCTAGCATGCTGCAGTCCACGGGGTCGCAAAAGAGTCAGACACAAGTGAGCAACTGAACTGAACTGAACTGAGCATGTGAGAAATGTTGGTCTGTATGTGAACTGTGAGACCTTGAGGGGAACCTGAGCGTGAAGACGGCATTTAGCTTCCTACACTGGGATCCACGTATGTGCGTGTGTGAAAATGTGAAGGTGAGCGACTCAGAGCGTGAGTTGTGTCCAGAGCGTGAGTTGTGTCCAGAGCATCACCTGTAGAGGTGTGGCTTTTCAGGGGAGAGAAGGATCTTTTGAGTCGGTGAGGACTGCTAGTGCCTGAAAGTTGGGTGACGCAAGTGAGCGTGCACAAGCGTTCACGGGCAGTGGCCCAGCGCGTTAGTGCGTGAGGCTGTGAGTGTGCAGGTGACCTCGGGAGGCCACGCTGGCTCGAGCGTGTCTGACCCGTGTAGGAAGGGCGCTGGGGTGAGCGCGTGCCATTCTGGAAGGCACCGGAGAGCGGCCTGCGCGGAGTGTGAAAGATTGCGAGAGCGGATGGATTTGGGAGTTCCAGGGTCGGTGGGGGCTTGCGAGAGAGGCGTGCACGTGGAGGGAGGGAGATCCCGAGCGCAGGGCGCCGGCCCTGGCCCGATCCCTGACTCCAGGCCGGGTTTGGCGGGGAGCCGGGCTGGGCTGCAGCCCGCGCGGAGTAGTTGGGGGGGGCCTGGGGGCCCAGACAAAGGCCGGGTTTGGCTGCGCGGCCGGCTGGGGAGAGAGGAGTCCAGAACCCGGGGGCGGTCCGGGGGCGGGGCCTAGTCCAGGGGGCGGGGCGGTTGGCCGCGGGGCCTCGTCCCGGGGGCGGGGCCTCGTCCGGGGGCGGAGCCTCGTCCCGGGGCGGGGCCTCGTCCCAGGGCGCGGGGCCTCGTCTCGGGGGCAGGCCCTCATCCCAGGGCGGGGCCTGGTCCCGGGGCGCGGGCCGTGGCCCCGAGGGCGGAGCCTCGTCCCGTGGGCGGGGCCTCGACCCGGGGGCGGGGCGGGGCGGCCACAGGGGCGGGGCTGCCGCGGGAGGGGTCTGGGCGGCTGGAGCGGGCCGCGCCGTCCCGAGGTCTCTGCCGGCTGGCGAGCGGGCGGCTGCGGGCGGGCGCCGAGCGAGGGATTGAGCGAGCGGAGCGGGCCGGGCCATGGGGCGGCGGGCGGCGGGCGCGCTGCTGCTGGCGCTGCTGCTGCTGCACGGGCTGCTGCTCGCGGTGAGTGTGCGGGTCGGAGAGGCGGGAGGCGCCCCGGGCCCGGCTCGCCGCGCCCGCCAACTTGGCGGGGGAGCCGAGGCTGCGCGTATGGGGACTCTGGCTCAGGACGGCGGCGCCCGCCAGGGACCCCGGGCTGACACAGGCCACCGCCACCCTACTCCGTGGCGCTCTCCCGAAGGGCCACCCAGGGCACCCCGCGAGGGTCCGGGGACGGGACCGGCCCTCGTGGGAGTTCAGTGGGTCGCCCGGCCACGTTGCCGAGTCTCAGAGTCGCGCTAGGCATGGCCCAGCCTTGCCATTCCTGGGGGATGGGGTGGGCAGGCGGGGGAACTTGGAGCAGAATGGGAACTTGGCTGGGCTAGGACACACCTTTCTGTGCCAACTTGGAACAGGGGCACTCAGTGGTGATGGGGACTCTATCCATCCTCATGGGATCTTTTTTTTTTTTTTTTTTTACCACGACGTCTGTCCCTTTGGGAGCTGGTCACCAGGCAGGCGCAAGTAAAGAACCAGTCTGGACACTGAGTCTTCTGCGGAACACCCATAGGCCCTGGAGTCCCAGAGCTCAGGGATTTGAATCAATCTCTGCTCTTCACTGAGCAACTGTGTGACCTCCAGGCAAGCTGTTAACCTCTCTGAGACCAGCCCACTGCCTAAGGGGAACTCAGAATCCAGGGCCTCAGAGCGCAGGCCTGGGTGGAGTAGGTCCAGAAGTGCTTGTTGCTGGGCCAGTTTGTGGTGGACAGTCAGTGTGTCTGTCTCCCCAGGTTTCTTCCCAGATCTTCAAGGTGCAGGGGAGGCCTGCTCCTACAGCCCCTTGCCCTGTTCTGAGCTTGGATGGGCCCAGGCCGAGGGAGAGAGGACACTTGGCCCAGAGCGGCTCTCAGGACCCAGTCAACCTGAGAAGAGCAGGGCGGGGTCATTGGGCAGGGAGCTGGTGGCAGAGGTGGTTGAGGACACATCTGGGGAGCTGGGCCTGAGTGGTGAACCCGCAGAGCCAACCCAGCCTCTTTCAGGTGGTCCCAAACCATCCCTGTCCCCTGTTCTCAGAGCCGAGAGATGGACTTTTCTAAGCTGGCCCATGTTTACCCAGCAACTGACTCCCTGTCCCCACCTTGCTGGCTCCCTCTCACCTCTGCCCTCCTGAGTCACTCGTTAACCCCCACCCCAAACCTGACCCCTCACCTCTCTTGCTCCACCCCACCCCCAGCACCTCACCTCCCCCATCCCCATCCGGGCATCTTCCTTAATTTTCTGTCTCAGCCTCTCACCCCCAAACATCCATCAGGGCGCGTCCGGTGGCTCCCCAGTCCTGACCTGAGGTTGCACCTCCCAACACTGACCTTTACTTTTCCAAAAAAGTAGGCACCAGCTTAGCACAAGGAATGTTCCTTTTCTGACCCTTGCCCAACTCTGCCCCCGATCAGCAGTTCTACTGTGACAGGAGTGGGGATGGCGGGGGTGGGGGGGAACTGTTTGCTGTGAGGGGAAGGAATTTCCACAGAAATTGACAGATTGCAGCCAGAGCTCATTCACTCGTTCATTCACCACGTCTTCTCTGAGCATTTAAACACTGAAACATCTTCTTTAAACATTCCATGACAGGGAGTGAGAGTTCAGGGTTCATTCATTCTGTAGATTCTCACTAAGCACCTCCTGTGCACCAGTGCACCGTAAACTGGGAGCACTGGTTTACGGGTGAGCAAAAATAGGTGCTGTCTGCACTTCCCCAGAACCGAGATGGGTGAACAGGCAGCTCTCTCATCCTGTGAGATTACAGTCTCCTCAGCAGCCACACGGAAATCTTCCTGGTCCCACCCAAGGCTGGAGGTCGAATGACTTCAAAGAACTTGGCCTCTGGAGTCTTATGATGGACTCAAGTTTGAATCTCACATCTGCCACTTCGTAGCTGTGTGATCTGGGACAAGTTCTTCTCTCTGAGCCTCAGTGTCCACATCTGTTAAATGGGGGCAAGAAGTCTATTGTAAGTTTAAAGCAACGGCAGGTTCCTAGCCCTGTGCTCTAGGCAGCCTTGGGCTTCTCCTTGTCTCCTGCCCTGTATCTCTCCCGGCGCCTTTCAGCTCTTGTCTGCAAGCCATAGTGAGTGGGTGAGGTAGGACACAGGGGGAGGGGGAGGTGGTCCTTAAGGAGCTCAGGACCTCACTGGGGGCAGGAGACGGAGGAAGCAGTGGTCTGTGATTAAGCGTGGGAGTAATTTCAGTTCAGAGCAGTGGGGGAGGCTTGCTGGGGGAGGGGGCCAGGCCCCGGTGACTCAGGGCCTGCCTTGGCCTGCTGACCCCCTTCCTTCCTCCTGGGGCCTTAGCCTTTCCTTTCGTGGGGCCAGCCCTGCCAAGAGACAGGATTCTTGAGGGTGATTGTGGTGTTTTCCAGCGCTCAGGAGGGAAGTCTCTGAGATACCTGTTTCCTGCCTCCGCTGGGTTGGAGGAGCCTCCCCCGCCCTCAGGGCCTGAGTTACCTCAACCCTCCCCTGGACAAAACCAGCTGCCCTGTCCTCCCCCACTTGCTCCAGATCTGCCACCAGGAGGGGCTTGTGAGTGTGCCCTGGAGATTTCCAGAGCAAGTCTGTCCGCAGAGGGAGGTGGAGACTGGCGCGGGAGGCAGAGATGGATGCCCCCCTACCCCACATGTCCCGGCCAAGCTCCTGGTGTCTGGGGCATCCTGGCCCCCGACTGGCTCAGCCCGGGCCTGTTCGCAGGCTGAGCGCAGGCAAGTTGGGATCTGCGGGCCTGAGGCCGGCCCGGGAGACGGATGGAAGGAAGGTGGCAGGAGGTGACTGGGTTTGCAGTGGTGGGGAGGGTGGTCTGGGGGTTATTACCAGGCCAGATGAAATCACACGGATATCGTTGGTGTTTGTCCACGCCCACTGTCGTGCGCCAGGCATGAAGTTTCTCAACAGATCTTCGCACGTCATCCCCTCAGTCAGGACCTCCCTACACTCCACACATTGCTCACGTCAGACCCCAGCCCCTGACTTAATCTGGCCCCCACAGCCCTACACATCTAGCCCCTACCTGCACCCTCCGCTGCTGCCTCTTGACTCTCTCCTTCTGCCCGCTTCGCTCTTACTCGCTCCCTCCAACCGCACCAGTCTCTGTTTCTGGACCGTGCCAGACACACTCCCACCTTAGGGCTTTTGCATCTGCTGTTCCTTCTGCCTAGAATGCTTGTCCTGCAGATATCTGTGACCCTGTGCCTCGCGCCTCTCCAGCCCCTGACTACCCTGCCCAGTGCTCTGCTCTGCTTCTCCTCCTCACTATCCGATATGTATCTATTTACCTGATTACCTTCCCCTCTCCCCCCGGGTTAATCTTCAGAGGATCAGAGCCTTCTCTGCTTTTGTTCACTGCCGCTGGATCCTTAACGCCTGGCCGGTAGTAAATATGCAGTAAATACATCTGTTGAATGAATTAAGCTGGAGCTACTAGTACAGCCCCCGTTTGCTAAGCGGAGAAGACTGAGGCAGAGAGATTGTGTAACTTGCTCCGCCACGGACGCACCCTCTCCTACTGGCCCCAAGAGCCAGGCTTTGAAACCACACGCCCTGCCTGCGCCCTTGCTCGCTTGGAGCAGGCAGGCAGGCAGTAGGTGTTGATAAAACTGTCATCACAAAAAAAAAAAAAAACTGTCATCACTGATGTTGATAAAAGGACTCAGGTCCTAGGTGGTGTGGGGGCTTCCTCGGGCAAGGAAGAACCGGGTCTGGCTTGGGGACAGAGGCATTCAGGGTGGGTGTGCCGGAGTGTCCCCGGGGCCTCCTGGGGAGAATGCCTCAGCGCCCTGCATGGAGCTCTCTCTGGGTTCCCCTGGCTGTTCCCTGGGGGGCTGAAGGTGTTGGGTGAGTCTGCAGAGGCCTCAGGGCAGCCTGGCCTTGGGGGAGGTCGAGGCTGTGGGGCCGCCCAAGATGTGGAAAGATCTGGAGCGATGATTCAGAAGCCACTTGGAGGCCAGGCATGTGGATTCTGGACCCTCAGACCACTGGGGGCATGTGGGAAGAACTGACTCCCAGCGCTGGCTGGTTGCCTCCTCCCCAGCCCACTCCCAGG
This sequence comes from Dama dama, assembly GCF_033118175.1. Lineage (NCBI taxonomy): Eukaryota > Metazoa > Chordata > Mammalia > Artiodactyla > Cervidae > Dama > Dama dama. The sequence continues at coordinate 5,236,622 of NC_083688.1, read as the reverse complement.
GCTCAGGCTAGAGGTGGAGGGGGCGAACGTGGCCCCGTCCCCTAGCAGCCTCGCAGGGATCTGCAGAGTCCACCGCCCTTGCTCCCCTGGCCCGCTCTGGCCTTCCCCTCTTCTCCCTCCCACCAGGAAGCAGGAGGTTGGGCTGAGGGTCCCGGCCCTGCGGGAATGTTGCCCTAAGCCCGGTCTTGGCCCCTGCAGCCCCCTCCTGTTCCTAGGGCCTGGCTGGGGCTTGCTGGCCGCCCCAGCGCCCAGAGCTGGCTGACTGAAACCCAGAAGAATGTGTGGAACTCGCTTCGCGGGGAGCCGCCAGCTTCGCTGCCCAGCCTGGTGGCGTCAGGTCCATGTCAATAGCGGCCTTGAGCAGGGAGTGGCTCATGGCTGCTGGGGGTGGCTGGGCCAGGGGCACCGTCATGAAAGTCCTGGGAACAAGGCGACTCTTTGAGGCCAGGGCATGTAGGGCCTTCAAGTCTCAGCCGCCCCTAGAACCCACCGTCCCCTCCCTTCCCACCTGTGCCAGAGCTGCAGGGATCCCCAGATCACCCCGGGTCGGGGGGACCCGTGACATCGTGAGAGGTCCTGAGGATCAGCTCCTGGCCACCTGCTGGAGCCCAGTCGCTGAGCCACAGAGGAGTGAACCCCGTTTCTCTGTTGCGCTGGATTTTTGGGGATGTCTGGCACACAGAATCTGGCAGTCTATGTTGATGAATGAATGGACTCTGATGTATGCGATTTAGTATTCTGTAACCTGACATCCCTAGGTGTTAGACTCAAAATCCATTGCACAAATATCTATTGAGCATCTTCTAAGTGCCTGACCCCTGTACCTGCCGAGGTTGTAGCAAAGAACAAAAAAGTCCATTTCCCTCCCCTCGAGTAACTGGCATTGTTATTCCCTATGAGCACTCCCTATGAGTGCAGGGAGACAGACAATAACTATATATGGCAGGTGGCGATGTGTTTGGAAGAGAGAATACAGTAGGGGAGAGGACAGAGTGATCTGCAGATCACTGTGCAGAGGCTGTGATTCTGAAGGTATCTAGAGGAAGATGGGGTGGTGATCACAGGCCCGGAGGTGTGCTGGGCATATCTGCACAAAACACTGAGGAATTTCCCAGGTGGCGCCTGCCAGTTCAGGAGACATGAGAGACACAGGTTCGATCCCTGGATCAGGAAGATCCCTTGGAGGCAGGCATGGCAACCCACTCCAGTATTCTTGCCTGGAGAATCCCATGGACAGAGCCTGGAGGGCTATACAGTCCATAGGGTTGCAAAGAGTCAGACATGACTGAAGCGACTTTGCACACACGCACATGGCTGAAGCAGCATGAGTGAGGGTTGGTAGGCAGGGCAGCCGCTGGAAGGGCTCTGGATCTGCTTCTGGGTGAGAGGAGCCATCCCTCTGGCTGCTATGTGAAGACAGCATGGGGCATCAAGGTCAAGAGCAGGGAGGCCGTGACCCAGCCCTTCAGTGATGCCTTTCGACAATGAGAGCTCTGTACCAGGGAGGTGGGAAGAAGGGGTTGAATCCTGAGTGTATTTTGAAAATAGGATTGTACTCGCTTCGGCAGCACATATACTAAAATTGAAAATAAGATTGACAGGATTTACTGATGGACTGGGCGTGAGGGGAGGGGGCAGAAAGAGAGACGTTGGATGTCTCTATAAGTTTTGGCTTGAGCATCGGAAAGATGGAGCTGCCACTAACTGAGGTGGGAGGACTCCAGCAGGAGTAGGCTTGGGAGGAGGACGGAAACCGGCAGGAGATTGGAGGGGACCTGGGGGGTGAGGACAGTGTTGGACTCGCAGCTAGGGCATCTCTCTGCCCCCACTCCCAGTTGGAGCCTTTGCATTGGCCTGTAGGGGCAGGAGTGGGATTCTTGCTGAACGGAGCTACAGACACTGATCCTTGGGAACCCCCCAGCCTAAGTTCAGAGCTTGTATATTTATGTGTTTAATTAGAACTCACAGTCTTCCCCACATGGAATGGAAGCGCCATGAGGGCAGGCACTCAGTTTTGCTCACTGCAGTTTGCCTGGTGTTAGGCTGCTGGGCGATAGTAGGTGAACACTTGTCAAGTGAATGAATGAATGGCCTTGAAGAAGTCAGCAGGCCAGGAAAACCCAAGCTCCTTGCTAGGCTTGGGAAGGGGCTGCTCCTGGTCCCTGGACACAGGAGAACTCTTCTTTCCAGCTGCTGCTCTCAGCTGAGACTTGAAACGTGTAGGACGAGCCAGAGTGCCCACCCGGCCATCCTCCCTTGTCTGCGCCCTCCCTGGACTCAGAGCCCCTTTCTCTGGGCAACATGGTCAAGGGAAATATGTGGGCTCAGGGCATCCTGCCTTCGAGTCTTGGCTCACCCCCACCTGGCTGTGTGATCTTGGGCAGGTTCCTTCATCTCTCTGAGCCTCAGGTCAGAAATAGGGATCACAACGTCTGTGTCCCAGGTGCATATGAGACCAAGCAGATGCCTACCCGGAACGCGCCAGTGTTTGAGAGTTGGTGGCTGTTTTGTTAGCCCAGTTCCTGCTGAGGGCACAGCCAGAGTGCTATTTGACTCGGGGTTCCCAGTGCCCAGCCTGACACACCTCCTCGTGATCACTGCCGTCTGAGCCAGGGCCTGCTCTGGACTTGTTGAATGAATGACCAGGCTAAGGGATCATCCCTGCTCCCTCTGCCTGTCTTTCTCAGTCCATGAGCCCCGGATGTAGCTTCATCTGATCGGTCACCGGCCCCCCCTTCCCCCACTGAGGCCGCAGCTGCAGGACAGAGTTCACCCTAATTGCTCCTTCCTGGAGGGCAGAGGGAGGGGGGCACGCCCCAGGGTGTGGCCTGGGAAAGGCTGGAGCCTGTGGACGCCGTGTCCCCTTCACAGATGTGTGCAGTGGGTGGGCTCTGAGCATCAGGAGGTGTGGCCAAGCAGCTCCCATGGGAGCAGAAAGATGTTCCTGCATCTTAATGGGAATGGTGGAGGGGGGGCTTCCCGGGACTCCATCTCCCACCCCCCACCCCCACCCACACCCACACCCACTGGAGGAGGCAGGACCTTGCCCAGGGAGCCCTGGGGAATCCTGTAGCAGGTCCGTTGCGGGGTGGTTGGGGTTGCACAACTTTAAATCTGGCTCCCCTGGCCTCTCTGAAATAGCAGGACTAAAGGGAAGCTCTCCCCGCCTCCCCGAGCCTTTAGCCTTGGGCTGCTGGGTAGAGACCTGCCCCTTCTACACTGGAGGAGGTCGGGGGTGCACATCCAGGTGTTTTATTTTTTACCATTGGTGTCTTTTCCCCCATCCCAGGCTATGGGGGTGGGGAGACAGGCTGGGGCTGGGCAGGGGGAGGGGTGGGGGGAACTTGAAAGGTGGCCTAAGATGACCCCACAGATGCTCTCCTGGGGTGGGGCTGGGAATTCCCAGCTGCCTCTGGCCCCTTCCCAGCCTACCTCCGAGTGCCTGCCCCCACCTCTCTGTCCCCCGCCTCCCCAAACTCACCCCCAAAGAGCCAGCCTTGCCTCCCCGCCCCCGCTCTACCGCCCCAGGTCTTGGCCTCCCCTCCTCACCCCAGCTGACTCATCCATCTCCTTGTTTGGCATTTCCAGTTTTCAAATAGTTGGGAACTGGGATCATATCTCTTCTTGGATCCCTCGCTGGGCTGGATGCTCTGAAACTCTGGCCCCATAAATCGCAGCCCCAGTGGCCTCTGTCATTTAACAGCTCTTCTTCCCCTGCTGCCGTTTGCTGTCCTGTGACCCTTTGGCCAGAGGAACAGAGACTGATGATTTCCTGAGGACAGACCAGTCTCTGTGCCCTGGGACTTCCAGGGTGCCCTCCCCAGGGACCTCAGTCACCCAGGTCATCAGCCAGCGCACCTTCTAATTAAAAGTCGCCACCCTCTCTTGGCCAAGGCCGGGATGTCTCTGACATTATCCTATATAATCCAATCCTCACAGCAGTTTTTAATCTTTTTCTAAAGTTTATTTGGCTGCGCTGTGTCTTAGTTGCAGCATGAAGGATCTAGTTCCCCAACCAGGGATTGAACCCCGGCCCCCTGCATTGGGAGTGCGGAGTCTTACCTACTGGACTGCCAGGGTAGTCCCCTCGCAGCAGTCTTTTTGATGTTAGCATTATTATCTCCATTTTGCAGAAGGGAAAGTTGAGGCACCAAGAGGGAGCATGGCTGGCCCAAGTCATTCGTTCAGTACATGGTCCAGCTGGGAACAGAGCTCAGGTTGTGTGACTCCGGACTTGTTGCCCCTTCCTGAGGGTCTGGCCTGTTCTGGGGAGAGAGTGGATGATCTGGGAGGGCTGGCATAGTCATGGCAGGCTGCCTGGAGGAGGTGGACCGGGCTGGCCTTGGCAGAGGGTACAGCAAGCAGCATATCTGCCATTTGGGCTTATCCAGCTCCTTCCCATTCTCGGACTTGGGTGCCTTTTGCCCCCAGGCCTCCAGCTCAGTTTAGTGACAACATTCCCCAAGGAGGTGGGTTTGACTTTCCTGGGGACTGAGACCCTTTGGAGCCTGGGTCTTCCTCGATTGGGTCCCAAGCTCCTTTTGGGATCTGTAGGTTTCACTCTGTTTGGAGTTCGGTAGATTTTTGCTGAGTGGGGCCTGCTCTCAGCCAACCCTGTGCCCACGTCTCTAGGGACGCAGCCGGGAGCAGAATCTATAGACAAGTCCCAAACTGTGTCATCTGACCATCTTTGTGCAGCAGAGGAATCAAGAATTCATCCATGCATTCACTGATTCACCCATTCATTGCCTGAAGACCAACTGTGCGCCAGACATGGTGCTGGTGTTCTGTCTGCATTATCAGCTTTCCAGCGTAGCTGGGATTATGCCTCCATTTTCCAGATGAGAAAAAGCCCAGAGGAGAGCAGTGACTTGCCCAAGATCACACAGCCAGGCGCAGAGGAAGGTGGGCATTGAAGCCAGCTGTGTCGATCCCCCTGGAAGAGGTTAGCATCATGGTCCCTACTCTCCAGCAGCTCCGGGTCACGTTGGAGAGGTAGGGCTCACGAGTCACAATTACCCAGCTCAATTCCAGTCTAGACAATAGCGGATTGTCAGGGAAGAAATCAATTTGGCATGAGTTCTCTGGAAAGACTTTCTGGAGGAAGTGGGGCTTTAAGAGCAAGGAAGATTTGGCCAGTGGAGGAGGAAAGCATTCAGGGCAGGGGGCCAGAAGCTGTCCCCATCGTCCCTGGGTTCTCATTGTTGTCCAACGTGTGAGCAGGAAGGCCCCGGCCTGCTGCTGGAATCATTAACGCTGGGAAAGAATGCGAGGAAGTCACCAAGATAGCTGAGGTGACATGCCTTCCAGTCTACTGCCTGTGACTGGTCAGATTGGGAGGCAAGAGGTCAAGGCCTGGTCTTCTACTTGGTTGCCAGCCAACTACTGACCCTCTTCCCTGGATCTCACTTTTCCTACCTATAAAATGGGCTCCTTTCTTGTTTTTGGGCCACTTGCCGACTCAGAGGAAGGGGAAGTTGAGTTCTTGGAGAAAACGGTTAGCTTGGCCTCAAGACTTGGTGGCAGCTACCACGTAAAGCCCCCCATCTTACCCATCTCATGTCTCCCTTCACTGACTCCTGGGCCCACACGTGCCGGGCCCTGGGCTAGGAGGAGGAGCAGGCTCCCCGCTCCCTTAGACTTTCCTGATGCCTCTCCTGTCCTCGCTTGTGGGCCTGGGGTTCCTCCTGCTGTGCTCAGCCCACATTAGCTCAGCTGTGGCTGAGCTGAGATCCAGGGACCCTGTCAATGTCTGTTTAGCCAGTGAGCACTCAACTCGGAGTCATAGGATTGCCATACTGCTGGTCCTGTCAGTGTGATCCAGGGTGAGTCATGTAACTTCTCTGAGCCTGATTTCCCCAGATGCAACATGGGACTTTTCATTCATTCATTCAGCAAACATTTATGGAGTGCCAGCCCTATGCCCAGCCTTGTGTTAGGTGTGAACAGCAAGCATGGTTGGAAGGAGCTTCTAGTGTGATCAGGGAGATTAGTCAATAAAGGGGGCTGCTTTCAAGGCAGAGTCTTCTAAGAGCTCAGGAGCAGCTGTTCAAGGCCACACGACCTCTAGTCCCCTCTAGGGGACATCGGGGGTCTTTGTGACTTTGTCTCTGTCCCCATTTGTTATTCTAGTTATTGTCTCTTTCTCTCCGGGTAGCTTGTGGGAAGAGGGGTCTTGGGGAGACACCCCCTGCCCCTGGGCTAGGGCAGGGGAGAAGATGCAGAGAGGGGAGCAGGCTGGTTTTGCCATGAGTCTCAGCTGAGCTCATGGCTGTGGGGAATAGCTAGGCTTATTTATACTGAGCCTGGTTATATTGCTACATTTATTTTTGTCTGTTTATCTGGCTGTGCCAGGTCTTGTTTGCAGCAAGCAGGACCTTTCAGTTGCAGTGTGCGAACCCTTATTACTTGTAGCGTGTGGGATCTAGTTTCCTGATCAGGGATCTAACCCAGACCCCCTGCACCAGGAGCCTGGTGTCTTAGCCACTGGGCCACCGGGGAAGTGCCTGGTTATTTTGATTTAGGAGAGATGGAAGCTGCCACTGGAGTTCAGCTTTGCGGTCCTGAAGGGTTGAGTGAGAGGGGTAGGGCTGAACCTCCTGCTTTCCACTTTCCATCCTCTTTTCTCTCCCCCAACTCTTCTGGGGAACCGGAAGGAGGCAGAGATCAGCTCAAGCCTGGATTTGATTTGAAGCAGTGGGAGGAAAAGGGCTTCCCTGGTGACTCAGACGGTAAAGAATCCGCCTGCGATTCCGGAGATCTGGGTTCGATCCCTGGGTTGGGAAGATCCCCTGGAGGAGGGCATGGCAATCCACTCCAGTATTCTTGCCTGGAGAATCCCCGTGGACAGAGGAGCCTGGCGAACTACACAGTCCGTGGGGGTTGCAAAGAGTCGGACACTTGAGCGACTGAGTACCAGCACACAATGGGAGGAAAGGGTTAAGTCGGCCTGGTTTCTCACCTCCTGGGTGGGAGGAGGTGGGGAGGGGACCAGGACTGGGAAGGCTGGGGCAGGAATGTATGATAAGATCAAAGCTTCCAGCCTGCCTGGGCCTCACCTAGGTTTCACCTGAGTAGTTGAAGGGAATTCTCTGAGTGACCCCCTGGGGAAGGGGGCGTGCAGGTCCCACCCCCCACCCTCACACAGGCCTCAGGTGCTGGAAGCCCCAGGGGCACCTCCAGACGCGGGGGCCACCCTGCCTACCACCCCCACCTGCTCTCTCACCCCTGGGGTTTCCGAGCAGGACTCAGAGTCTCCTTTACGTGGCCTGTGTGCTGTGTGCTTAGTCGCTCGGTCGTGTCTGACTCTTTGCGACCCCGTGGACTGTAGCCCTCCAGGCTCCTCTGTTCATGGGGATTCTCCAGGCAAGAATACTGGAGTGGGTTGCCATGTCCTCCTCCAGAGGAATCTTCCCAACCCAGGGATGGAACCCAGGCCTCCCGAATTGCAAGTGGATTCTTTACCGTCTGAGCCACCAAGGGAAGCCCATGAATACTGGAGTGGGTAGCCTATCCCTTCTCCAGGGGATCTTCCCAACCCAGGAATCAAACCAGGAAGCCCCATGTGGCCCCCATCAGTTAATTCTGCAGGTGAGGAACTTCCCTCGTGGTCCAGTGGTTAAGACTCCTAGCTTCCACTGCAGGGGGCATGAGTTTGATCTGGGAACTAAAATCCCACATGCCACGCTAAGAGCACACCCCACCCCACTCCCGCCCCCGTCCCCCAGAATAATTCTGCAGGTTATGCTTTGAGACACTGTCGTGAGCAGGAGGCACAGCCCTGAGTCCTGTCCTGGTTCCTTACTTGTTGCTCTGTGACCCTGGGCTGGTGACTTAACCTCTCTAGCCTTCAGCTATCAGCTGGGAATGGTAATAACCGTCTTTGCCGGGTTTTAGTGAAGATTAGACATTGTGTAAATCACCTCCAGCCAGATCAGGCAGTTGGTGTATGACAGGAATTATTATTCTGTGAATTTTCTTTTTCTCCCTTCATGACTTCCCCTGTTACTTTGTCCTGGGTAAACCTTGGGGCTTGGTTTTGTTCAGCCTCTCCCTGCCCTTCGAAGGGGCTCCCAGCCCCAGATCCATCCCAATGTCCAATGCTCTCCACGGATGGATCTTCGTGATTTAGGGTGAGGAGCAGTACAAGAGGGGCTCGGAGTGACAAGACCCCAGATGCTCCTAAGTGCCCCCCCCAGGCACCTGCTGGGCCCCCTGCCCTAGTGCCTTCAGATTAGGTCTTTCTTATCCCAGTCACCCCTTCCCTGTACCAGGAGCCTCAGTACCCGGGAACTGTGGCTGGGAAAGTGGCCCCAGAATCCTTCAGGTAGGAAGGGGCCTGGAGTTCCTGGCCTCTGGGGGTGCGATGCTCTGCCCTGGTTAATGATCACTCTGTGTGTTAAGAGCAGGGGGGAGTGGGGGGGGCCCGCCCTCCAGGGGGCAGTGGGGGGGGCCCGCTCTCCCAGCTCCTTAACCACTGGTTGCGCCTGAGGTATGTCAGCCCTTGGGAGTCCCCTGCGTGAAGGCGGCAGCCTTGCTCTGGGGCACGTGGCCTGAAAGGAGCAGGCAGTAGGGACTTGGAATCCCAGCTTGACGGGCAGCCTCTGCCCCTGGAGTTCTAGGGACGGATTTAGGGCTCACACAGTCTGGGTGGAACGTGAGCCAGGGTATATCCGGCCCCTGTGGTTTGGCATCAGCCACGTTAGCAGGCCCCGTCCAGCACCAAAAACCCCCTTCGCTCTTCTTCTCCCGGGCGCTGACCCTGCAAAGGTGTCCCAGCTAGAAGGCGGCAGATGGTTAGGGCTCTGGGGTGGCTGGGCTTGGGTTCCGGTCCCTCCTCTGCCACTTCCAGGCTGTGTGACCGGGGGCCCGTCTCTGCACCTTTCTGAGCTCCCATTTCCTCTTCCGAAACAATAGAAGATGAAATCCCTACTTTGCAGGTGTCAGCGAGCCAAGGTGTGGGAAGTATTGAGCTCGTAATGAATACCTGGGGAATGATCACAATCCTTCCAACTATAGTTTTTATTATTAGGAAAAAGTGAAAGTTGAATCCCAGTCTTGGGTAACCAGGGCAACATTTGGAGGCTTGGGGCCAGGGAAAGGAATGGGGAGCTCCCGGGAACACACGTGACAGAGTGTCCCAAGAACACGTAGGAGAGTGTCCGAGGATCATCTGTGAGCGGGCTGGAAGGATGGGGAGAAGGGGGCGTCTGTCTACCCCAGGCCCACCTCGGTCCTCCCAGCCCTCCCTCCTCCCTGGGCTGGGTCCCGAGGCTGGTGCCGGCCCAGAGTGGGGGAGGAGGGAGAATTGTTTATTTTGATAACATTAGGGCATTTTCCCCCCACTGGCAGCTGCTATTTTGAGCAGTCCAGAGAGCAGGGACTATGGTTAAATTAGGTAATGTTGCTCCAGAAGGAATGTGTGAAGCAGTCAGCCGCGGCTGCAGGGAGAACGCAGTTGGTTCACTCCATATAAAATGAAACTGCAGCTTGGAAAAGAGCAGCGCGGGGCCGCTTTATAAGGCGATGGAGGGGGAGGCTGCTGGAGGCTGCCGCTGGGGGAGTGGAGGCGATGGCCCAAGGCCTCTCTGGAGGGAGCCTGGGCTTATGTCCAGAGGCCTGGCTGGCCCAGCAGGAGCCGGTCAAGGGGCGGAGGGCAGGGTGGTGTGTCCTCACCCGAGGTCTCTCTCGCTGCCCCCGAGGCGGGGGTAAGGGGGCTTGGGGTGGTGTGATGCACGGGAAGGGTGGATCTTGACTCCGGCTTCTGCCTGCAGCCCAGGCCTTCTGTGCTTGACCAAGTCTCTCAACCTCGCTGGACCTCAGGGTCCCCGGGGTGAAGCAACGACCCCGATCCCCTTGGGAACGCGTCTTTAGAAGAGAAAGTACAGCTAGCTTTCGCTGAGGCCTGCTGTGTGCACGTGCTCTTCTAGGCCCTTTTGGTCCATGGAACCCACGGCTTGGGCCTCACCTGCGCGCTTGTTGGGAATGCAGAGTCTCAGGCCCCACCCAAGCCTACTGAACCTGAGATCGGACGAGATCGGGCACACTCAGGGTGGTATGGCCGTAGACTAACTACTGAACCCCAGTCTGTACACTAACAAGATCCCCTGGTGAGCCCCCTGCGTGTTAGAGATGGAAAAAGTTCCACTTGACATGCATTGTCTCATTTTATCTTAAAAACCACCCCCATGATATAGGAGTTATCATTTGACAGTTGTGGAAACTGGGGCCTGGAGAGATGGCCAACATAAAAACTCTTATCAGTGTGTTATGGATTCTGTTTCTATTCTCCTCCCCCTTCCCCTCTTTTGGTCTGGGCTGGACCTGGGGAGAAGAATGGGGTGTCCAAGCTCTTAGTAGGACTGGAAAAGGTCAGGCGTATCACTTGCCTTTGAGACTTAATCCATTCACCCATGGGGTCAGCTCTGCTGGCCCTGAGTCATCTCCCCAGAGTCATTCTACATTTCCCGTCCTTGGAGGAAGGTGAGAGCAGGAACGGGTTCTCTGCTGTCTGTGGCCACCGCCTGGCAGATTGGCGAGCAGGGGGGTTAGGGTCGGAGCTTCCCTGGGCTTGGTTAGGGTCACCCCTTCTATCTCTGGTACTTTTGGGACTGAGTCAATCTAGCAGCAAATACTTGGAGGAACATCTATGCACCCAGTTCAGTTCAGTTCAGTCGCTCAGTCATGTCTGACTCTTTGTGACCCCATGGACTGCAGCACACCAGGCCTCCCTGTCCATCACCAACTCCCGGAGTTTGTCCATCACCAACTTCCCAGCCCTGGGAAAATACCTTAAATTTCTCCCAATTCTTTAGAGTCTTCATTATACAGGGCGGGGGTGGGGGGGAAGCACTGCTAGAGTTTCCTTTTTTTTTTAAAATTAATGGTCATTGGTTGTGCTGGGTCTTCAGGGCTGTGCGGCTATTCTCTAGTTGCAGCGAGCGCAGACTGCTCTCTAGTTGTGTGCACGGGCTTCTCATTGCAGCGGCTTCTCTTATTGTGGCGCGCAGGCTCTAGAGCATGGGCTCAGTAGATGTGGCACATGGGTTTAGTTGCTTCATGGCATGTGGGATCTTCCCGGACCAGGGGTGGAACCCGTGGTTGGCAGGCAGGTTCTTAACCACTGGACCACCAGGGAAGCACAATTTATCAATTACCATGTGCCGCTTGCTGGGCTAAGCACGCGACTTGCATTACTCTGTTGTCTGTGTGATTTCGCTTTCAGTTTCCTCTATAAAATAGGGAGAGTGATATTGATAGTATTACCTATCTCATGGGGTTGTTAAGAGGAAAATATTTGTCAAGTGTCTGGCGCATAGTATTTGTCAAATAAGTGTAATAATTACAAATACGCCCCCAAAGATGGGCACTATCGTTGCCCCCACTTTACAGTTGTACAAATTGAGATCCAGAGCAAGAAAGGGACTTGCCTGTCGGGATCACAGATTAGGGCAGAGCCCTAAGAAACTGAGTCCCCAGAATTCTAAACCACTATGCTGTTGCTGTTTAGTTGCTAAGTTGTATCCAACTCTTTGTGACCCCATGGACTGTAGCCCTCCAGGCTCCTCTGTCCATGGGACTTCCCAGGCAAGAATACTGGAGTGGGTAGTCATTTCCATCTCCAGGGGATCTTCCTGACCCAGGGATCAAACCCGGGTCTTCTGCATCGGCAGGTAGATTCTTTACTGTCTGAGCCACGAGGGGAGCCTAAGCCACTTATTCCGGAGAAGGCAATGGCACCCCACTCCAGTACTCTTGCCTGGAGAATCCCAGGGACGGGGGAGCCTGGTAGGCTGCAGTCCATGGGGTCGCTAAGGGTCGGACACAACTAAGCGACTTCACATTCACTTTTCACTTTCATGCCTTGGAGAAGGAAATGGCAACCCACTCCAGTGTTCTTGCCTGGAGAATCCCAGGGACAGTGGAGCCTTGTGGGCTGCCGTCTATGGGGTCGCACAGAGTCGGACACGACTGAAGTGACTTAGCAGCAGCAGCAGCGGCAAGTCACTTATTCAATTCAATTTAGTAAATATTGTTTATTATCCACTAGCTTCTGCTTGGTATTGGGAAGTGTCTAAGGGTTAAATATCTATATATATAGTTGATCATATATAAATATGATGGAAAAAATTCAACCTGGTGTTTATCCCCAAAGAACTTTGGTTCTAACAAGAGAGTAGAACCCTTTACTCAAGTGCCTATAATTAAGACCAAATCTCTAGCCCTCTAAGAGGTTAGAAATTAAGTCCTACAGATGTGTGGGGGAGAAAGATGTCTTTGTGGGGGGTCCAGGAAGACTTCAGAGTGGAGGTGGTAGTTAAGCCAGGCCTTGAAGGAAGGCTGAGCAGCTTAGATGGGGAGACACAGGAACAGCATTCTGAGAGGGGGAACGGCATACACAGAGGTTCAGAGGCAGGGCGTGAGAGTGCCGTCCAGGTCTCGGGAGCCTCGGGGGGCTGCCCGGGGTCTGGGGCGACGAGGCGGGAAGGCCAAGCCCAGCTGCCTGTCACTGAAGAGTCCCAGCATTCTCAAAGACTTGGCTCCTCAGCCACCGAGGATATTCCATCGTCATTCTTCCTTTTCTTTATGTCGAGAAATCAAAGACTTTTATAAATGGCTCGTCTGGTCAGTGTGTGATAACCAATGTAGCTGACAGAATTCGGGCCAAAAGCAAGAGATTGATGTCTTGATTAACTGGGCAGCCTTATCGCCCACGCACATATGATTTCCGTTAGTCTGTGCCGGGGTTGACAATGACCCCGGGTGGGAGCACAATGGAGGGGCCAGGCCTGGGTTCTGATTTCTTCTGTGCAGCTTACCCGCTGTATGGTTTTAGGCAAGCCTCAGTCTCCTCCTGTGTCGGAAGAAAACCACCCTCCCTCCAGGCTTGGTTTAAGGATTGGTGATGTTGTTTAAATCTGTACTGCCCGATTTGGTGATCGCCAGGCACATGTAATTGTTTAAATTTAAGATTTTTAAAAATGTGTGTATTTATTTGGCTGTGTCGAATCTTTGTTGTGGCACACGAGATCTCCGTTGCGTCATGCGGGATCTTTCATTGTAGCACGTGGACTCTCTAGTTGTGGCTTGTGGGCATAGCTCCGTGACAGGTGTGACCTTAGTTCCCTGACTAGGGATCAAACCTGCGTCCCCTGCATTACAAGGCAGATTCTTAACCACTGGACCACTCAGGAAGTCCCTAAATTTCAGTTCAGTTCACTCAGTCGTGTCCGACTCTTTGTGACCCCATGGACCACAGCACGCCGGGCTTCCCTATCCATCTCCAACTCCCGGAGCTTACTCAAACTCACGTCCATCAAGTCAGTGATGCCATCTGACCACCTCATCCTCTGTTGTCCCCTTCAATATTTCCCAGCATCAGGGTCTTTTCTAATGAGTCAGTTCTTCGCATCAGGTGGCCAAATTTAGGTGGCCCTAAATTTAAGACTTAATTAAAGCAAATCAAAGTTTCTCAGTGACACCAGTACATTCCAGGTACTCGCTTGTGGCAGGAAGGAATCACGGTTGCCACTTTGGAAGCCCCAGTTAGTGGAGACCTGGGAGACCCCTGGGGCCCCTGATGGAGGCAGACAGGATTGCGCCTCTTGCCACGCTGCCATCTCCACCTTCTCCTTGGCACTGGGGAGGTCTCACCCTCCCTTGCCTGACTTTGCACGTCATGCTGGAAAGTTTGTGACTTGGCTCCATCCAGCCCACCCTTCCCCACTCAATTTCCCACCCACTCCCCTCTGCTTAGCTCCCTATTGAGCTGCTGGCCTCTGGCCCCTCCGTGTCCCGCCTCGGAGGTTCCCACTGCCCGTTGCTGGGGTGGGTGGGTGGGGGAAGGCCTCCCCTGGCAGTCCCCAGCTCCCAGTGGAGGTGCCGGCTGCCTGGGCCCCTCGAGCAGGGCGGAGATGATAGTTTGTTGTGACGGGGGCAGTGGGCAGCCTGCCCGCTCTAACGCGCCTGTATCTGGGCGCCAAGCATGCTGTTTGCACTTGGCCGGGCCTCAGGGTCTGGCCTGGTGCCCGCGAGGGCTGGCCTGCTTTGGCACCCCCGGTTACCAAGGCCCGTCCTGGGCCTCCGCCTGGTCTGGAGCACCGGGAGCTCTTCATGGGCTGGGTCCTGGGGGCTGAGTGGGGACAAGGCCGGGCAGGCATAGGCAGGGGGCACACTCTGGTGGAGGGTCTCTCTGGGCGGGCCAGGCCTGTACGCAGCATTCACACCTGTGGGGAGGAGCTTTGGATCAGAGGTGCCAGGAAAGCTCGGAGTCACCTCCCAGCATCGTCCGCTCCCCCCGCCCTACTTCTGCCCCCTCCCTCATCAGCTGGGAGGTGGACGAACAGGCAACAGGCATCGCTGGTCCATGAGTGCTGCAGACAGGGGGGCCCCCTGGCAGGAGGTGAAACCTGTCTGAGATCCACGGCCAGTCTGGAGGTATCCCGTCTTCGACTGAGCAGCGTGCATTCTTTTCTCCCGCTCTGTCCCTCCCCATGGAGCTGCGAGGGCAGTAACCCCTGGCCCCTTTGCTGAGAAGGAGGCTTGGAATTCTAGTTCTGCCGCTTACTCCCCTTGTGATCCTGGCACGCCTCTTTGAGCCTCCTGTTCCTCCTCTGGGGAATGGGGATAATCATACCTCACTCTCAGGGCAATCATGAGGATTAGATAACTGGCCTCCTGAATGTTTCCAGAACATTCGAAGGGGACTTGACAGCTGCTGTTCCCTTTGCTCAGAGAGCTCTCCTTCCATGCACACGGGCACCAGCTCCCTTCACACATCCGTGCCGCCTTCTCCGATGACCTGTGCAGAATAGCAGCCTCCACCCAGCCGCTCCCTGGCCCCGTCCCCCTGCTATAGTTTCCCTTCCAGCACTTCCAGTGTTTAACGAGTGCTCGTTTATGATGCGGCTGCTCCATGAGGGCAGAGAACATGCTTGGCTCATGGTACGTGCTCTCAGGACAATTTTTGGTTATCTTGCCTTCTTCTTCCTTCCTGGCACCTGATGGCCCCTCTTCGTTGGGCCTTTGCTGGTGCCAGGCCCTCCTTGTGCTGAGTATCGCAGCTGAGCCCCGAGAAAATCACAGGGCTCCCACCACGGCCTTGTCACCTCCGTATCAGAGATGAGGGGCGAGAGGCGCTGCAGCCAGTTACCCAAAGCCTCCCAGCTGGCACGTAGCAGAGCAGGGCCTCCGGCCAGGTTAACCCTAACCCAGAGCTCATGTTGTGCCATCTCCTATGTTGGGTTAACAAGATCGGCGCCTTCGTCTAAGCTTGGGGCTCAGGATCCATGTTTGACAGGATCGAATGGATCAGGTTTAGGGATGGCTCTCAATGTTTTGGGGGTCCCCTGTCCAGCCCTTTCTTCTCCTCCTGTGATTGGTCAGTTAAAACTGCCCCAGAATGACAGGTGCCCTTTGTCTGGGGAGCCCTGGAGCCCAAGCCGAGGCCCCAGGGGCGGGGCTGGGAGCAGAGTGGGCCAGGTCCTGGCTGTCTCTGGCTGTCCGAGGGCTGGTGGACAGGATGTTCCCCCCGCCCCGGGCAGCCAACATTCCTGGTCGGAGGTGGCAGGCAGCGGGAGATTTATCATTTCCGGTAACCCGGTAACCCAAGTCCCTGGGAGGTGAATTCTCCCCGCCAAGGACACGCACCCGCTGGCTCGCCAGCCTGTCTTGCATTTCCTCTGCTGGGCCTGTCTGCCTGGGGGCTTGGGATGGGCCAGAGGGGCCAGTTCTCAGTTCCAGGGGTTGAGACGGGAGTCTCAGGCCTTGATCAGCCCATCACAAAGACCCTGCCTGTCACCGCCTTCCCAGAGTCCTCATCTGTGTGACCTGGACCCCAGCCTCGGGGAGGGGCATCATGGGTTGTGAAGGACCCCCGTGTTAGGAGCCAGGACGCCTGGGTCCTGAGTCTGCCTCAGCCATCACCTTGCCGGGAGAGTTCTTCCTCTCTTCTTCAAGGTGCCACATCCTCTCTGAGTTACCCGGCACTGCTCTCAGAACTCTATGGACATAGTCCAGCCGCTCCTTGTCACGATGCTGCCAAGGTGACGTCACCCAGCGGCTGTCCGGCACAGGTGGGGTGAGCTCCAGCCTCTCCAGCACTGGCGGGGCCTCCTTGATGGTCTTACTTTCCCTCTCTGGGCCTCGGTTTCCCCTTCTGATCAGTAAGCCTGTTGGGCTAGGTGATCCCTGACAGCCCAGGACCCAGGGCTCTGCTGGAGCCTTTTGTAGGTAGGTTTCCTTGAGCCCTTCCCTCGTGGCTCAGATGGGAAAGAGTCTGCCTTCTGTGCAGTGGACCTGGGTTTGACCCCTAGGTCAAGAAGATCCCCTGGAGAAGGAAATGGCAACCCACTCCAGTATTCTTGCCTGGAGAATCCCTTGGACAGAGGAGCCTGGCGGGCTACAGTCCATTGGGTCACAAAAAGTCGGACACGACTGAGCCGCTTCTTTCTACTTTCTTCTTCCTTGAGCCCTGCCTCGCCTGTGAGGGAGCAGAACCGAAGTTATTCTCGCTGGGGTTCTGAGGCGCTTACTCTCTTGGCCTGTAAGGTCTTGGATGGGCAGGAGTAGGGAGGGGCAGAAAGGCAAGAAGTGACACTTAGTACCTGCTTCAATGCCTGACTCTGGACTTTAAGCTCTAGGGTTGTCCTGCCGAATCTTCGCAGCAGCCTTGTGAGGTAGCCCTTTTTATTCCTGTTTTACAGATGAGGCATCAGAAGCTCAGAGAGGTCAAGTGACTTGCTCGGGGCTGCACAGATAGGAAGTCGCCAGGCTAAGGGTCTCCAGTCATCTCTAAGTGGTGTGAGGTGGCCTATGGCCAGCACATATTTCCTAGGATAGCTTCGATTTATGAATCGAATAATACAAAAATAGTCTTGCCAGGGACTTCCCTGGCAGTCCAGTGGTTAAGACTCCAAGCTTCCACCACAGGTGATGTGGGTTCACCCCATGGCTGGGGAACTGAGATCCTACATGATGTGCAGGGGGGGCCAAAAAAAAAAAAGTTAGTCTTTCTGAAACACCATGAACATGTCCTAGAATTTGAAAGTCAAACTACATCTCCCAGGCTGCCTTTGACTCCCGGAAGTGGCCTAAGAATCCTTTGCTAAAATGTGCTCCCTGTTTGCTTCGGAAAATATGGTCAGTGGTAATTATGGGTGTGCAGGAGTTCAGAGGAATAAGAACCACGTGGGCTGCAGCAGGCTGGAAGGGCTTGGCACTAAGCTGACGGGGGAGCTGAGGGGGCTGAGAGGGGCGTGGGGTGCTGCCGGCCAAGGCTGAGCTCACAGGCTCCAAGAAGGCTCCCCGAAGGGCCTGCAGCCCCAGCCAGTTGCCAAGAAAACCACGAGACCTCTCCTCGGACCCCCTTCCTAGCCAGCCCCTCCCATCCCCGGCCCGCCAGGGTCTCTGGGGCAGCCCCGGCTCCAGGCAAGACTTGTTCAACCCACAGACCTTTGCTCCAGCCCCTCCACCCTCAGCCCAGCCTTCCCCTGGCAACTGGGGAAAGGGCTACGGGGTGGGGCAGCCAGGCCTGCGTCCTGGCCAGTAGGGCCAGTGGGGGCCAGGCACCCTGGGATTCGCGCCGTTGGCTGCAGGAGAACTGAGATGACCCCAGCCAGCCGGCTCCCACCCCTCCTGCTTGCGGGGCCCTTGGCCCCGAGGCCCCAGCAGCTGTCAGCAGGCAAGGGTGACAGAGGAGGGCCAGAGGTGACCTCTCAGCCTGTCCCTCTCTCCCTGCTGGGCCAGGCCCAGAACTCTTACCAGCTGTTGTCAGCAGCTGCCGAGCTTTGTTCCAGAGCCAGTACTGGGCACCCCGACCCTCTCCAGGACATCTTCCCACCGTTGTCCATAGCTGATGAACCTGGGGAGGGGCTGACCGGGGGGACGCGGTCACTTCCCTGAATTTCTTTGATTTCACCAGCGACCCAAAGGAGTCAAAATAAATGCTCCTATTTTCATGGAAAAGAAAACAATCCCAGAGAGGCCAAGGGACTTGCTCGAAGCCACACAGCTGCAGTCAGCCTCCTGGCTCCCAGCTCAGTGCTCACTTCGCTGCCTTTTGGAGTTGGCGGGCGGGGGGGGTGAGGGGGGTGGTGTTTTTGTGAAGGATGATAGAGACCTCAGGGTTCCTGGGCTTGATTCCCAACTTGGCTGCTTCATAATTTTAGGACCCCAGGCCAGCTCGTGAACCACTTGGAGTGGAACTCGCATTTTCTTGCTTGTAAAACAATAATAGTACCTACTGCTTGGGAGTGTTTGGCAGATTAAATGAGATAATCAATGTAAAGTACTTAGCATAAGGCCTGGCATGGGCCAAGTGCCCAAAATGAGATCTGGCAGTATTATCACCAAAGAGTATTAGCCACCTGTGTACTCAGCACTGTGGGTGGTTCTGTCGGGGTTCCAGACACATTCCACAAATATTTATACCAGCCAATAAGTATTTATTTGGCACCTACTGTGTGCCAGGTGCTAGGAAAAAAAGAGCAGTGACAAAGCAGAAAAGATTCCCGCCCTGCTTACCTTCTCCCCCACATGGTAGGTGGGAAGACACAACTTCCTTTCAACCACAGAAGCCTCCAGGTACTTTTACACGTACTGGTGGTATTATCCACGTTCTGCAGACGAGAAAACTGCAAAAGTGCAAAAAGGGCAGACTGAGAAGATCAGTGGCTGACCAGAGGCCAAGAACCAGCCCCTCCAAGGGGCTTAGGCAGTGGCCCCCGAGGGCTTCCTGGAGGAGGAGGCACTTGTAGGGCATCCCTTGGGGTCTGAAGGCCTGGCCGAAGAGGTTGGGACCCAGCCACCACAGTCTGAGCAGCAACAATTTCAGGAAGGTCTTGCGGAGGTCACGGCCTCCTGTTCCCCAGGAATGAGGCCCAGCCAGAGCTGTAAAAATACCCCCATGCAGCCCAGAATAGCCCCTATTGTCTTGGCCTGCACCTGGGGGAGTCCAGGAGACTCCTGAAGGGAGGCTGGTCTTGGAGGTGGGGGAGCAGGAGGAGGTCTTCGAGCACTTCCCTATATGGTGCGGGTAGTGTTTCTGCAAAGACTTTTCCACTGGCTCCTGCGGGAAGGCCTGCCTTGTGGAAAGGGTGGGGCAGCTGCCTGGACTCTTGCGTGAGCAACGTGCCGCGAAGTGGGGAGCCTGGTGGGTGGGGGACTCCCGGAGAGGGCCGGGTGCCCAAGTGGAGGTGCTCCTTCGTGCCCCAGGGATATGTGTGCTTTGGCCCATGGGGGCCCTCCGCCATGGGCGGGCCTAGCCAGGTCCCCTGTCCCGGGCCTCCTGGCACCCTCCCCTGCTCTGGCTATTTCGGGCACTGGCTGTGTTCAGGGATGGGGAGGGATGGGTAATCCTGCCCAGACTGAGGATGCTGGGGGCACTCCCTGGACCTCCGTTCCAGGCTCTCGCATCTTTGATCACTGGAGCCTCTGCCCCTGGCCTCAGCCTCAAAGGGTCAGTGGACTTGGGTGGGATGCTGGTCCCACTGTCAAGGGCAAAGAAGGGTGCCAGATAACAGTTAAACCTTTACCCTCGGGAAATTCATGGTCTCAGTATCTGGAATAGTCATGCTTTTTCTAAGCAACAGGTTTGTTTTCCCCTCCTGGGGCGCAGAATCCAAGGACTGGTCAGATTTCCTTCTTCCCACTGGCCGCTGGAAAGCTTAGAACCAAATCTGTTGTTACTTTCCCAGACGTCCAGAAATGAGCACATGCTTTCTCCCTCTTCACTCACTCCCTTCCGGGCCCTGTCTGCTGCACCCAGGTTTTTCTTATGCATGTTGAGTTGACTTTTCTCTTGTTTACATCTTTGTAAGCTGCTTCCAGTCTTTCTGGAACAGGGTGGTGGGGGAGGTGTAAACAGATAAACGATGATAATGAAGATGGTAACCCTTTGCGGGTCAGTTCCCTGACGTCTGCGCCTTCTGACTGGTTCTGACTTTGTGATTGCCTGCGCGAGCCCCGCCCTCTGTGCTGGGGGGAGTCACAGTCCAGAATTTTAGAAATCCTAACATTTCAGGATCTCGATGTCATAAAATGACAAAGCCAGAAGGAACGTTTGGGATCATCTAAGCTGAAAACTTTTAAACTTATTATGAAGCAGTGACACCCTTGTTTCAGTCAGAATAATAGTGATGTGCCGCACGCCAAGTCGCTTCAGTCGCGTCCGACTCTGCGACCCCATGGACGGCAGCCCGCCAGGCTCCTATGTCCATGGGGAGTCTCCAGGCAAGAATACTGGAGTGGGTTGCCACGGTGCGGGTTCGATCCCTGGGTTGGGAAGACCCCCTGGAGAAGGAAATGGCAACCCACTCCAATATTCTTGCTTGGGAAATCCCATGGGCAGAGGAGCCTAGCAGTCTACTGTCCATGGGGTCGAAAAGAGTTGGACACGACTGAGTGACTAAGCACCTAGCACCTCCTGGGCAAAATAATAGAATTTTGATTAAATACTCTTCTATTTTTATAAATTTTATAAAATTTGTTGTTATTTTATTTATTTATTTATTTATTTTTTGTTATTTTATAAATAACAAACACAGAGCCTTCACCATGGGCTAGTACCTACCGTATGTAGCATTTTGCATTTTTATTTAATTTTTGCAACAACCTTATGGAGGTAGATACTCAATATAAATGATCATACCCATTTTACAGAGGAGGAAACAGAGGCCCAGAGAAGTGAAGTGACTTGCTTACAGCTAATCAGGGACTGCCCCAGACATATTATGTAGGAGGTCAGAATATAAAAAATGGGAAAAGGTGGATTTGTTATGTATTGAGGTGAGTATTGTCCCTGTCCCCCATCACTGCCTCACCCAGTCTCTAAAGGGGCCCCCGAGTCTGCTGAGGACAGACTGGAAAACTGGCGATCTAGGGCTTGCTGCATCATTTGAGAAGGGAGCCTGGGGCCCAGAAAGGGAAGGGGCTTGCCCGAAACAGTGGGGTGAGCTGGAAATCCATTCTGCATCCCTCTCAGCCTGCCTGCCACCTGGAGGACCGCCAGCCCCTCCAACCTCCCCTTGCCCCCAGCAATCCCCCAACCCCATCTCTGCACCCAGTGGCTGGGCCCTCCCTTGAACGCTCAGTTCCCTTTATCTCTGGGCGTAGGAACCTGGAACCTTCTCCTCCGTCCTAGGCCGCTGGCCGTGATCAGGTGGGCCACCCTCCTGGTCCCCTCTGAGGGATTTGTCCTCTGAGAGGGCGGCTGATGGCCGGGGCAGGCAAGGGCAGCTCCTGTTTGGGTTATCTTGTATCCTCCAGCCCCCAGCCAGCGGTCACCTCTGCGCTTCCTTTGTTGGCACATCTTGTGGGGCCTTGGGGCTTCTCTGTCTTCAGGAACCCCCTTCTTGAAGCCCCTGTGGTGTCTTATAGCTTACATCTGAAGCCTCCCTTGGGCAGAGCTAGTTGGCAGCTAAGCTGAGGGAAAGGTGAATGTTTGGGCTGGATATTCCCAAAGGGAGTTCTGTGATAGTCCCATCAGGTCTGCATGAGAAAGGGTTCCAAATTAAGCAAGTTTGAGCAACACTCAATAGTTGTTCCCCTCCCCCCTTTCCTCATTGTGGTGTTTGGGACGTTTAGGACTTTAGGAACCAGTTAAGGTTTGTGCAGCCAGCTTTTCCCAGAGGTCTTTGTCTGCACGACCTTCCCCCGTAGCTATTCCTGTCCAGAATTACTGTGCACTGGGATGGACGTTAGTCATAAGGAGAGGGCCTGGGGTCCTTCAGAAGGAAGGGGCCCTTCCTCTTGCTTCCAGCTCTCTTGCCCACAGGCCTGTCTTCAACCCTGGGCTCGGCCCTGCCTGCCCGCCCCCCATCCCCCAACATGTTCCCCCTTCCAGGAAACAGATGAGGAAAGCCCTAGGGGTGGGGGGAGCCGGCCTTTCTGGCTGCAGCTGTTGGGCTCCCGTTCCAGCCTGTTTTTTCCTGTTGCCGATGCCCACGGGAGCAAGCAGGAATGGAGTCACTGTGGCCTGGCTCCCTGGCTGCCTTGCGCAAGGCCCTGCTGTGGGCCTGCTTCCCTCTGAGACCCCCCACCCATTCCCTGGGATGCTGGTCTGGGCAACGGGCAGGTCTCTCACCCGTGACCATGGGCAGCTTCTTGTTCCCCCAGAGATGGGCCTCCTGGCTGGAAAGCTCCAGGCATCAGAGAGAGCTGGAGGAGGGCTTAGGTAGAACAGGGTTCTCACTCTGGAACCAGGGACCTGCCTTCAAAGTCTTGGCTCTTCCAACTCTATGGCCATGGGCAAGTCACCTTTCTGAGACTGTCTCTTGATTTGTAAATCGTATTCATGCATTAATTTAACAGAATTATTGAGCATCTATTGTATGCCAGGTACTTTTAGGGACTGGGAATTCAGCAGTGAGTAAAATGGACAGAGTCCCTGCCTTTGTGGAGCTGATTGATTTTCCACTGGGAGAGACAGATGGTAAACATGTAAATGTATGTACAGTTGAGGTGGTGAGGTGCTCTGAAGCAAGGTAAAGAAAGTGACGGCCAACTATGATGGATTCTGGACCTGGGGTATAGGCAGGGTGGGTCTCTCTAAAGGTGACATTTGAGCAAAAACCAGAGGAAGAGGAGAGTGTACACCCGAGGATGGCATCCCAGGCAGGGGACATAGCAAATGCAAAGGCCCTGAGGTAGGAGGGTGCTTGGTGTGTCTGTGTCTGAGAACTGTTGAGACAAATGCAGCAGAGAGTGGGGAGGACCCAGTAAGAGTTGAGATGCAGAGATGTGTGTAAGTATACATGTGTGTGTAGGTAGGTCACACAGGACCTGGTTGGCCATAATCAGGGCTTTTTCACCCCCCCTAATTCTTGGGCTTCCCTGGTGACTTAGATGGTAAAGAATCTGCCCCGAGTGCAGAAGACCCAGGTTTGATCCTTTGGTTGAGACCATCCCTTGGAGAAGCAAGTGCAACCCTCTCCAGTATTCTTGCCTGGGAAATCCCAAGGACAGAGGAGTCTGGTGGGCTACACAGTCTACGGAGTTGCGAAGAGTCAAACACAACTGAGTGACTAACAGTTTCACTTTCACTTTTGATGAGTTGAGAGCCGTGGAAAGGCCCAACCTCATTGGTTCAGGTTCATCGTTTATTAGTGGCATCTCATTTCATCAAAAATACGTGCAGCACTTCCCCCATGCTTCCATAGTTCTGGAACTGTGCTATGAACTTCATTCATGAAGTCCGTGGGTCGTGACCCCGGAAGGCATGGGCACTTGGTGTGGCTTTGGAGGCCCACAGATGCCCCAGTGTTCCATGGCAGCAGGGCCACCCAGGAGCCAGGGAATCTGAGGCCCGAGCCGGGCCGTGGGCAGCAGGCAGGCACGTGGACACCACAGGCGCTGCTGGCAGCAACAGAAGCTTGGTGGATGACATTCAGCCCCTGGGGACCTTCTTGCTGGGCCACCCAGCCCGGAAACTGCTCCCGCTTGGCCACGCCCTCCGCTCTGGCCCCATCTGCCACTCGGTGAGGCAGGGACATTTCCTGGCTCCCTCCCGTAAGTGACGGGGAGCGCGCTCAGCACCAGGAGGAAAGCGGACTCAGGGTGTAGGAGCAGGAGGAGAGAGTGGGGGCCGGGGGGACCGGGAGAATTAGGCTCTGTGAGCTGCCCCGTAACGGCGGCACACGTACAGGCACCGCTCTTTAAGTGGAAAAGCCCATTCTCAGGCTGGTCCCTCAGATCCTCTGCCACCTGGCTCACCATGTCCCACTGCCCCAGACTTCTTCCCGGCCCCCAGCCCACCTTTCTTCCGCCTGGTGCACGCTCACTGTCCCTTCTCCATCCTGCTTAGGCGCGATCACCTTAAATCCAGCTGAACTGCCATTTCCCCTGGGGAACCCTCCCCAGTCTCCCCCCCACCTCCCTGCCCCAGCTTCCCCCCATCCGCCGCCAGCCTTGCTATAAGTGGAGGGACCCTTCTCTGGGCTCTCCCCAGCCCCCTTCCTTCCTCTGCAGAGGTCCCCTCTCACTGTGTTGACATCACTCGGTTTGATGGTCTGTGTTCCACACAGCATCGTGACCATCTGCTTCCTCCTGTTATCCTCAGGGCCAGCGCCTAGGTGGTGCTCAGTAGGTAGAGGTCAGAGTGACTTGAATTGCACCTTAGGGGGCAGGTCTGATTGATGATTCTTGGTTGTTTTTTTTGAGCAGAGGAGGAAGCTGAGGCCACCCAGCTAGAAAGTGACCGAGGTGGCCTGGAGTCGGGGGTGCCCAGCCTCTGCGCCGCACCAGTCGCCTCTCTCTGAGACTCAGGCATAGTGTTCTTGTTCAGCTGTGGCAGCCTCAGGTCCTTTTCGGTGCCCGCCCCAGCTACTCTACAGGGGCCTTCAAGGCAGAGCCCAGGTCAGGTCCACTTGAAAAAGGGCCAGACAGATCCAGGGCCTTCGGCCACACTTCCCAAAGCAGGTCACCTCTCCTTCCGCTTGTGTCCCCCCAGCAGAGAACTGAGACCCTGAGGGATTGTCAACCAAGGGCAAGGTGTCCTAGGATGGGTTTCAGGGTATGAGACTCAGTCCCCTACTTCCCTCGGAGTGAGGTGTTAGCGCCTCGGTTTTACCAGGGGAGAAATATGAAACCCAACGATCATCCTGGCACATGCTAGCTGTGTCTTCTTGGGCAAGTCCTTGCTTTCTCTTTTTCACTTTTTTTTGGGATGTGGACCATTTTTAAAGTCTTTATTGAATTTGTTACAATATTGCTTCTGTTTTGTGTTTTGGCCTATATGACCACTAGGCATTTGGGATCTTAGCTTCCTGACCAGGGATCAAACCCTCACCCCGGCTCTGGAAGGTGGATCCTTTACCATTGGACCACCAGGGAAGTCCCCTCACTTTGTCTTTCTGAACTTTGCCTTCCTTTGTCAGATGGGCTAATTCCTAGCTCAGGCTTCTTGGGCAAGGTTGCTCATTCATTCATTGATTCACCATGCCACTCAATCACTAGGTATTAACTGAATACCTCCTCTGTGTTATCTGTTTTGAAGATGCACCAGTGATTGAGACATTCATTCACATTGACCTAGATGGTTGCCGTTTGCTAAAAGGGAAGGGTGTCAAAGAGCTTGTGCAAGGCAACATGGCGAGCTCAGGGCAGGGCTGGAATGAGAAGCCCCAGGCAGCAGCTTCCCACTCCCCCGGCCTCTGTTGAAAGCCCTGACCGGGTGGGGGCCCTGGCTGGAATGCTGCCTTGCTAGGTTCCGGGCCACCGTGGTACAGAGGGCAGGGGTCAGAGCGAGAGGCCTGCTGGCCGCCGTGCCTCTGAGCTAGCACAGGGGCCCCGCTTTCAAACTGGGTTTCTGTTGCCTGAGCTGTGTGACTTTGGGTAAGTGACTTCACCTCTCTGAGTCTCTTTCCTTATTGCAGTGGGGAAGTCCCGAATATCTTGCTTATGAGGCTGTGGGTTTGTGTGCAATAAGCCTTGTATAGGCCTCCCCTCAGCTCCTGCACAGGAAGGCCCTTGATGAGCGGAGGAAAGCATTCTCCTCGCTTGGCACATCGGTGTTCTTCCTGGCCACCTGGCTGGCGAACGTCCTGCTGCCCTGGGAGCCCGAGTGTGGGAAGCTGGCAGGGCTCCCGCGTGGCACGGGCGGTGCAGGCATGCCTGAGGAGGCTGCGGCCACCTCCTTTCCGGCCCGGCGCCCCTCTCAGCCTGCCAGGGGATTAAAGGCCTTTTGGCCTTTGTGTCGGGCCCTCCCGCCCCTGGCAGTTTGCACAACAAACTGCTGCCCTGACAGATTCCTTCCCTTTTGCCGTCTGCTGCCCGGGGACAGGGTACCCAGTGGCCTGGGGGTGGGGCATGGCACCTTGGCCCCTGCGTCCGGGGCCAGGGTTGTAGCAGAGTGTTGGGGGGGGTGGGGGGTGCTTGCATGCTGGGGTTCTTGGGGAGCCCGCATCATGGCGGGGGGGAACTTGTCTGAGTTCGGGGCCCTTGCTGGAGATTCGGAGCGGCTTGGCTCGCCGTAGATGGGGGAGGGGGCAGAATCTGCGCTGGCAGAAGGCAGGTGGGCAGGCGGTGGCTCGTTTGCCCCCCCCCACCCCCCACCCCCCCCCCCACTGTCTCTGGATTTTGATGGAGTGAGCTCACTCCAGCCCAGATGCCTGGAGCCTTGCCCTAGGCGGCTGCAGGCTCCCTGAGGACTGCGGTGCTCAGACCTTCCTGCCCAGCTGGGGTTGCGGTGGGGGAGTGGAAGGCTCAGCCCCAGGCCTGGACCACGGAGAGAGTGGGTGGGAGGTGGGCTGGCTGCCCAAGACCTGTGAAGAATGTCGCTGGAGAAGCCTGAAGTTCCCCCCCACCAGTCCTCCTAGAGTCAACCTCAGAACAGGCAGGCAACTTGAACCCTCAAAGCAAGCTTCCTGCTCAGCCAGGCTCTGCCCAGCTAGCCAGCCCAGGGCCTGGGCAGAGGAGCCAGACTCCTCCCTTCATCCCAGACCTGAAGGTGACCCTACGCCTGAGCCCACATCCCACACTCCCGTGCATCTCCGATCACCTCTCAGCTCTTCACCTCTACCCTGAACCTCCTGCATGATGCTAATTCTAATGCTTATTGAGCACTTACTGTATACCAGGCACCAGGCAGAGGGCCTTACCTGCTTGATCCCATTTACACAAATGATCCTCTCTGAGCCTCAGTTTCCTCATCTGCAAAATGGAAATAACAATTGTAAGTTCGCAGTCTCCTAATCAAGACCCATGAGGTCAGCCATGTTTTGGAATTCAGAAGTCTATGAACTCAAGAAAGGTAACAGAGTGATTCAGCTTGGGTGTGACATCCTCAGTAGAGTTTGGGGCATTACCCTATACTCAAACACATGAATATTGCTGCAGCAAAACCTGTGACTATTCACTCTACGTGGAGTGAATAAGCTATTCATAGCCTCATGTCGATTTAGGTCAGGACTTGACACCAAAAGAGCTTGCTATTAACTTATTAAAAAAGAAAAATAACCCCACTCGTGGGTTTCAGAACTTCTTGGATTATCACAGATGAGGGATAAGAGCCCTGTAATGCCAGCCACCGCTCCCCACCCCCCCCAACCTCACCCCCCACTGCCGAAACCTGGGTTGCTGTGAAGATTAACTGAGGTGGTACAGGCAGTGTTTAGGACAAGGCCTGACATCAAGAAAGCCCTCAGTGGACAATAACTGTTCTGACTGTCATCTCTTTACCGTCCCCCAGCTTCCTACCGCTTTGATTTTAGTAGCACCAGAAACTCTTCTTCTATACACGTGACCTCTGTGAGATCCTGTAATCCTCACTTAAAAACTCCTTTTTAAACCCCCCACAGCTTATATCCTCTATCTGTATCAGGACCTGCCCAGGCACCCCAAATCTCTGCCTTCGGTACCCCTCTGCCATGGCTTGACCTTTCACTCCCACACCCTTCCCAGACATCCTTGGCTCCCTCCCTTGGTTGGCATCTTCACCCAGGCCAGGAGAGGAAGGCCCAGCGTTTGTCCCCTGTCCCCCAGGGCCTTTGCGGGATTTGGACCTGGAGCTCCATGTGTGACCGCATCCTCACAGGAGGGCCTGCCTCTGGGGGTGGTTGTCCCCGCCATGTCCTCTGCCTGTTTGATGCACCGCCTGTCTGGTCTCACCCTGCCTGTGTTCGGGGAGTGCCTGGCCACTGGGGGATGCACCTTGCCCACACCTCCACCCCATGAAATTGTTCCCAACCCTCTAGAATAGTCCTTGGCCGGTATGAGTCAGGTGCGTGCCCCCATCCCCTCGCCTGCAGAGTCTGGAAAATCCCCCTCTCTGCTTGCCTCCTTCCTCTCTGCCCCAGCTCTGCCCTCTGGACCCCTCCTCTTGGGCCCCGCCATCCGGCTGCAATGCCCGCCCGTAGTGCTGGGTTCCTCTGGGAGGAAGAAGGGCTCCCTCCAGCCGGAGACAGGCTTGGGGGCAGGAAACCTGGGCTCTATTTCTGCCTGTGACCTTGGAGCTACTGGCGGCCCTCGCTGGGACCTTAAGTACCCACTGTATGTGTCCCGGCTGCTGCCGGCTCAGGCGTCCCTGGGAGCTGGTCCCATTGGGGATGGAGGCTGGCCAATCTCTTGGCTCTGCCCGCTGCTTCTGCCCTCACGGCCAGCCTGGAGGCCCAGTTCCAGCCCCACCTCCTTTCCTGGGGAGCAGGGGCTGGGGGTAGGGTGCTCCGAGGCCCTGGGTCTAAGCCTGCCAGCCCGTGGGGGCCATTCACACCCGCTCATCCCTCTCGGGGTCACTGTCAGGGTCAAGTGACACCGCAGCTAAGGAAATGCTCTGTAACTGTGAACTGCAGTGTGGCTGAGTGGTTCTGTGGGAGCGGCTCCTCAGTGACTTGGGTGGGTTCGCTCCCTCCCCAGCCTTGGCTGCAGAGGTGGTGTGGCACAGTGGTAAGGGCTTAGATGTTGGAGCCAGACCACCAGGGTTCAAATCCCAGCTCTGCCCACATTCCTGACTCTGCTTACATGTCCCCGTCTTTATGGTGGGGCTCCTTGACCCCTAACCTGGGTTAACACCTACAGCATCCTTAGAGTGCCTGGTGCGTAGGAAGTGCTCAATAAATGTTGGTTCTTTTTATTCCCCACGTAGACCCTGGACTTTCCAGGTCTGAATCCAAATTCCCTTCAATGATCAAGTCTCAGACTCTTTGGGTCTCTTTCTGGAAGCTACTTTCTGGTCTGGCGTCATCTCCCTTTCCAGATGTGAAATACAGCTGCTAAAACCTTTTGATCTAAAGCTTTTCGCAAGTGAAGTCTCTGCTCTTGCTGACTTGTCCCTCGCTGCAGGCCCTTATCTGACCCTAAAGCCTTAGACTGTGGGGTAGGGGCTGTAAGCGGGGGCAAGCTGGCATGTGACGAGCCCATTCCCCAGGTTCCCTGGGGTGGAGGGGGCTCCGGTCCAGGGCCCGACATGCTCTGGATTCTCCCCTCTCACTGCAGATGTGTGTTCCCAACATTTTTTCCAAGATGAATCTCATGTTGCTATTTCCTGTCCAGTCCCAAGCCCCAGTGGCCTCTCCCTCCCTGCAAAAAGCCCTGGACCTCGCTCACCACCAGGGTTTTCCTTTCCAGACAGTGGCCTAGTATCTATGGGGTGCCAGGAATCTCTGTGCCCCAGGTATGCCATCCACGGCCTTCTTTGCCTGGGGAGGGGGAGGGCTGGCCGTGACACAAAGAGAGCCCTCCCCAAGTGGGGAGGGTCCTGCCCCGCCAGCCTCCTCTGCCCAGAGTCAGTGCCCCTGCACCAGCCCTAGCCTCACACTCCCCTTAGATCCATCAGGGCCTGCGTAGGGCCCACCCAAGGGATAGGGAACATTGCTCTCCACCCCGAGCCAGGAGAGGAGGGAGAATCCCTGATGCTGGACCAGTCTTGTGGTTCTTAACCAGTGTCAGAATGCCTGAGCAGGCGTGACATTAACCCTCCCACCTGGGGTGGGGAGATGACTCGGTGTCTCTGAGGAAGAGCCCAGGAATCTATTTCTCACCAACTCCTGGGCGCTCTAAAGCGTATTCCTGGATGCAGACCTCATGGGCACGGCCCAGAAGTCCACTGGCCACCCAGGGCAGGAATGGGCACTTGACCAAAGGGAGAAGAAGGGGAGGAGGGATTTGCCCATGGATTGTGAGGGGAAGGGGCTTAAGGCCATAGCAGGGGATAGACGCGGTCAGTGCAGACCTTACACAAGGCTGGGTAGCGCTGACATAAAAAAGACCAAAGGAGGGAGATACACACAGACTGCCCGGGGCTGAGTGGTACCTTCAGAGCAAAGTCATGCTCAGGAAGCAGCTGGAATGAATAGGTGATGACACTTTTGTCCATTCGTTCAAGCGCTTATTGAACATGGGGTGCTGAGAAGGCAGAGATGAGCTCATCACAGTCCCTGCTTTCGAGGTGTTGTCATGCCAGTGCAGGTACAGCCCTTCCACTGTGAGCCCCGGACGGTCCAGAACCCAGCCTGGGGGCAGAGGAGTCAACTACTCCTCCCAGAAGAGAGTTTCTTTTGAGTCATCTTTATTGAGGTATAAATCCCATGCAATAAAACATACCCATTTTAAGTGTACAGTTCAGTAATGGGAATGAGATGTATCGATTATATACCCGGGGGACCGTTACTCCAAAAGGTTTTCGGTGTCCCTTCCCGGCCGGCCCCACCCCACCCCTGTCCCAGGCAACCACCCATCTTTCTGTCATCATAGGTTAGACTTATCCCCCGCCCCCGGAGTTTCGTAGAAGTGGAATCGTATAGTATGGCGTTTTCTCTGTCTGCCTTCTTTCGCTCAGCACAAAGTGTTTGAGATTCATCCCTGTTTCCAGGCCTGTGGGAATGTGTTCTGTTTTGTGACTGAGTAGTTAGAGGAGGTGGTGGTGTTTAGCTGAGTTTCAGAGGATGGATGGGAGTTAGCCAGATAAACAAAAGGAGGAACGGCATTCCAGCAGAGGGACCAGCGTGAGAAAAGGCCAGAGGCACTGGGGACGTGGTCGGTGCGAGGGAAAGGGACTGTCTGGTTTTTTCCTTCTCCTTGGGTGTCTCTCCTTGTCTAGCCAGTGAGAGCTGGGTTTGGTTTTTACAAGGGAGCCTATTTCCTTCTGGCCGGGCTGGGCTCCCCAGATAGGGCTGAGGCCAAGACACTCGTGCCAGGCCATCTGGAACTGCGCTCTTGTGCTTGGAGACACTGCGGTTCCTTAGGCTCTGCTTGGTTTGTTTTCCTCTCCATTATCTTGTAAAACTCCTTTGGAAACGCCTCAGTCTGGTCTAGGGGCTTCCCAGGTGGCCCAGTGGTAAAGAATCCACCTGCCAATGCAGGACATGCAGGTTCGATCCCTGGGTCAGGAAGATCCGCTGGAGAAGGGAATGGCTACCCACTCCAGTAGTCTTGCGTGGAAATTTCCATGCACAGAGAAGCCTGGCGGGCTATATAGTCCATGGGGTTGCAAAGGGTCGGACACAACTGAGAACTAAGCATGCACACACACACAATATTGTCTAAGGGGAAAGAGGCCTTCACTGCCCACACCCACCCCTGAGAATGGCAGGGGTCACAGCCGCGGGGGTCCCTCTGCGCCAGCCTTCGGGGTGCAGGGTCCGAGCCGCCCCCGTGTTGAACCGAGCTGCAGCTTGTGCTGGGCTCAGCGCCACCCGAGGTCACGTGGAGTTGACACCATGGTGACCTGCCCCCTTTCAGCCCAGCTGCTGGGCTCCACCCCCGCCCCTGGGTGCACAGATGAGCCGGTCAGTGTGGCCACGAGTGCCAGAGCTGATCTCCAACGTGGCCGGAATGTGTCCCCTGGGGCCTGGAGACTCGGAGGCCAGACTGAGGCAGACACAAGTGGCCAAGATGGCTGGGGCGGGGGCGGCGGGGGAGAGGCACTGTTGGAGACCGCAGCTTCAGTTGACTGCCCCTCCATCTCTGCTTCTGTCTCCCATTCGTGCTGGCCCTGACGCTCCGTCACTTGCCCACACCCCTCATCTGCACCGGCCCCGGTCACCCTCTACCTGCCTGTATCTCCCAGCCCACTAATTCGTGTCCTGGATATCCCCTGCCTTCTCCCGAGGGAAGAAGAGTGGTCACTTACCAAAGCGGCTTTAAGTGTATTGTTGGGTCTTCCCTGGTGGTCCAGTGGTTAGGACTCTGTGCATCCACTGCAGTGGGCTCGGGTTTGATCCCTGGTCGAGGAACTAAGATTCTGCAAGCCATGCAGTGTGGCCACAAAAGAAAGAAAAAAAAAAAGTATAAGTTTACTATTTGTTTATTTGAGGATTGATTCAATGGCTTATGAGATTTGGGGAAACTGAGTCAAAAACAGTGGTAGAGCCTCAGCCTGACTGTCTTTGCCAAACCATGTCTGACTTGACCACTGGAGGACCATGGGGTGGGACTCTGGGTCCCCCTTTGAGAAGAGGGGCCCCGGGCTTGGCAGGAATTGGAGAGTGTGACACAATTGTTTGTGTGGTGTCCCGCAGGTGACCCACGGGCTGAGGGCGTACGATGGCTTGTCCCTGCCGGAAGATGCAGAAACAGTCACAGCCGGCCGGGCTGGCTGGAGCTACTCAGACCTTTCTGATGACGAGGACTTCCTGGCTGATGAGGCCTCCGGAGGTGAGCAGGCTGTTCTGGTGGCCAGGAGTGGAGGGGGTCAGGGTGGAGTTTGGACGCTTCCCAGTGGTCCTGAGAGAGGCCCCAAGATACTTGCCCAAGGTGGCCCCTCTAGAGATGCACTAAGAAAGACAGGGAAGCACCCTAAGTGTCCGTCAGCAGAGGACTGGGTGATGATGACCTCTCTGATGGTACACACAGGCAGCTATTTAGCCATTAAAAAAAGAATGAAATTTTGTCCTTTGTGGCGACATGGATGGACGTGGAGGGCATTGTAAGTGGAATAAGTCGGGTGGAGAAAGCGATACTGCCTGATATCACTCATGTAGAGTCTAAAAAATACAACAAACCAGTGAATATAGCAAAAAAGAAACAGGCTCACAGGTGTAGAGAACCCACCAGTGGTTACCAGTGGGTGTGGGGAAAGGCGAGGGGCAGTATAAGGGTAGGAGAATAAAAGGTGCAAACTGTTAGATATAAAGCAATCTACAAGGATACAGTGTACCACATGAGATATGACCGATATCTTACAAGAGCTGTAAGTGGAGTATAACCTTTAAAACTTGTGAATTATAGGCATTCCCCAGCGGTTCAGTGGTTAGAACTTGGTGGTTTCACTGCCAGAACCTGGGTACAATCCCTGGTCAGGGAACTGAGATCTTGCAGCACACACCACAACCCACCCCCCCCCACAAAAAAATTGTGAATCACTATATTGTATACCAGTAAACTGTGTAATATAGTACAGCAACTATACTTCAATTTTTTTAAAAATTTAGGAAAAAAAGGAATGGGCTAAGAGCTGTGTGCATTCTGAGCCCTGGTCCCAGTAAGCCCAGGACCCTTCACTGACACCTGTGTGACCCCAGGCTGGCGGCTGCTTCCCCTCACAGCCCAGGATAAGCTGGACTTAAGGGGAAGGTGGTGGGCAGTGCACAGCAGAGGGTGATTATGGCCCCTGAAGCCCCGCTACTCCACTTCCTCCCGTCCTCACCTAGAGGCGGGTCTGACCTGGCCCCGCCCATTCCATCCAGCCTGGACCACACCCTCTCTGATGGAGGCTTTCCTAGTTTTTACAGGCGGCCCTCCCTAGGTGTGGAGAGGAGACAACAGCTGTGTTTTATTTCATGTCTACCCATTTTTGTTTCATGGCTACCCATTGCAGTATTCTTGGGCTTCCCCTGTGGCTCAGCTGGTAAAGAATCCGCCTGCAATGCGGGAGACCTGGCTCTGATCCCTGAGTTGGGAAGGTCCCCTGGAGGAGGGAAAGGCTCCCCACTCCAGTGTTCTGGCTTGGAGAATTCCATGGACTGTATAGTCCATGGGGTCACAAAGAGTCGGACAGGACTGAGCGACTTTCACTTTCACTTTTTATGCCGAGCCACATGGCCTGTGGGATCTCAGTTCCCCGCCCAGGGATCGAACCTGAGTTCCCTGCATTGGAAGAACCAGTCTTAACCCCTGAACGTCCAGGGAAGTCCCAACAGCTGTGTTTTCACGATCCTCCCCACCGTGTACTGGGTGCCCAGAGCCGCGCCTGACACCCGGTAGGTAGTCAGTGAAGATTAGTTGTTGCTGAAAAAGTCTTTCTTCTGCTTGTAGACGGTGTGGGCAGCGGCGACCTGGGCAGCGGGGACTTCCAGATGGGTAAGTATCTGGGGACAGCACACAGGCCCCCAGCCTGCCCCCTGGGGAATCCCAGCCGCAGAGGCTCCATCTCCTGGGCTGAGGGCCTTGAGGCCTCCTTGCACCTGCCATGGGGGCGGCCTCCTCCCCATCGAGTGACAGCTGTGTGCCTTGACTGGCCGGTCCCTACGAGGTTGGGGGTGTCCGGGTTCTCTGCCTGCCTGTGTTGGGAAATGCCCAGTTCCGATGGGACTGAGCGTCAGCCACTCAGCATTCAAAGCCAGGATCTCACCTCCCAGGGCAGCTCAGCCGTGGAGTCCTTCCCCAGGGCCTGCTTGGGGTGACTGATGCAGAGCGGGCAGGGAAGGGCAGACCGAGGCGCTCTGTGGCTCGGGCATCCTGATAGGCCAGGAGCTGGGCCCAGAAGGGAGCCTGCCTCATGTTGGGTCACCTGCTGGAAGGCCGGGGTTCCTGGGTTGGGGGGCAGGAGAGAGCAGGGGCGGGGGCAGGGTGAGCCAGAGGAGGCAGCGGGGAGGGCCCAAGGGCAGGAGCCTCTCCTATCGTGTGGGGCTCATCTACGGGAAGGTGTGGGGACGTAGGCCCTCCAGGCCCCAACGTTGGCTCCAGACCGTGCCCCTGGGGCAGGTCCAGGCAGCTGGGCTGAATCTTAGCCCGAGAGGCCGCAGATAAGTCTCCTTGACTCCCAGGGCCCGTGGGTCTGCTTCGGCCTTGCCCAAGGGCAGTTCCCTCCTTCCTCCGGTAAGCGAGGGCTGTCCTGACCATAAGCTGACCCACTCCCGGACCACAGAGCATCATCTGAGATGCCTCCTCCCTCTCCTCTTCCCTCAGGCAGGGTTGTGGCTCCCCTCGGCTTTGTCCCAGCCCTGTACTCCCCAAGCCCTGAATGCCAGTACCCACCCCGGACGGCCCCTGGCTCTGCCTCCCCCGGCCTTGGGAACCCGGCCCAGCTCCCCTCACCCCGTTGCTTCCCGTCTTGACAGCCTCTGTGTCTCTCCGGCTCTAATCCATCCTGCGACAGTCTGTCCACGTGTCTCTTCCACACCCTGCCTGCCCTGCCTTGGGCTTTGTCCTTCCCGCTGTCTGTGTCTGTCTCATCCGCACCTCGTCCCCTCTCCGGCTTTTCCTCCCTCTGTCTGTTGGACACGCCGTCTCCGCGTCCATGTCTCTGTCTTTCCCTCCCTCCATTGCGCCTTCGTCTCATCTTTTCTCTGCTTCTCCCCACCACGCTGTCTCTACGTCTCTGTATGGTCGTGTCTGCAACCCCATCTCTCTGTTTCATCTCTGTTTTCTGTCTCCATCTCTGTGTCTCTGTCACCTCCGCCTCTGTCTCTCCCATTGGTCTCTCCCCCTCCTTCTGTCTCTGCCCCTTCCTCACCTCTGTTGCTCCTCTCTGCCGGCCCTGGGGACCTCCCCTGCCCGGGGACCCCCTCCCACGGCCGGTGTGATGACCAGGAGTCTCCTCTGGCCGTGGGGAAGCGCTTCCCTTCTCCGCCCCGCCCACGTCTCTCCCATCTTGTCCACTCCCTCCTTTCTCCTGGGTCCTCTTCCCCACCGCCAGCCTGCCCTTTGTCCCACTGGAGACCCCATGCTCCCTCTAGTGTCTTGGGCCAGGCTCGCCCGCTGCGCCTGCCCCAGCGGGCCCCACCCGCTCCCCTGCTCCTTCCCCATCCGGGCTTAGCGGGCCGGGCCCCTGCTGTTCTCCCCTGGGGTGCCAGTGAGGCAGGGTGGGTACAACGAACCCCTTGGGGCAAAGGCCCTAGAATCTGGAGATGACTTGGATCCACCTCAGGCCTGGCCGATCCTGGGCCCACCCAGGGGACCCCAAAGGATTAGCCTGGCAGTTCGGAGCCCCAGGGTGCGGGGAGGAAATTCTGTTGAGCAGGGACTGGGTATGGACAGTAAGTGGGGTGGGCGGCTCCAGGCCCTGGGGGTGGTCCCCACCCCCGCCTGGGGTGCCAGGCCGCTCTGGGCCTCCTACCCCTCCAGACTGGAGCTGAGCCGTCCAGATGGGGTCAGATGAGGGCCAGCATGCAGACAGCTGGCCAGGGCAGGCCTCCCTGCCCCAGGAGAGCACTCCCGCCCCCGGCCACCCCGCAGCAGCCCCCTCGGCCTGGGTGGTCGGTTCCTGGAGCAGACGCAGCCTCACCTTGTGCCCAGGCCCTCCGCTACCTGCGCCAGGGAGGGCACTCACCCCGACCTTGCCCCTGGTCTGGGAGGAGGCGGGGGCGGGGGCAGGCTGGAGGGTCTGTGTCCTTCCCAGGCCCTGGGAGAAAGGGGCTTTTGTGGAGCCTGGCCCCCTCCCACCCCCATCCCCCCCCCCCCGGACAGCGGGCACATTCCTGGGCAGAGGCCTGGCCTCCTCAGCCCGCGCTGGGCCGTGGGGCGGAGGCCAGAGGCCGGGGTGGGGACTCTCAATGGGCCTCTGTGGCCGCTCACAAGAGGCCTCTGTGGCCAAGCTCACGGCCCTCACGCTCCAGCCCACGGGGCCCCGCCCGCCCGGCCCCCAGCAGCCCCGCCCAGCCCAGCCCCGTGGTCCAGTACTGCCCTCACGGGCACCCTCCCTTGCGGGCACCCCGGCCAGCCACTCTTGCTGTCACGTGGCTGCCATCCCCATTCCCTGGGGGCTTGCTCAGTGAGCTGCCAAGGTGGGGGGGGTGGTCCTGGCGCGGAGTTGGGGTGCGCACCCAGGGGCCTGAGAGACAGCATGAAGGGGCAGGAGGACGGGCCCAGCTCTGCTGCCCGCCTGCGGCTCATCTGTCACTCCTCTGGGCCCCCTTCTGCCTCAGGGGCTCCGCAGCTGCGGTTCCTCCCGCCTGGAATCCTCTTCTCCTGGCTGCCCCCCGGCACCTCGCTCTCTGCCTCTGAGCGTCCCCTGGGAGGGGAGGCCTTGCTGGCCGCCCCTGGAGAGGAGCAGCCCTACCCTACCCCAGCGCGCCTGCTCCCCCACCCTTGTTTCTCCCCCGCCCATGGTCCAGATATTCCTCGCCCATGTGTTTTATTTCCTTTCTTCTCCCCCTCAAAAGTGATCTCCGGGAGGACAGAAATCGTCGCTTATGAAGTTCACCGCTCTATCCCCTACCCCTAAAACATGCCTGGCTTATTCAGTTCAGTTCAGTTGCTCAGTCGTGTCCGACTCTTTGCAACCACATGGACTGCAGCACGCCAGGCTTCCCTGTCCATCACCAACTCCCAGAGCTTACTCAAACTCATGTCCATCGAGCCGGTGATGCCATCCAACCATCTCATCCTCTGTCGTCCCCTTCTCCTCCTGCCTTCAATCTTTCCCAGCATCAGAGTCTTTTCAAATAAGTCAACTCTTCACATCAGGTGGCCAAAGTATTGGCCTAGCTTATTAAAGACCTTCAATATAGATCTGATAAAGCCATGAATGCCTCTCTCAGATGGGAAGAAATAAAACCAAGTCCATTCCTTCGGTTTGTCTTAAAGACCAGAGAGAATCCAGCTAACCCTTGCTGCCCCTGGTGTGTGCCAGATGCTGTTAGAAGCATTTTCTATTCCTTATCTTATTTTATCCTCACAACAGCCCTCGTGGGTGGACACTACTCTTGTCCCTGTTTTATAGATGAGGAAACCGAGGCTCAGAGAGATTAAGTAACTTTCTTAAGGTTACAGGGCAGTTTTCAATTATTTTAATTATAAATGGCAGTTTTGCTCAGAGACTGAGCTTTTCAGCACTAAGCTATACGGCCTCTTCTAGAGTGATAGTTCAGATTATATCGCTTCTTCTATGTGCCAGACTCTCATCGAAGCACTGTGTGTGTCTGTGTATACACATGTATGCCTCATTTACAACTCGTATTTAAGACTTCTGTTATAAGATTTAATGTGCATTAAATATATATAGCAGTTGCTCAGTAAACAGTAGTTGTAAGTGTATGCTCACACCAATCTGCTGTGAATTTATTCAACCGTCACATATTAAGCACCTACGGTGTGCCCGGCACTGTGTAGGCACTGGGGGTACCAGGGTAAATGAGAGCTGAGGTTCCCCCCGTCACATTTATCGTCTAGCAGTAGAGAGAAAAGTGAGAGCATCTTTGATTCCCTAGTACTTGCTCCTTGCCCGGGGCTGCATCTTCATACACAGGGGAGTGACCTTCTAAGCATGCTATCATTTATTCCCCGCTGCAACCCGATGCAGTAAATGTAATCAACGTCTGCAAAAAGGAAACAGAAGTTCAGAGAGGTGAGGTCCGTGCCTGAGATGTGGCTGACCTCAGAACCCACAATCTCTATGACGGCGCTCTGTCGGCCCTGTGTAACCGCATAGGAGCTATACCACACTGGGGGTAGAAGGAACTCATGGGAGAAACCAAGAGGCTGGGGGACCCCGAAGGAGGGGTCTCTATCAGCAAGGGTTGGGAAGGGAAGGCAGTTCAGGTAGTCTTCTTGGAGGAGGTGATGGCTGAACCAAGCCCTGAAGGATGAGTAGGCACTGGCGTGAGTTGGGGGAGGGAGGAGGAGGAACATGTCACGGTCACTTTCGAGTAATTTCTGTACCAATAAAAAGCGGTGGGGCGGGGGTGGAGGGAATTCCCTTGCCGCCCAGTGGTTAAGACTCAGCGCTTTCACTTCTGAGGCCCCGGTTTGATCCCTAGTTTGGAAACTAATATTTCACAAGCAGTGTGGTGCAACCAAAGAAAAAAATATTTCTCTGCCAGGCCACCTCCTTTGGAGCATCCCCCTTCTCACCCAGCCTTCCTCTGAGCCAGAGGAGGCCTCCTCTTCTGCACCATCACTTGGGATCTGGATTGGGCCATTTTCCCTGTTAGTTAAGTCCTTCACTCAAGTGCAAGGCCTGGGTTTTGAGCTCTGGGCAGTCCTGCTGGGCACAGCTGTGGGCACACAGGTGTCAGCCTCAACTGGAGGCCTCCAGGGACCACCTTCCTATCTCTACCCACTGGCCCAGCTGCCTGAGGCCCCCGTTCTGCCAGGCTGGGCCCCTCATAGTGACTCCATCCCCCACCCGCAACTCCCTTTTGCAGTTTATTTCCGAGCGCTGGTGAATTTCACTCGCTCCATCGACTATAGCCCTCAGCTGGAGGACGCAGGCTCCGAGGAGTTCCGAGAGGTGTCGGAGGCTGTGGTAGACACGGTGAGGTGAAGGGGCTTTGGGGGGGGCTCCCCAAGCGTGGCGGGGTACGGGACTGAAGGTGGGTGAGGGGCTCCGGAGGTTGATGGTGCCGTGTCCCTCTCCAGCTGGAGTCAGAGTACCTGAAGATTCCCGGAGACCAGGTTGTCAGTGTGGTGTTCATCAAGTGAGACGGGGCCCCGGTGGGGGGCGGGGAGGCAGCTGGTGTGGGGCAGGCAAGGATGGGAGGAGCCCCAGTGGCAGGTGGGCAGCAGGAGGGGCCCAAGGGGTGGCCCCACTCCTGGTGGAAATGTGAAGACTGGTGGAGGGGCAGTTTGGACCTTCACTTGCCCCACGTGGGGTGCAGGCTGTCCAGGAGCCAGGGGGAGAGTTGAGATCAGGCCTGAGCA
The DNA here is from genome assembly GCF_033118175.1 of Dama dama. Classification (NCBI taxonomy): domain Eukaryota; kingdom Metazoa; phylum Chordata; class Mammalia; order Artiodactyla; family Cervidae; genus Dama; species Dama dama. The sequence continues at coordinate 5,197,391 of NC_083688.1, read as the reverse complement.
TCGGGCAGGGGCCCCGGGGCAGGAGCTGAGACCACAGGTGTCTTCCTCCCCCTTCCGCCCCACCCCACACCCACCCCCAGAGAACTGGACGGCTGGGTCTTCGTGGAGCTGGATGTGGGCTCAGAAGGGAATGCCGACGGGGCTCAGATTCAGGAGGTGCTGCACGGCGTCATCTCCAGCGGCTCCATCGCCTCCTACATCACCTCTCCCCAGGGATTCCAGTTCCGACGCCTGGGCACAGGTGAGCCCATCCTGGAGGCAGGGGCGACCCCCTCTGGCTTCTCAGACTCATGTGCGCGCCCCCGCCCATTCAGTGTCCCCACCACGGGCTCTCCTAGTTTGGCCTTGCACACTGGTAGCGACGGGGAGCTCACCACCTTATGAGTCTTCCCCATCAATCGTTGTGCACTCTTATCTCTGGTTGAGCAACATCCGTTTCCTCCAGTGGGTACCCATGAGACCCGGTTTCTGCTTTTCTCTCTATTAACGTCTCTACATTGACAATAGGTAGTAAATTCCTTTCTTCACACAGTGCTTTCGGGTCCAAACTACTTTCTGTTTAATCACCAACAATTACTCACTGAGCCTGACTGTATGCACGCCACTCCCATTCAGACTTCCCAGTAATTCCTGTGATGTAGATATTATTTCTCCTGTTTTAGAGACAAAGGCCCTGAGGCCCAGTGAGGGGAAAATGGTTGCTCCAAAACCACTTACACAGAGCGGGCAAAAGCCAGGATGCAAACCAAACTCTGTGTTTGTGCTGGTCTTGCCAGAACCTGTGAGACGCACGGCTCAGAGACAACAGGAAACTGGCCCCAGGCACACAGCTGTTATTAGACGCACAGCTTTGTACCTTTGAACCTTCCGTGGGGCCCAGCTTTCTTTTCATTGCACCCTCTGACTCACGTTCCAACTCCCGGAGTGTTTTCTTCTCTGAGCCAAACAGTCCCAGTTCATTCCTCACGGGCTGGGAGTTCCCAGCCCCATCTGCATCTCAGTCCTCTCCTGGGACATGTCACCCTCCTCCCCGACTAAGAACCGAACAAACTCCACCCCTACCGTGGTGTGACCCCCATCAGAAAAACACATGGTGAAACCATCACCTCCCTTGTTCTGCACATCACACCTCAATTAATGTGCCCAAAGATCAGGTTTGTTCCTTGGCATCCCCAGGCCCAGATCAAGATTTCTGGGGGCCTCGTCCTCTTCCCCCCACTTTTTAATGAGTCCTGCTGGCTAGGGAGGGTAAGATGGGGCTGGCTCAGCCCTGCAAGCCCCCAGCTCCCAGGTGGGACGGCCACTGATCACACCTTCCTTTCCAGCACAGACACCCCCGCCCCCTCCGGCCGCTGTGGCGGCCGCAATGACACCAGGTGAGCGTGTAAAGCCAGACCCAGGCCAAGCCGGGGCCCTAGAGAAGCTAATGGATGGAGGGGAAGGCAGGATGAGGGCGTGGTGGCTGGGCACCGCACACTGGCCGCCCCCCGCCCCTTCCTCTTCATCCTCACTAGGCCTGGCTGTGGCCTGCCCACGTGTGCTCTGGTGGTTGCATGGTGTGGCATGCCGGCTGCGTGTGGGGTCCGCACGGGGGGCGGGTGAGACCGCTGCCACAGAGCCCACGTCCCAGGTGTGCTGTGATGCGTCCACCGTGCGTGCTCTGGGCCCTTGCTGAGCCGGAAACCACTGGGCCCGACGCGGAGCCCCAGAACCCCGTCCCGGCTCTGCAGTGCCCGTGTCTCCCCGACATTGTCTGCCTGCCTCTCTGACAGCCCCCCCTGCTCCCCACAGTGCCCCAGGTCCCCAGAGCCTGCACCGAGGTGGAGTTCGCCTGCCACCGCTATAATGAGTGTGTGGCCCTAGAGTTCCGCTGTGATCGGAGGCCTGACTGCAGGGACATGTCTGATGAGCTCGATTGTGGTGAGGGGCTGTCTGGGCACACGGTGGCCTCCACGTCAGCCTGGGGCGGGGGTGCCAGGAGGGTTTGCTGCAGGCAAGGGGGAGGTGGGCAGGGACCTGGGAGGGGTGGTAACAGGGTCAGGGGCCTGGGGACGGGGTGGGGGACAAGAGGAGAGAAGCCGCCCCTGCGTGCCAACGCCCAGCGGGCTCTGTCCACAGAGGAGCCGATGCCCACGCTCAGCTCCCAGCCTCCCCCTCTGGTGGCCACCCCACCAGCACCAGTCCAGCCGGAGGCACTCCCTGACCAGCAGCGCCCAGCCACCCCGGTGCCCCAGGCCGCACTGCCCAGCCCAGGCAGGCCCGTGCCCTGCGGGCCCCACGAGGCCGCGTGTCACAGCGGGCACTGCATCCCCAAAGACTACGTGTGTGATGGGCAAGAGGACTGCGCAGATGGCAGCGATGAGGCGGACTGCGGTGCGGGCCGGGCGGGGCGTGGGGCGGGGGCGGGGTGCTGGGGTGGGGGGAGAGGCCCCGGAGGCCTCCAGCTGAACCCTGGCCCCGTGGTCCCCCAGGCCCCACCCCGCCCTGTGAGCCCAATGAGTTCCCCTGTGGAAACGGGCACTGTGCCCTCAAGCTCTGGCGCTGCGACGGCGACTTTGACTGTGAGGACCACACCGACGAGGCCGACTGCCGTGAGTGTCCGCCCCGCTGACCGCGCTCCCCGAGCCCTGACCCTTCTCAGACAGGTTTGTGCACCATCCCCTGGCTGAGTGGTGGAGGCCCTGGGGACAGACTTGTAAGGTCTCTCTCTGATGCTGAGCTGACCTTTGTAGCAAGCACTGTGGCTGGACAGCTGGTGGTTACTGTCTCTTCATTTATTTGTTACTGTTTGCCATGTATGCTTGGGTGGGGGTCAGATGAGTGGCTCAGTAGGCTTGATAAACCAGGGTCCCTTGATGATGGACGTGTGAGGCAAAGCCTTCCCTTTAAGGCCCTGTAGGTTTTTCATCTAGAGCTGGTTCTGTGTTATTTGTTCCTCCATCTGCAGCTTTTCATCCATGTAACCATTCAGCCATCCACCATCTGTCCATCAGTCTGACATCCCTTCTTCCTCCCATCCACCTATCCACCTACCACCCACCTATCTATTCATCCATTGTTGAGCTGCAAAGCCCCTCATCTACCTGTCAATCCAGTGTCCTTCCTCCTGTCCACTTCACCATTAATTCTATCATGAATCCATCTGTCATCCATCCATGCATTATCCATCTTGTCAGCTCCCCATTCAGCTAGCCATTCATGGAGCCAACATCTTTCCCGCCTCCTGTTCATCTGTCCAGCCACCCTTCTCTCCACTGGCCACCCATCCATCTAGTCAGTGTGATAGACACCGTGACAGTTAAGTGGGTGAGCCTGGAGAGTCAGGACCACCTCAGGTAGCATCTTGTGTGTCTGATCCTATGAGGCGAAGCCTGGGGCCTGGTAGTCCCAGATTGAGGCTAATGGGAGCCTTGCTCTATGACCCCGGGCCACAGTTTGAGCGGGCTGACATTCCAAACATCCATGGGTCCAGCCTCTCCTCCTCGCCTCCCCTGCTGTCCCCGCTCCACAGCAAACCCTGGAGAGAGACGGGCAGCATGGTGCCGCAGACTGGCAGAATTTTATGCCATCCCTCTGCGACTCCAAGCTTGCCTGACAACACAGTCCCTTGAGAGGGAGAAGTAATTGAGGGTTTTAGTTGAAAAGCCCTTCTCGGAGGCCTCTGCAGGGCAACAGTCCAAGGAAAGCCACGTCCTTGCTGACCGAGTGCAGAACAGAGGACGTGAAAAGGGAGTGGCTCTGGGGGCTGGCGGGGTCTTGGCAGTAGCAGTAGGTGGGTCCTCCTGGCTCCACTGAGCTCCCCCTCTGTGGCCAGGCAGCCTCTGCTCCTACACCCCTCTGCCGTGCCTGTGTGTCTGTCTCAAGCTCCTACATCCCTCTGCCGTGCCTGTGTGTCTGTCTCAAGCTCCGTCTCCCTGAAGAAGAATGTCAGTTAGCTTCTACTAGAGATGCCTAGCTGGGGCCCCACCCTGGGGCTGGGTCAGCTCCAGGCCTCTGGATGGCTGACCGGCCAGTCCATGGACGGCTGTCTCGGGTCAGGTGGCACCCCTGGGCCCCTTAGAGAGGTGCAGAGCAGCGAGATCTGGGCTGCAGCAGGCCCTTGCTAAAGGCCTTTCCAGTAGACAGAAGTGCCCAGGTAGCAGCTGGTGTCCCAGGGTACTGGCTCCTGGGGCCGTGCCTTGGATCTTGTGCATCTCTGGTAACTGGATGTGGGAGGAGCTGCGTGACTGCCGCACCAGGGGTGACTGTTTCGGGGGATACAGGTGGACTGTGTTGGACGGATGACTGGGTTCCATGACACTGTGGGCAGTGTTGTGGTGGCAGAGTCTGGGCCTGGTCAGGGGGCCTGTGTTGTCTTGCAGGCAGGATGAGAGTGTGATCCTAGGAACACCCGGGGAAGGTGGGCAGCCTGGGCTGCCAGGCATAAGTAGGCAGGCTTGGTGTGGTGGGGGGGCAGTCCTCCCTGAGGGCAGTGCCCGCTGCCCACACCACCCGGCTCTGTTCCCAGCTGTCAAGCGCCCCGAGGATGTCTGTGGGCCCACCAAGTTTCGCTGCGTGTCCACAAACACCTGCATCCCGGCCAGCTTCCACTGTGACGAGGAGAGCGACTGTCCGGACCGCAGCGATGAGTTCGGCTGCAGTGAGCGGGGAGCTGGGGGGCGAGCTCTGGGCCCTGGGCCCCTCCCCGCAGTCTCCCCCTGGCCCCCTCCTCCTCCCCCCTCAGTGCCTCCCACCCCTCACTCCTGTTCTTCTTCCCCCAGTGCCTCCCCAGGTGGTGACCCCTCCCCAGGAGTTGATCCAGGCTTCCCGGGGCCAGACGGTGACCTTCACCTGCGTGGCCATTGGTGTCCCCACCCCTATCATCAACTGGAGACTCAACTGGGGCCACATCCCCTCGCATCCCAGGTGCGGCTCTGGGTCCCGGCAGGGGGCTGGGGCTGGAGAGGAGGTGGGGCCAGCGGTCCCGGCCCGACCCCTGCCTCTTGTCTCTGGGGGGCCACCAGGGTGACAGTGACCAGTGAGGGCGGCCGCGGCACGCTGACCATCCACGACGTGAAGGAGGCAGACCAGGGCGCCTACACCTGCGAGGCCATGAACGCCCGGGGCATGGTGTTCGGCATTCCCGACGGCGTCCTGGAGCTCATCCCGCAGCGGGGTACGGCGCACCGGGGCAGGCGGGCAGCAGGCGCGGGGCGGGAGCCGGGCTTGTCCGCCGGGGACCGGCTGTAGCCCACTCCCGTGCCGCCCCGCAGGTCCCTGCCCCGACGGGCACTTCTACCTGGAGCACAGCGCCTCCTGCCTGCCCTGCTTCTGCTTCGGCGTCACCAACGTCTGCCAGAGCAGCCGCCGCTTCCGGGACCAGATCCGGCTGCGCTTTGACCAGCCCAACGACTTCAAGGGTGCGCTGGTGGGCGGGAGGCGGGCACCGGGCTCCCGCGGGCTCAGAGGGCAGACAATCGGGAACGCAGCATATGCCCTGGACAGATGGAGCCAGTCCAGGGAGGCACACGAGGCTGCTGAAGAAATGCCAGGCCCTGTAGGAAAAGTGTTTCAGGGGGAAAACAAGCTCTTTTAGGAGAAGTGAAATCTGCAGTTGATACCTGTCTGCATTAGGTGACGAAGAGGGCGGGCCGTGGAGTCACATCCGGGTTTAGACTCTGACTCTGACCCTCACTGCCGTGGGCCCTTGGCCAAGTTAACTATCTAGTGCCTCCGTTTGCTCGTCTACAAGACGAGGATAAAATATAACCCCCCGGGTTGTTATGAGGACCTAGTGGGTAAACACGCGTAAGCCACTCAGAATAGCGCTCGGTCCGAGGGAAGTGCCCAGCTCCCTGCTGCTGCCCTCCGCGTCCTCACCCTGAAGTATGGAGAGGCACCAGTGACCCCGAGCGTAAGAGCCCAGGCTTTGGCATAGTCTTAGCCTGGAGCTGACTTCTTGATGCACCACTTACTACTGCTCGTGTGACTTTGAGACTCTTGGCTTCTTTGGGCCTGTTTTCCCAAATGTAAAGTCAGGCAGCTGGACTCAGTTCTCTCGGACTCTGAGAGGCCGGATGGCAAGAGCCTAGACATCAGACAGACCTGGGTTCAGGCACATTTCCATTATCACAGAAAGTTCTCCTGGATTGTTACTGCTGCCCTAGAGATCCGGGAGGATGCTGCAGAGAGAATTCCCGTGTGTGTGTGTGTGTGTGTGTGTGTGTGTGTAGGACACAGCTGGACCCAAGGACCCATCATAGTCACAGGAACAATAACAGCTATCTAGTTTTTGAGCACTCCCTTTGTGTTCCACTCTGTTTTAAGCATATTGTATCGGTTTGCTTACTTTAGCTTCCTGATAACCCTGGGATGCAAGCCACTGTTGCCCCCATTTTACAGATAGAGAAACTGAGGCCTTTGCTCAGACTCACACACCTGGAGGGTGGTGGAACCAGAACTTGGGCATCCATTCTTCAGTGCTGTGTAGCTTTCTGCTACCCCTGGAGGGCTCTTCCAGCCGTGACAGTGCAGATCTATTGGCAAGCAAAGGCTCTGAGAAGTCCTGCAGCAGAGAGTCCCCTTACCCTTTCCTTGACCCTGGGGTTCCCAAATGGTACCCCCCCCATCATTCGGCAGCTTTGGCTTTGCTGGGGAGTGCTTTGGGAAATGCTCCTCCAGGAATTTAGGAGGGGAAAAAAAAACAACTTGGCTTTTATTTGACTTTGGGAGAAAGACTGACGTTCCCTCTAAATCACACTTCTCCCAGAATTTTCCGTCTCTCTGGACTACCACCCGGGTGGCTGTCTCGGGCAGGCACATGCGTGGCGCTCATCCCTCCCCTGTGCCCCCCAGGCGTGAACGTGACGATGCCCACGCAGCCCGGCATGCCACCCGTCTCCTCCACCCAGCTGCAGATTGACACCGCTCTGCAGGAGTTCCAGCTGGTCGACCTGTCCCGACGCTTCCTGGTCCACGACTCCTTCTGGGCTCTGCCCGAGCAGTTTCTGGGCAACAAGGTGAAGGGGCCGCCCTGGGTGGGGAGGGGCCCAGTCCCCTCGCGTCCATGCTTGGAGCCTGCCTGGGCTCCGCTCCCTCTAAAGCTGGGAGGGGGGCATTGGGGCAGTCTCTGTCTGGGAGAGGTGTCCTAATGCCCTCGTTCATTCAGGGCAGAGTCTCTGCCCGCTGTGGCCAGGATGGGAGAAGAGCTGATGCAGCCTTTGGAAAAACCCTCCTGGACCACTCCCCACATCTAAGCTGGGCTTAGTGGCCCCGCTCTGGTCTCCCTGGGCACCTTTTACACAGTATCATCAGACTCTTCCCCCAAACTGGGCTAAGCACCCCGAAGGCAGAGCCCAAGTGCCGTCATTTTTGCTTCCCTGTGCCCACCCCCGTGCCCGGCACACGGCACGGGTGACACAGAGTGAGGGAGGAGGGGGCATCCAGCGGGCATCGCGTGTGCCCACGGCTGCCCGGCCCTGACCCGCCCGTCCCGGCCAGGTGGACTCCTACGGGGGCTCCCTGCGCTACAGGGTGCGCTATGAGCTGGCGCGCGGCTCGCTGGAGCCGGTGCAGCGGCCGGACGTGGTCCTTGTGGGCGCCGGCCACCGCCTGCTCTCCCGGGGCCACACGCCCACCCAGCCGGGGGTTCCGAACCAACGCCAGGTCCAGTTCTCTGAGGTACGTGGGGCCTGCTCCCGCGGGGCTGGCGGTGACGGGGGTACAGGCTGGGCAGGTTCTGATGCACGACCCGCCCCCCTGCGCCCCGGCCTCTGTTCCCCACCCAGGAGCACTGGGTCCACGAGTCCGGCCGGCCGGTGCAGCGGGCGGAGATGCTGCAGGTGCTACAGAGCCTGGAGGCGGTGCTCATCCAGACGGTGTACGACCACAAGATGGCCAGCGTGGGGCTGAGTGACGTCGCCATGGACACCACCGTCACCTACGCCACCAGCCACGGCCGCGCCCACAGCGTCGAGGAGTGCAGGTGCCCGACCCAGCCGGGCCGGGGACCCCAGAGGCCCTGGCAGAGGTCGGGGAGAAACCGCCAGGCTTCGCGGTCCCTGCAGCCACAGTCTTGGTTCTGTCCCCGCAGATGCCCCATCGGCTATTCCGGCTTGTCCTGTGAGAGCTGTGACGCCCACTTCACCCGGGTGCCCGGGGGGCCCTACCTGGGCACCTGCTCTGGCTGCAACTGCAATGGCCACGCCAGCTCTTGTGACCCTGTGTATGGCCACTGCCTGGTGAGTTATGCCGTCTGGCACTTGGACACTGGCTAGGGGCAAGGGCAGGGTGGGAGGTTCCGGCTGAGAGTTCCTTGTGCCCGCATGCTTAGCACAAGCCTCCAGAATGACTGCTGTGGCTGCCACACAAGTTCTCGTGACCTCTGGATGCATTAACAGAGATATTATGTCCAGATAAGGGAGGTGAAAGTCCTACTCTTCACTGTGGTCAGACCAATCAATCCTGGAGAGTATGGTGTAAAACATGGCCCTAAGCAGGCCATTCCTAAGAGGAAGGAGCCTATAAATCTTACATTATTTCTTAGGAATGATGGATGGCGCTGGAATTGGGAGCTGAGAGAAGGTTTAAGCAGGGAGAACAATTATCTCCAAGTCCCCGAACAGCTGTCAGGGCTAGGAGGATCCGCCTCCAGAGGGCAGAACTGGCCAATGGGTGCGGACTGGAAGGAGGATGTGGGTTTCAGTCAGTACAGAGCAGGTATTTGGAACTGTCTGTGGGACAGGCTGTGATGTGGGGTGATGAACGCCCCGTCAGGATAGAGCTGATGTTCCCCTGTGTACAAAGCTGTGGGGTGATTCCTGCACAACCGGGGACAGTGATCCAGTCGGCCTCAGAGGCCCACCCTCACGGAGCCCCGTCTGGTCCGGTGTAGTCCCACGTCGTTGTGGGGGGCCGGGGCACAGGACTTCTCCGCCAACCTGAGCACCTCCTTCCCCTTCCCCCCAGAACTGCCAGCACAACACGGAGGGACCTCAGTGCAACAAATGCAAGGCGGGCTTCTTTGGGGACGCCACCAAAGCCACAGCCACGGCCTGCCGGCCCTGCCCGTGCCCATACATCGACGCCTCCCGCAGGTCAGACCCGGCTCGGGAGGGGCAGGCGGGGCAAGGGGCGCAGATAGGGGAGTGGGCCTGGGGCATCCTCTGGGCAGGGAGAGGGGAGACCTGGTTTCGGAGGTTCCCCTGGTCGATAAATTACCCTTGGCCCCTTGACCTCTCTGGGCCTGCCTCCTTTTCCGTACAACGGACCCCTCTTTCTTTCCAGTGCTGCAGATCTAGAGGAGGTGGGCCTCGGGACTTCCCTGGGGGTCCAGCGGTCAAGATTCTGTGCTTTCTCTGCAGGGGCCCTGAGTTCAAACCCTGACTGGGGAACTGAGATCCCACATGCCTCACAGAGTGGCCAAAATAAATAAAATATCTTTAAAAAAGTAAAAATAGGGCAGATGGGCCTCGTGGCCTGCTGTGTCCCTGTGGACAGCAGTCACTCCCAGAGCGGGTCTGTGAGCCCTGGCCTGGCCCCTCATTGCAGCCCTGCCCCACGTCCCGTCCGCCTCATCCCCACAGGTTCTCAGACACCTGCTTCCTGGACACGGACGGCCAAGCCACGTGTGACGCGTGTGCCCCAGGCTACACAGGCCGCCGCTGTGAGAGGTGAGCGAGAGCCCGTAGGGGCCGGGAGAATCAGGCCATAGTGGGTGGGGGGCCTGGGAGCGCCTCTGACCACCTTCTGTCTCTCCCAGCTGTGCCGCCGGCTACGAGGGCAACCCCATCCAGCCCAATGGGAAGTGCAGGCCCACCAGTGAGTATCGCACAGGCCATCCGCGTCACCTTCCCAGGCCACCCGCCCCCAGGCCCGAGGCCCTGGTCCAGCACAAACTCCCCCTGGTCCTTGGGGAGCGCCCCACACCCCCCCCCCCCATTCTGTCCAGATTATGTCCATCTTGTTCCCACCTTCCCTGCCAACACCAACTTTGCATCTCCAGCCCAGCAGATCGTGCGCTGTGATGAGCGAGGCAGCACCGGGTCCTCCGGGGAGGCCTGTCTCTGCAAGGTACGCGGGCCCTCCCCACCCCGCACCCCTGGGGCCCTGGGTTCCGGCCCGCAACTGGGAGGAGGAGGAGGAGGAAGGAGGCTGCATCCTCTCCCTGGCTCCTTAGCCAGTGGGTGGTGGCCTCCACTGCAGGCCGATAGGTCTGGCCAGCTAGACTCCCCCCACCACTCATGAGAAGTGACCCAGAGTCAGGAAGGAGCAACTGGTTTGAGAGGCAGGTGACCTGGGTTCCAGGCTCAGGTCCATCCTTTGTGTGACCATCGGACCTTTGCTCTGACCATGCTTTCATTCCACGTTGACACGATGGCGTAGCTGTTAGCATCACCGATTCAGAGGTGAGAAGATGGGAGCTCAGAGGAGGGAAATGGTTTGCCTGAGAGCGGGAGCCTCAGGAGTCTGCAGAACAAAGAAGTGGACAGATTTGGAAATCAGGCACTTTACTCCCACCTTCCATCCCAGAGTGGATCAGCAATCTGGTCACCCCATGTCAATCATTTCCCATCCCTGAGCCTTGGTTTCCTTGCGTGAAGCATGGAAATAGCCCATCCCTCTCAAGGGACTTCAAGAAATTAAATGGAAAAAAAATAAAAGAAATTAAATGAGGTGGTGGTTGAATAGAAACTAGCATGGTGCATTAAACAGACCATTAATAATAGCAGGAGATATTTTAAGCAGGACTTCCCAGGTGGCACAGTTGGTAAAGAATCCACCTGCTAGGCAGGAGACCTGGGTTCGATCCCTGGGTTGGGAAGATGCCCTGGGGAAGGAAATGGCAACCCGCTCCAGCATTCTTGCCTGGGAAATCCCTTGGACACAGGAGCCTGATCAGCTACTTACTGTCCATGGGGGTCACAAAAGAGTCAGACACGACTTTAGTGACTGAACAACAACAATTATTTTCACCACTTGCTATATTTCAAGTCTAAAATTTATTCTTGAGCTCCCTAGCAGCCACAGAGAAAAAAGGAAAATGATTGGTTGTATAAGCTCCATTAACTGCGAATTGTTGTTCACACGGCGGCCAGCCCTCCTAAGCGTGCTCTTTCCAGGGCTCCCCCTGGCCTTGGGTTCCTGTCTGGAATGTGGGTAGATTAGACCGGAAGCTGCAGGGAGCACCCATCCCCGCCCCGCCCCCGCCTCCCGTGGGCCAGCCTGCAGCTCCCAGCTCTGTCCCTGCAGAACAACGTGGTGGGGCGCCTGTGCAACGAGTGTGTGGCCGGCTCTTTCCACCTGAGCGCCCGCAACCCCGACGGCTGCCTCAAGTGCTTCTGCATGGGCGTCAGTCGCCAGTGCACCAGCTCCTCCTGGCGCCGTGCCCAGGTACCTAGGCTAGGAGGGGGGCTGGCCAGACAGGTGGGACCGCCGAGCCCAGGGATGGGTGGACCCGGGGCCGAGGGGCAGGCCACGGCCCCCATCCCGGCCTCTTCTCCCGCCTCTGTCAGGTGCTGGGGGCCTCCGAGGAGCCCACTCGGTTCAGCCTGACCAACCCCGCGGGCACCCACAACGCCAGCGAGGGCATCTCGTCGCCCTCGCCTGGGGAACTGGTCTTCTCCTCGTTCCACAGCCTGCCGCCTGGGCCCTACTTCTGGAGCCTCCCTTCACACTTCCTGGGGGACAAGGTGGGCAGGGGCTGCCAGGGGCCTTTGAGGAGGAGGAGGCGGTCCGAGTCGCGGCAGGACCCCACGGTGGGGGCCCCAGCTGAGTGCCTGTCCCCCTTGGGTGCCAGGTGACCTCCTATGGCGGAGAGCTGCGCTTTACGGTGACCCAGCGGCCCCAGCCTGGCTCCGCGCCCCTGCATGGGCAGCCGCTGGTGGTCCTGCAGGGCAATAACATCGTCTTGGAGCACCACACCTCCCAGGAGCCCAGCTCCGGTCAGCCCAGCACCTTCACCGTGCCCTTCTGGGAGGTGAGCAGCGCCGTCCCAGGAGACCTCCAGGGGGGCTCCCTGCGCCCCTCACTCGGGCATCAGGACGTCAGGGACTGCAGCCCACACGCTCTTTCTTCGGCAGCAAGCGTGGAAGCGGCCTGACGGGCAGCCGGCCACGCGGGAGCACCTGCTGATGGCCCTGGCGGACGTCGACACTCTCCTGATCCAGGCATCCTACACCCAGCGGCCAGCTGAGAGCAGGTGTCCGGGGCCAGGGCGGGAGGACAGGAAGGGACTGGGCGGTGGCTCCAGGCTTAGCGGTGCAACGTGGGGCAGGCAGACTGCCAGCTCTGCCGCTTTCCGGCTCTGTGGCCTTGCTGTGCCTCATTTTCTCACCTGTGAAATGTAGATGGTAGGGCTTCCCAGGTGGCTCAGTGGTAAAGAACCCGCCTGCCAATGCAGGAGACGCAGGTTCGATCCCTGGATCGGGAAGATCCCCTGGAGAAGGAAATGGCAACCTGCTCCAGTATTCTTGCCTGGGAAACCCCACGGACAGAGGAGCTACTGTTCATGGGGTTGCAAAAGAGTAAGACACGACTTAGCAAGTAAACAACAACAGAACGGAGATTCTAATAGTTCCTCTATCATAGGGCTTGTCTGAGGTGGAGTTCCCAAGGAGCAAAGTCAGAGATGGTGATTTGAGTCATTGGCAAGGAGAACCTGGGAGGGAAGGAGACAGGAGGAGGAAGTGGCCAGGCAAGGGAGCGGTTTCAGGGAGAGACCAGCCTGGGTCTCATCACCACGGAGCCCTGCAGAGTCATCCTGCGTGAGCCACAGGGACCTTTGTACCCTGGGCCGGTCTGTCATTGGTCCCCCCAAGGGAGTAGGTTGGTGGGACCTCTCCCCATGAGGAAGGCTCATTCCCTGGAGAAAGTTGCGAGTATAAGCCCTTCATCACAGTCCTTGCGGCTGCTGAGGGATGGACGCCCAGGTAGAGAGAGTTGGGCAGGGCCCCCGTAGCATCGTGGCAGGGCTGCTGGGAGAATTAATGAGGTGATCACGCGTAGGGCCCCAGGGATTGCGCATAGGTACAGCAGGAGTACCCGTTCACACCGGGGTCCTTGCCACCTCAAGGGTCTCCGGCATCAGCATGGACGTGGCCGTGCCCGAGGACACCGGCCAGGACCCTGCGCTGGAGGTGGAGCAGTGTGCCTGCCCGCCTGGGTACCGCGGTCCGTCCTGCCAGGTGAGCCTGGGCCCCGCCCACCCGCCCAGCCAGCCCCCTCCAGGGCAGTGCTCCCCAGCTCCTCCTCCCTTAGCTCCCCCACCTCCCCACGCCCACCCCGGCCATCAGGTGGTCCCGACCCAGAGCGGGCCCTGAGGAAAGCCCCTCTTGCTGCGCCCAGGACTGTGACACAGGCTACACACGCATGCCCAGCGGCCTCTACCTGGGCACCTGCGAACGCTGCAGCTGCCACGGCCACACCGAGGTCTGCGAGCCCGAGACGGGCGCCTGCCAGGTGAGCCCCCCGCCTTTGTCCCCTGTCCCCGGGGTCTGCGGCCTGCAGGCCCAGCCCCGACCCCACGGTCTGCCTGCCCCAGGAATGTCAGCACCACACAGAGGGCCCCCGCTGTGAGCAGTGCCAGCCCGGGTACTACGGGGACGCCCGGCGTGGGACACCACACGACTGCCAGCCGTGCCCCTGCCACGGAGTGCCCGCTGCCAGCCAGTGCGTCCAGCCCCTGCCCGCGCCTGCCCCTTCCCGAAAGGCCCATTGCTCTGTCCCAGATTCCCCTCCTCCAGGCCCTCCTGAGAGGCAGCGGCCTTACCGCTCCCTCGCTGTGTCGCTTTGTATGAGATACACTTTCCTCTCCAGGCCTCGGCTTCCTCATCTGTGAAATGGGGGTAATGAAGTAACCCCCCCACCCCCGCCCACACACACCCCTTGGCCCCTACTGTGAGCATGAGATGAAGCCACGGAACTCTTAGCGCAGACCCTGGCACATAGCTGGCTCTCAGGACGTGTTGATTCACGTGGCCCCTCCTCCTCACCCTTTGCCCCCTGGTCCTGAAGGAAGAGCCACTGACCTTCTAACTGGAAATTCGCCCCCTACCTCCGCAGAGCCACCCACACTTGCTTTCTGGACACAGACGGCCACCCCACCTGTGATGCGTGTTCCCCAGGCCACAGCGGGCGTCACTGTGAGAGGTGAGGGCAGGGTGGGGAGTTTGCAGGAGGGGTTGCTCCTGGAGGTGGGCTGGGCCCGGCCCTCCTGAGCAGGAGGGAGCAGAAGCCCCCCACTCTGCCTCACACAGTCCCCCAGGGGACAATCAGCGTCCCCCACCCCACCCCACCCCCGAGAGGCTGAACGTTTCGCCTGACCCTCAGAGATCTAGACCTGCAGTTCACTCCCACCTCCCAACACTCCAATCCCCAGTGAGGCCAAAGTCTTCCCAGAAACCCCTCATTCTTGGTGAAAGTCCTGGGTTTGAGGCCTTGGACCCTGCTGATCTCACTGGTTCCATGGCCTGTGGCCTGTCCCTGCCCCTCTTCTCCCCCCTACTTCTCCATCTGTGCAATGGGTGAGTTAGGCTGATTGGTTCGTCTGGCACTCGGAGGTCGCCGAGTCCCGTTCAGGGCCCCCAGCACAGCCCAGTGGTTCTTCCCTTCATTCACCCGGCACCTTCTCTCACCGCAGGTGTGCACCAGGTTACCACGGCAACCCCAGCCAGGGCCAGCCCTGTCAAAGTGAGTAGGCTTGGGGAGGCTTTGGGGATCTGGCCACCTTGGGGATGGAGCTAGGACAGAGCCTTTGTTCTCCTCCAACATAGGGAAAGTGACTTTACCTCTCCGAACCTCGGCTTCTTTACCTGTAAAATGGGGGAGGTAAAAGGCCCACCCAACCCCAGAGGGCGTCTGTGAATGTGTCCAATGCCTGCACGTGACGCGTGTTCAGAAGCAAATGCTTGTTCGCTCGGGTGGAGCGTCAGATGCCCAGAGGGTGGTGGAAACGGGGATGCTTGGTGGTGGGTTTGGGGTTCCAGCTGTGGCTTCCCTCCGCCTCAGGAGGCGACGGCCAGTCGCCGGAGCAGATCGGTTGCGGCTGCGACCCGCAGGGCAGTGTCAGCACCCAGTGTGACGCTGCTGGACAATGCCAGTGCAAGGTTAGTCCCAGCCCCGGCCCGCACGGGGCCCCGAAGCGCGGCCGAGACGGGCGCCCGGCCTTCCCTGCCGCCCTGCCTTCGGGTCTGTCCCTGTGCCCCTGCCCCCCTGACCTCGTGGGGCCCGTCCCTGCCCCACTGCTCGCGGCCTCGAGGAAAGTCAGGCAGCATCCGATGGGAGCTGGGACCTAGGCCTGGGTGCAGCAGGGGCCCCCCCCAGAACCCCCAGAAATGGCTGGGAAGACTGGCCTCGAAGGCTGCCAGCCGTGCAAGAGACCCATCCAGGCTCCGCGCCCCCGCCTTTCGGTCCGTCCTGCAGGCCCAGGTGGAAGGCCTCACCTGCAGCCAGTGCCGGCCCCACCACTTCCATCTGAGCGCCAGCAACCCGGACGGCTGCCTGCCCTGCTTCTGCATGGGCGTCACCCAGCAGTGCGCCAGCTCCTCCTACACTCGCCACCTGGTAAGAATCCCGGACGCTCCCTTAGCCCGGGGGGCCTCCTGCCTGCCTCTCCCGGCTCATCCCTGGGACCGGGCCGGTGAGGCGCCTGGCCCAGCGGCATCCCCGATCCCTGTTCCCGTGCCTTCATCACTGCCCACGTAAACACAGGTCCCAGCCACCCCCGCCAGTCCCCCTCAGGCCCTCTCCCCACCGCCCCATTATTGCTCAGGTCAGCCCCGATCCCAGCCTTCCCTCCTCCCCCCAGCCATGGTCTCCATTCCCCCATGACTTCTGTCCCAGGCCCGATTTTACCAGACCCCCTCCACTTTCCCCACTCCAGGGACCTCCTGTGTCCCTCCCCCACCCAGGGGCCTGCCCAGGGCCCAGACTGACCCCCACCCTCCTTTTTCCTGCTGTCAGATCACCACCCGCTTTGCCCCCGGGGACTTCCAAGGCTTTGCCCTGGTGAACCCACAGCGGAACAGCCGCCTGACCGCAGGCTTCACTGTGGAACCTGTGACCGAGGGCACCCAGCTCTCTTTCGGCAGCTTCGCCCACCTTGGCCACGAGTCCTTCTACTGGCAGCTCCCGGAGACGTACCAGGGAGACAAGGTGGGACGCGCCGCAGGGCCTGGCAGACCACCCTCCCCGATCACCAGCTCTGAGCCAGGCCCCGGGCAGCAGGGACTCAGACACGAGCTGGCTTCAGAGCAGTGTTGGCTGGCAGGCAGGCGACGGCCGCGTCGCGGCTGCTGCCTTTGGGGGTCAGACAGGCCTCAACCCAGCCCTACCACTTCCCAGCTGGCTGCCTGGTGATAAACCTCAGCTCCAGGGCAGTTTGGAGAATTAGAGCTGGTGCCTGGCGCATAGTAAGTGCTCGCCTGTTTATGATTATTACCTTTTGCACAATTAGTCAACCAACAGGTCCTGGGCGAGGCCCCGGGAAACACTTGGACAAACGAGACACGGTTTCAGTTTCATTCATTGGCTCCCGTAGAATTCGCTCTGTGCTGTCGGCCCTCTGCTTGGTGTTGGGTGCTCTTATCATAGGTCATGCTTTTTGAGCTCTTCCTGTGTGCTGGGTGCGATTGTGAGGCCTTGTATCGGACTGGCCAGAAAACTCGTTTGGTTTTTCTGTAAACTGTTACGGAAAAATCCGAATGAACGTTTCGGCCAACCCAGTACAGGTCGTAAGTCACAACTTAGGAGCTAAGGACAACTGCTGCCCTTTTGCACTGGTGAGGAAACTGGGGTGAGAAGTTAGGGAACTTGCCTGGGCTCCCACAGCCTGAAGATGGCAATGCTGGAATGCAAACCAGCTCTGAAAAAGTGAAAGTGAAAGTCGCTCAGTCATGTCTGAGTCTTTGCGACCCCATGGACTATACAGTCTTGGAATTCTCCAGGCCAGGAAACTGGAGTGGGTGGCCTTTCCCTTCTCCAGGGGATCTTCCCAACCCAGGGATGGAAGCCAAGGTTCCCGCATTGCAGGCGAATTCTTTACCAGCTGAGCCACAAGGGAAGCCCAACCAGCTCAGAGGCCACCCTTAAATACTAGTCACAGATGCTCACAGGCTTTGCTCCTCCAGAGTCATGGTCTAGTGCAGGGATGATGGGACGATGGTGAGGGAGGTGCTGTGGGGCTCAGGCTCTTGGGGTGGACTCCAGGGTGGCCACCTAAACAGGTTCCGTGAGCAGTCAAGGCTACCTGGCCACACCCAGGGAAAGCAGGTCTTGGTTCAGGTGTCGCCTGCTGGTTGAGGCCAGCGTTGAAGCAGATGTGTCCCCAAGCCCAGGGTCCTAGGAAAGTCAGGGACACTTCAGATGGAGGGTTCTGAGGCTGCTCTGTCCCTCCTCCTTGGACAGACTCACAGATGCCAGACTCCTCCCAGGACTGGCTTCCTTCTAGTCTCTTCTCCCTTCTCTTCCTTTCCTGGCCATGGTGTCTGCTCCCTGCATCTCCCAGACCTTGCTCTCTCTCTCACGCCCTCTCCTGGCATTTCCTTGTGTCCTACAGAGGGAGGCATATTTTGCTCGGATGCGACGGGCTCACCAGGTAGGCCTGCGATCTGAGTGGTGTGACCATGATGTGACCTGGGCATGGTGTGTTCTTGGATGCCTTCCGCCCCGCATGGGGAGACACCCGGCACCCCAGACAATGTGGGAGTGCATGGACCCAGGTGGTGCCTGAAGGCCCACAGCCGGGGCAGGGCTGCGCCCAAGCCCTGTAATGCCAGGAGTTAGAGCCAGGAGGGTGCCTCACGTACCGTGTGCTTGGGTGCTAGTGCCAACCCTGCCTGTGGCCAGAGTGCTGGCTGGTAGGCAGGGACACCAGCTGGAGGCTAAACCACATGACGGTCCCTGGCCTGCCAGGTTACCCCAGCACTGCCTCCCAAGCAGCCTCCGTTAACCCGCTGTGTGTCCAGCCCTCCAGTGGCCTGGAGTGGACTTCTGTGTGCCAGCCTGCAGAGGGGCGCGTGCGCCTTGCTCCCCAGCCTGGGTGGGCCTTCCTGGCCGCTGCGTCCATGGGGAGAGGACGCTCCCCAGGGCTCCAGCTCTGGGGCTCTGGGGGTGGGGGGTGGTGGTCCTGAGCTGGCCTGTGCCCTCTGCCCATCAGAACCGCACGTCCCTCTCAGAGGAGCAGTTGCGGGCAGCCATGACCACTGGCAGGATCCCGGGGCCCCCACAGGGCAAGGGCCGGGCACAGCGGTTCTCACAGGTAACTCAAGGCCCACCCGGGGACAGGCTGCGTCTGGGGCCCCAGGGAGGAACCCAGAGAGCAGAGTCCCAAGTAGGAGCCTGGGGCTGAGCCCCTGGCCTTCCTGCGTCACTTTCCCCCAGGCTGGGTCCCAGCCTGATGCCTGGACCACTGCAGTCCTTGGCATTGCCGAGCTGCGAGTGGCTTGGGCAGGTACCATGGGCCCACATGGAGCGTGAGACCTGGGGAGCCATCTCCTCAGTACGCGTGGCCCTGGGGCTGCCTCCAGCCCCTCTAGCCCAGGCTTGGCCAGAGCTGTCTGCCGCACCTCTCTTGCCAGGTCACCCATTGCCTGAGCTTCTCCCCACAGCCTTGGCCCTTCCCAGGTGGCCCCCTCAGGCTCGTGAGGAGCGAGAGGGCAGCAGGGATGAGAGGCGGAGCGTCAGGCGTCCACGTGTGGAAACAGAGGCCATGGCAGTGGGCGGCGGGCAGGCCCGGGGCCCCCGGGTATCGGCAGGGCCTCACAGGTTCCTTTCTGTCCCCCTGCTCCTCTCCTCTGTCCCCCCTCTCCTGGTCCCCCAGGTGGATGAGGCCCAAAGGCGGATGGATGCTGAAATCTGGCAGCTCCTCTCCAGCTTTGCCGCCCAGCCCCCGGCCCCTCCCCAGAGACTTTCGCCCCATCCTCAGCCTGCAGCTGCTCTGCAAGCAGCGCCGCCCTCCTCCCCTTCCTCCTCCCCCTCCTTCTCCCCCTCCTCCTCTGCCTTCTCTGCTTCCCTGTCTTCTGCAGCGGGCGCTCAGGTATGTGCCAAGTCACCCACCAAGGGACTCCTCCCTCAAGCACCACGTTTTCAGTTGTCACTGAACCAACGTCACAAATTCTGCCCGTTTCTGCACCCTACTTGGATAGATATTTATTCCCATTTTTTTTTTCTTTACACCAACCCTGTACCAGCTCATTTATGCTAGTTTTGCATTTTTAAATCCACACCAGAACAGCCACTAAATTTCAAAACGTTCTCTGGGGTGCCCCGTCAATCATCCTGGGGTCCACAGGGGATGCAGTGCCAGATATGAGCAGATATTGACCCAAGCCGCAGCCAGCGAGAGCTGCGGGGTGTCTGGACCCAGACGGTGGGGAGCAAGTTGTCCAGAGGGCAGGGCCAGGGCCTGCACTGTGGGGGCGGGGGTGGGGTCTCCATCCCTCCTCCCTCCTGGGCTTCCCTCCAGGGTCTGCTCACCCGCTGTCGGGCCCACCTCTGCCCTCCTGGGCTTCCCTTCAAAGTCTGTGCTCGCCCACTGTCGGGCCCACCTCTGCCCTCTTGGCCCCCTGGCCAGCTCCATCCACTCTCATCACCTGTCCTTCTGTCCTAGCTCTCTCTCTCCTACAAAGGCTTCCCTCTGCTTCCTGAGAGCCTCTATTATTGGCAGCTGCCCAGAACCTTCCTGGGGAACAAGGTAACAAGGATTTGCAGAGGGGTGGATAGGGGTGTCATCAGATCCTGAAATGTCAGAGGGCCCCTTGTCAAGACGTTTCATGACACAGTTGGGTAGACCAAATCCCAGAGCGGAGATCCACGCTCAGGTCCCAGTGGTGCTGAGGTTGAACCCAGCGCAGCCCTTACCCTTCAGCGAGCCACAGGCCCCTCTCTGAACTGGGAGGTAAGACACGTCTTCTTTGGCCTGCCTTTACCCTGTATTCAGATCACTGACCTAGCTCTTGGGTTGTACTTATTCATTCAGGGAGCATTAAGTACTTACCACATGCTGCGTTGTTGTTCAGTCGCTAAGTTGTGTCCGACCCTTTGCGACCCCATGGACTGCAGCAAACCAGGCTTCCCTGTCCTTCACTACCTCCCAGAGATTGCTCAAGCTCATGTCCATTGAGTCGATGATGCCATCCAACCATCTCATCCTCTGTCGTCCCCTTCTCCTCCTGCCTTCAATCTTTCCCAGCATCAGGGTCTCTTCCAATGAGTCAGTTCTTCGCATCAGGTGGCCCAAGTATTGGAACTTCAGCTTCAGCATCAGTCCTTCCAGTGAACACCCAGGACTGATCTCCTTTAGGACTGACTGGTTAGATCTCCTTGCTCTCCAAGGGTCTCTGTGTTGTCTATGGGCTTCCTTTGCAGAGTTCGGGCTCTAGAGCCCAGGCTCAGTAGTTGGGTGCATTGGCTCAGTTATCTTTCCAGACCAGGGATCAAACCCATGTTCTCTGCATTGGCAGGCAGATACTTAACCACTGGACTACCAGGGAAGTTCTTGCATGGCATTTGTATTTGTATTGTTCCAAAAATGATTTAGAGTGCCTTTTAAGAATACAGAAAATAGGCAATAAAATATTGTTCAGAGAAGAGGACAAGACAGTTTGGTCCAGGGGGACATGAAGATAGGAAAAATCTGCTGGAAGCAAAGTGGAGCTGGTGCAGAGAGGAGTCAGCAGGCTCTGTGCTGAGTGCAGGGTTTTACGTGGCCTTTATTACTTAATCCTCATTCTACCTTTTAATGTAGGTATTAATATTAATTTTATTCCCATTTCCATGGGAGGCAAGTTGGGCTCAGAGAAATTAAGTGACGTGTCCAAGGCTGTCCAAACAGCACAGCTGGACTTGAACCCCCATATTAGACTACAGAGTCCACTCTCTTAGCTACCCTGATGTACAACCTGTAGCCTGACCTTG
The DNA here is from genome assembly GCF_033118175.1 of Dama dama. Classification (NCBI taxonomy): domain Eukaryota; kingdom Metazoa; phylum Chordata; class Mammalia; order Artiodactyla; family Cervidae; genus Dama; species Dama dama. Next base: position 5,176,499 of record NC_083688.1, on the reverse strand, counting down.
GACATGGCAGTGAGCTTGCTGGCATCCAAAGAAAATGGGAAAGCTGTTTCATGGTTTGCTGGTTATGCCCATAGATTCCTTCCCTCACCCTGAACTTGTGGAGAACGTCCTCGGGGCCTGTGTAGCCCAGGGACTGGCATGTCGTCAGTAGGCATTTATTAAATGCTCGCCAACTGAATGAACACAAATGAACAAATGGAGTAGGCCTGACACAGTGTGGCATTGATCCAGATCTCTGCCCTGGAGGCAGAGAGAGAAAGGGAAGTCATGTGGGGCAGAGTTGGGGTCTTGGATACTCACGTGGGAAACCCCCAGCAGCAAACAGAAGGACTCTTCCAGTTGTGAGCAGTGGGAAGGCCAACTCTAGCAGGCTTGTCTGCAACGAAGAATCTATCAGCTCTTGCAACTACAGAACCCAAGGGTATCTGCTGTCAGGCATGGCTGCATCCAGGGACTCATTAGGACTTCATCTCACTTGGCACCATCCTCTAGCTTCCCATCTGACTTGTCAGGGGAGTTTTTCTGTTCCAGTAGAGCAGACATGCCAGGTTCACGTGCTCATCAGTGATGGAGCAGAGAAGGGAAGTGGTGGAATATGCAGACTGGTCAGGCCTGGCTCAGGCCGATCCTATAGAGGAGGAGGGGGCGGGCCCCTCAAACCACACAGCCTGTCTGTAGGACGTAGCTTCCTCTGGAGGAAGCCAGGACTGCAGTGTGCAAAAACGGGGGACATGGATCCTGAGCAAACAGAAACCGCCTACCCAGATGGCAGGAGTTCTAAAGGGCTGTCAGCCTCGCCTGCCGCCTCTCCCATAGCTGAGAACTTCTGAGCCTTCTGCAACCTCCCTGTGGTGCTCACGGTCATTACCCCTGTCTGCTTTATAAGAAATTCTGTTATTGGAAGGAGCTTAGAGCTTGTTTGCTGGGATCAGAGACCATGGGAAAGGGGGAACCCTATAAAATGGAATAGAGGCTTCTCAGGGGCATGCTGACCCCAGGTCTGAGACTGTGAGGGGGCTGATGGATGGCATCACCTAGGTGACCATAGGCCTCTGGTTGGCTAGGGGGACAGCACAGGTGCAGAAAGGCCTCCCAAGGCTCCGCCCCCTCACCTGTCGGGTCACGCAGATCCCAGAGGAGGGCAGAGTCAGGGCGTGACTGCAGGGCTTGCCTCTTGCAGGTGGCGGCCTATGGCGGGAAGCTGCGATACACCCTGTCCTACACGGCGGGGGCGCAGGGTAGCCCGCTCTCTGACCCCGACGTCCAGATCACGGTGAGCATGGGGCTTCCACGCCAGGTGGGAAGAAGGGGGACAGCGGAGGCCAGGGGGCATCCTTGATGTTTCTACCCTTTTAGTCCAGTGCTCAGCTGGCCCCGCACCCACCCACGGGTTAGGCCTGTGTCCCCACCCCATCACGTGTCTGGACACTACAGAGGCTGAGGCCCGGCTACAGGGCCTATACCTGACTCCTTAGGGCATAGGAGCTTGGGAGATTGGAGAGATGGGAGGCTGGGACTGGGGGAGGTCCTACTGTCCCCAAGAATGCCTCGGTTCCCCTCCAATCCTGCTGGTGTCTCCCCAGGGCAACAACATCATGCTGGTAGCCTCCCAGCCAGCGCTGCAGGGCCCAGAGAGGAGGAGCTACGAGGTCGTTTTCCGAGAGGTGAGAGGCACTCAGCCACACCATGTCTGACCCTCCCTACCTGGCTTTGGAGCCCAGCTTCGACGCCAGCTTCCCCTGCCTCTTACTCCACCCCGGTCCTGACCTCACTGTCCTCAGCCAACCCCTCACCTTCATCTGCTGTCGTCCCCCCCGACCCAGGAATTCTGGCGCCGGCCCGACGGACAGCCAGCCACCCGCGAGCACCTCCTGATGGCGCTGGCCGACCTGGACGAGGTCCTGGTCCGAGCCACCTTCTCCTCCGTGCCGTTGGCGGCCAGCATCAGCGGGGTCAGCCTTGAGGTCGCCCAGCCCGGCCCCTCCGAGGGACCCCAGGCCCTGGAGGTGGAGGAATGCCGCTGCCCCCCGGGCTACGTCGGCTCGTCCTGCCAGGTGAGCGTGGCCCACCCAGCCGCCTCCGCGCCAGCACAGCTGGATCTGCAAGAGGTCAGCTGGGATTTCCATGGCCTGTGATCACCATGGGGCTTCCCAGGTGGCACTAGTGGTGAAGAACCCGCCTGCCAACGCAGGAGAGATGTGAGAGATCCAGGTAAAATCCCTGGGTCAGGAAGATCCCCTGGAGGTGGACGTGGCAACCCACTCCAGTATTCTTGCCTGGAAAATCCCACGGACAGAGGAGCCTGGTAGGCTATGGTCCACAGGGTCTGAAAGAGTCAATCGCGACTGAGCACACACGCACGTGATCACTGTCATAACCTTAATATGCTTGGCAGCATGGTGTATGTTCTTCCCAACAGCGCTGGGAGAGGTGTAATGGTCCCCTTTTAACAGATTTTTTTTTAAAAATGAGACTCTGAAAGGTGTGTGACTTACCCAAGGGCACACGGCGACACCCCGCAGAGTTAAGACCCAGCTCACGCTCTCAGGGTGCTCGCCAGAGACAGGGTGACAAACGGAGACACCAGTTAGCCCAAAGCAGAGCCTGGAGGTGCCTCCGAGAGGCGAACAGCGTGGATGGGAGTAGGCTTCTAGGCAGGAGGACAGAATACACAGAAGTCTCAGAAGGTGGAATGTGTGGGGACAGAGCCTGCAAAGCAGAAGGGTCGCCCCTGGAAAGCTGGGTGGGATGGGGGGGTTGCTTCTTCAGGCCTGAAGGCTCCCCCAGGAGGGATGACTGCCAAGCTGCAGAGGGAACGCTAGGGTTGGAACTGGGCCCCGGGAAAATTCCTCTGCCCACCGTGACTGAGATGGCTGGGGCCAGGGGAGAGACAGGGAGCGCGCCTGGGAGGGAAGGGCAGTGGGGAGTGGAAGAGAGGAGAGGCGGTTGGAGGGACTCCAAGAACATCTACAGGGCTCGGCTGGAGACAGCGCAAGGGCAGGGCCTGCGCTGACCGCTCACCCCTGAATCCCCAGGCACAGAGCAGGCAGCCGCTTAACACTGGATGAGTGGGTGTGGAAGGGGGGCAGGGGGACCGCGGGAGGGGAGTGGGGAGGGCTGCGGAGCCAGGTGGGCACCAGGGAGGTCAAGCGTGGAACAGCCAGCTCCCCCAGCCCAACTCGGGACGTCCCGGTGAGAAGCCTGTGTCCCTACGGTTTTGTATCTGTTCACGCTTGCCGTGGCCACAAGCACTTTCACATCCAAGGAGATGAACTTCATGTCCCTTGAAGTTATGAAACAACACTTTCTGTGTGTGTGTGTGAAGCAACACATTTTGAAGGAGAACTCCCAGAGAAGGCAGAATCCTTGGTGCACATTTTCCCCAGTGAAACAAAACAGATTTATAAACATCCCTTTGAAATGGTCGGGGAGGGAGAGCCTGGAGAGATTTCAAAGAAGTGGCAGCGAATAGAAATTCATTGTTCTCAGAACCCCTGATTACTCACTTAGGATGTGTAAAAACCTCCTTGGTTACGTGGGTGCTGCCTCCTTCACTTTATGGGGCAAATGTAAACATGGTCATAAAGGTCTTTAAGGAGTCACCCCAACTCCAGGTCTCCTGAGCCCGCCTTTTTCCTTGTAGGGGTTGTTTTTCCATAAAGACCCTGCTAGAAGAATTTTTAGGAATGAAGCCATGGGGCTGGAAAAGGGTTCTGCACTGTCGTTGTTCACTCACTAAGTCGTGTCCGACTCTTTGCGACCCCATGGGCTGCAGCACGGCAGGCTCCCCGGTCCTTCACCACCTCCCGGAGCTTGCTCAAACTCGTGTCCATCAAGTCAATGATGCCATCCAACCATTTCATCCTCTGTCGCCCCCTTCTCCTCCAGCCTTCAATCTTTCCCATTAGGCAGCTTTTTGCATCTGATAGCCAAAGTATTGGAGCCTCAGCTTCAGTCCTTCCAATGAACAGTTAGGACTGATTTCCTTTAGGATTGACTGGTTTGATCTCTTGGCTGTCGAAGGGACTCTCAAGAGTCCTCTCCATTAAGGATGAACTATTATTTCAGTATGTGCGTGACTGGAGATGCCAGTCAGGACAGGGGTGGACACTGTCCCAGCTCTGGAGAGCTGGGAAAAGGAGAGGAGGGCTCCTGAGAGGGGATGCTGGGGCAGGGGAGCTGGGCCTGGAATCTCCCCTCCAAGAGCCAGTGGGAGTCTAGATGGCAGGAGAGAGGAGTTCCGGGTCTACTGGCTGCAGGTGGGACCATGTTGGAGATGGAGACCAACGCTGCCCTCTGCCCCCTAGGACTGTGCCCCGGGCTACACGCGCACCGGGAGTGGACTCTACCTCGGCCACTGTGAGCTGTGTGAATGCAACGGCCACTCAGACCTGTGCCACCCGGAGACAGGGGCCTGCTCGGTAAGACGCACGCAGGGCCAGGGCAGGGGGCCGCGTGGCTGGGGCTGGGCGGGGTATCGGGGCTGGCTGGGGGGTGGGCGGGCTTTGGTGTGTTCAGACGGAAGTCCAGGGCCATAGTCACAGGGCGCATCCTATGGGGCAGAGTACCTGGACCAGCAGGTCTGAGGCATTGAGGGGTCACAGACACGGTGGGGTGAACAGAGCTGTGGATTAGCATCCTTCTTTATAAAGAACACTTTAGAGGACTTCCCTGGTGGTCCAGTGGTTAGGACTCCGCACGTCCACTGCAGTGGGCATGGGCTCGGTCACTGGCGGGGGAACTGAGGTCCTACAAGCCACGTGATACAGCCCCAAAAATCAAGAAAACTAGAGAACGTTGGTTCCTGTTATTTCCTGTCACCAGTGTGACACATGTTTCTATAGAAGAATCAGACTGTACAGATAACTTAAAAACAAAGTTAAAATTCCCTGAAATCCTACCATCTGGAGGTAATCACTGTCAACATTAGACTGTGGAGTTCTTTTTTCTGGGCAAATATTTACACAGATTAATATACCTTTTGTTTTGCAAATAAGCCTAGGATCATTGTGTTTGATGATAAACTTTTTTTCACTTCTTGACATCTTTCAATATTTCAATATTTTTTATGCCTGAACTTCTCAGAGTGATACATGTATAACCCTCCAGGATATGTGGTCAAGGACCAGGTGGTTGACAGAACCACCAACTAAATATTAAATAAGGATTATGCTACACTAAATTAAAAAAAAAAATAGATCTCTTTGGAGAAAAGCATAAAACGCACACACATTTTTTACAATTAAGGCTTAATTCCAAAACTCTGCCCCCATATATTCATGTGGGTACTTTTCTGTGATACCAGGTATTTAGATAGAAAAATGTAAGAAATGCAATCAGTATCCTTTTTGATAGCTTTTTGGATGGAATTTCCTTTTTTAATTTTCTCGGTTCTTTTTTTCTTGGTATGTTTCCAGCATTATGCTTTTAAAAATACCGCTGAGATGAATGGAACATCCTGTAGTGAATTCATTGTGCCCCTCCCTGATTATTTCTTTAAGATAAGCTCATGAATGTGGAATTTCCAGATCAAGGGATTACCAAATAGTATGATTTGGGATAAATTTTGCCAAATAGAAAGTGGCTGACATCCTTGCACCTTGCAGCAATGCCAACACAACGCTGCCGGGGAGTTCTGTGAGCAGTGTGCCCCTGGCTACTACGGAGATGCCACGGCTGGAACACCCGAGGACTGCCAGCCCTGCGCCTGCCCGCTGACCAACCCAGAGAACATGTGGGTGCCCCTGCTCAAGGCCCTGGGGAGTGGAGGGCGTCGCACTGACTCTTGGGGCAAAAGTGGAGGGAACAGGGAAGGGGGGCGGGTGCTGCAGAGCCTCAGCTTTGCCTCCTACCCCAGGTTCTCCCGCACCTGTGAAAGCCTGGGAGCTGGAGGGTACCGCTGCACAGCCTGTGAGCCTGGCTACACTGGCCAGTACTGTGAGCAGTAAGTTTGCTATAGGAGGGATGCAGGGAGCAGGGCCTGGGGGAGACTCCTAGGTGAGAGTCCTGGATGATGTTGCTCAGAAAGGTCCCAACCAGGATCGTGTCCCTCCCCTGCCCAAAACCCTGCCAAGATTCCCCAGTGCCCTTGGGACCAGCCCAAACTCCTTAGGTGGTAGCTTTATCATTCACCAGGCTCATCCCACTTCTCACACCTCACTCCATATTCTAGCTGGGCTTCCCTTCTTGACTTCTTCATGTTCAGTTCTTTACGTGTGCTGTTTTTGCTCTTCATGGATCATTCTCCGTCCACACACCCCCTTTCATCCTGGCTAACTCCTGTTTGGCCTTCAAAACTCAGCTTTATTCCCTTGTTCAGCGCATTTTTATTGAGACTCTACTGTACGCCATGCAGTGTGGCAATGTGTTGAAAATAAAGTGATGAGCAAAGCAGATTCAGTCTCAACCCTTATAGAGTCTACTGCCTGTAATGAGAGACAAGACAGTGGGTAAGCCTACAAGTGAATAGTTACAAACGGGGATACGTTCTCTGCTGAGTATAGTCTGCTCCAAGGGAACAGAACAGCTCAGGAGTCTCGTCCTCTGGGAAGCATCCTGATTCTCAGGGCTGGACGGGTGCCCCCTCTCCCACCATGCCCCCCCCAGCCCCCATACATGTCCCTCACTCTCATTTATGTGGTTCCTTAAGGGCACGGATTTTATCATGTTTGCTGTTGTGTGTCCATAACGTTGCTTAGCGTGTGTGTGTGTCTGTTAGTTGCTCAGTCGTGTCCAACTCTGTGCGACCCCATGGACATAAATGTTTGTTGAATGACTATTGCCCTGAATCCAACCTTCTGACCTTTCTCCCTGCCCCACTCCACCTTCTCAGCTCACAGAGGCTCTGCGCTGGGGCCTTTCTGGTCTCTGAGAATCCTCCCTGAGCTGAGTCTCCTCACCCCGTGGTGGGCAGAGAGCCGAGCTGACTCCCCAAGTCCGCTAAGAGGCACTAGGTCCCCTGGGGCCTGACACAGCTTGTCATTGTTCCTCCTCACAGGTGTGCCCCAGGATACGTGGGTAACCCCAATGTGCCAGGGGGCCGGTGCCTGCCACAGAGTAAGTGGGTCCATGGTCTTGGGTCAAAGGTGACGGGCAAGGCAGGGGACCCGGGGAGTCTGAGAGATACTAGGTCTGGGGAGCAGGGTGAGTGGGGGGTGCGCCAGTCTTTGGGAGGGCAGGGAGATTTGAGACAGTGGTACCTGGCAGGGGCCTCCTGCCTGAGTGGCCTCCCCTGTCCCTCTCCCAGCAGACCAAGCCCCGCTGGTGGTGCAGGTCCATCCAACTCGGAGCGTGGTACCCCAGGGGGGCCCCCACTCCCTGCGGTGCCAGGTCAGTGGGAGCCCACCCCACTACTTCTACTGGTCTCGTGAAGATGGGCGGCCACTGCCCAGCAGTACCCAGCAGCGACATCAAGGTACGCGTGGCCCCAGGCCCCTCGGCCCCCCGGGTGGAAGGGGAGACAGGGCTGCCCCTACCCTACTGAGATCCTGTAGGGACCCACACGCAGGACTGGGTCGGAAAAGGGTTGCATCTTTACTGATGAGCCGCACTCCCCCCCATCCTCGCCACCAGGCTCGGAGCTGCACTTCCCCAGCGTCCAGCCCTCGGATGCTGGAGTCTACATTTGCACCTGTCGGAATCTCCATCATGCCAACACCAGCCGGGCAGAGCTGCTGGTCACTGGTGAGTTCCTCGTCCCCTGTCCCCAGCACTGCCTGTCCTGGGCTGGGCTGCACACTGCAGACCCAGGCCGCTGGGGCATTCATCTACCAGAGGGGGACAGTGGTCTCCTGGATGAGGACACTGGCCAGAAAGAGGGGAAGAGATGATGGCGTCAGGATGGTAGAACTGATACAGGCAGAACTGGCAGGATTTAATACCGAGAGAGAGAAAAGTCTAGGAAGATGCCCAAGGGTCTGGATTCCAGCAGCTGGGTACACAGGGCACCATTTACTGAGATGAGAGAGACTCAACAGCAGTTCCTTCATCTGGGCTGCCCCAAAAGCAGAGACTGAGACGAAGATTTGTGTGCATGTAGTTTATTTGGGAAATGAAATGGAGAGGAGAAGGCACCCAGTAAAGCGTGTGTCATATCCCTGAGCATGTTACCACTTAGAGCAAGTGTTGCTGAACACAGCCGGGGCAGCACCGGGGAACTCCAGAGTAAAGCAAGCTCCTCGGAGCCCTCCCCACCATGCCCCAGCGCCCACCCGCTGCCCCAGGGCCAAGGGAGCTGTGCTACGCGTGCACCAGCTCCCGTCAGTCACTGACTGGGGCCTGTTCCAGGAGCACTGAGGCCGCTGTGTTCTGTCCCACCCTGTGGGCAGGCACAGTGACCTGAGAAAACCCTCCTGCAAAGAAACGCAGCTGCTGCAGAATTCAGGCAGGCGGGTGTAGGAGTGACCGGGCCAGGGCGTGTGCGCGGGACCCCGGCAGCCCCGGCCACCAGCAGGTCCCAGGGAATCACAAGTTTGGTTTTAGACCTGTTAAAAGTTTGAGATGTTTGGGGAAACACTGAAGTGTGTACATGAGGTGGGCATTTTGGAGCTGTGAGTCTGGAGCTCAGGAAAGAAGCCCTGGCCAGAAAAATGAATTTGGGAACTGTGGGTACAGGAGTGGGGGCAGGATGAAGTCACCCAGGACAGAGCCCTGGGGACCCCCAACTTGAGCTTGTCAGATGGAAGAGGGAGCAAGTGGGCACAGCCCGCAGACAGGAGGAGGCTGGGGGAGGGGTGGCTGGAAGTCAGGGGGAAACGGCTTCCTGGAGAGAGTGGCCCCCTTGTCAGAAGCTCCCAGGAGGTCAGCTCCAGGCAGAGAAATAACTCTTGGAGATGATGCTCTGACAGAAGCGGTTTGCAGCAGAGAGAAGGGGGAGAAACTGGATTGGAGTGGGGGGAAGAATGGATGGGAAGGCAACCAGTGTAGACGACTGCTTCAAGAGTCTTGCCTTTGAAGAGAGAGCAAGAAATAGGGCAGGAGGTGGGGTGGGGAGGGCACGTGTGGGGTCAGGGGGTCATTTTCAGGTATGGGAAATTCTAGAATACATTTGTCTGTGGAGTGGGATGATCCCACGGGGAGGGAGCCAGAGAGGGCACAGCTGGAGGAGGGGGTCCTCGGGAGGGTCCAGCACTCAGGAAGGGCAGTAGAGGGTGGGCTGGAGGTGGGGAGAAGGCTCGCCCTTCAGGGACCAGGGAGGAGGGAGGTGGGGAGATTGGGGATCATGGAAAATTCCTTACTAGCCATTTCAGTTCTCTCCAGAAGTTGAGTTGAAACCATGGAAGTGGAAGGAGGACTCTGGAGGGTGGAGAAGTTGGGAGGAGGTGTGAAATGGTTGTTTAGGAAGATAGAAACTCATGCCAGACAGGGAGCCCCGCTGGGGTGAAGTGTGAATTGCTAAGAGCTTGTCTGTGGTCTGTGATGGTGAACCGGCGCCAAGGGGATCACGGTGTGACATTCCCTGGCCACAGCCTGATGGGTGCTCGGTGCCCGCGGGGGAGAAAGGAGATGATGGATTTGAGCCAGGAGGAGGGAGGGAGATGTCAGGGAGCGGAATGGAAGCTAAGCCAGACTTGGGTGATGGAGAGAGAGAGGGTGAGAGAGAAAGTGGACCCAGGACAGGGGCCTGGCCAGCACCCAGCTCCCCGGGGAAACTCCCGCCCCCACAGAGGCTCCCGGCAAGCCCATCACGGTCACAGTGGAGGAGCAACGCAGCCAGAGCGTGCGCCCCGGAGCCGACGTCACCTTCATCTGCACAGCCAAGAGCAAGGTGGGTGGGGCAGGGAGTGGGCATTGGCGAGGGTCTGTCTCCGGGGGTCTCCGAGCTGCAGTCCGAGCCCCATGCCCATCTCCCTGGCCTCCCCCTCCTGCAGTCTCCGGCTTATACCCTGGTGTGGACCCGCCTACATAATGGGAAACTGCCAAGCCGAGCCATGGATTTCAACGGCATCCTGACCATTCGCAACGTACAGCCCAGTGACGCGGGCACCTACGTGTGCACCGGCTCCAACATGTTCGCCATGGACCAGGGCACAGCCACACTGCACGTGCAAGGTACGCTGTTCACGTCCACGCCCGACCCACGCGGCCCTGCCCTTCCTCCACGCTCTCCGGGACCAGTGAGCGTCTCTCCACTCAGCTGACAGCTTCTGAACTGGAAACGGCAGGTCCCAGACTCGGAAGAAATGGGGGTGGGAGGTTAGACAAGCAGCATCTCTGCCCTCCCACCCTCCGTGTTCAGTGGGGAGCCTGGAAACAGTGGACAAACAACACAGTCACACTGGTGCTGGGATGGGAGTGGAGCGAAAGGAAAGTGAGGCTTGAGGTGGGCCTGAGGTGAGAGCTCTCCTCCATGGGGTGGTCAGGGAGGGCCCCCCGGAGGAAGTGACATCTCAGCTGAGACCTGAAGGGAAGAGAAGGTGTTCAGCCATGCAAGATCTGACAGAGGAAGCAGCATGTGCCAAGGCCCTGAGGCCGGCGCGTGCTGTTTGAGGGAAAGAGAGGCCAGCGTGGGAGGGTGGGTGAGGAACTTGAAGATGTGGGCACAGGTGAGTGCACACATGAGGCACGGCAGGAAATTCAGACGTTTTTGTTCTGAAAGCCACGAACAGGCCATAAGTGGGCAAGTAGCAAGATCCCATTGACATTTCTTTTTTTTTTTTTTTGGCCGCGTGTGCAGTTTGTGGGATCTTAGTTCCCTGACCAGGGATCGAGGGTGGGATCGAGTTCCCTGACCACACCCTCAGCAGTGAAAGGAAAGACTTCTAACCACTGGACCGCCAGGGAAGTCCCCACCGCCCCCCCACCACCAATGACATTTATTTTTTTTTTTTTTTTGACATTTTTTTGGAGTCTTTATTGAATTTGTTACAATACTGCTTCTGTTTTATGTTCAGATGTTGGTTTTTGGGGCCAAGAGGCACGTGGGGATCTTCGTTCCCCAACCGGGGATCGAACCCACAGCCTCAGCAGTGAAAGTGCAGAGTCCTAACCCCCCAACCGCCAGGGAAATCCCTCCCATTGACAATTTAGAGACTCCCTCTGCCTGCTGTGTGGACAAATGGCCACAAAGGGCTGGAGTGGAGGCGAAGGGAGCAGCAAGCAGGCTGCTGGCGCGGGCCCCTCCCCTCCCTGACTGCACACTGTGTCTCCTCGCCCCTCAGCCTCGGCCACCCCGTCCGCCCCCGTGGTCTCCATCCACCCGCCGCAGCTCACGGTGCAGCCGGGCCAGACGGCCGAGTTCCGCTGCAGTGCCACGGGGCACCCCGCGCCCAGCCTCAAGTGGACAGGTGAGGCCATGGCGGGAACAACCGTCAGAGCCTGGCTCTCCTGGATGTGGGGTGGCGGGGGTGGGGGCCAGGGGGCGGGACACTAGGACCTCAACCTCTCGGTACGCAGTGGGGGCCCGGCAATGCCCACCCCAGTGGGTGCTGACCCCGCCTCCCTGCCGTCAGGGGGCCCTGGTGGCCAGCTCCCTCAGAAAGCCCAGATGCATGGTGGCATCCTACGCCTGCCGGCCGTCGAGGCCTCAGATCAAGGCCAGTACCTGTGCCGCGCCCAAAGCAGCGCCGGGCAGCACGTGGCCAGGGCTGTACTCCACGTGCACGGTGAGAGGACCCAGCTGAGTGGGGAGGGCGGGGGGGCCCTGGCAGCCCTGGGGAGGTGTTCTCACAGGGCTCTGTCTGCAGGGGGCAGTGGGCCCAGGGTCCAGGTGAGCCCAGAGAGGACCCAGGTTCACGAAGGCCGCACCGTCAGGCTGTACTGCAGGGCCGCAGGGGTGCCCAGTGCCACCATCACCTGGAGGAAGGAAGGGGGCAGCCTCCCCCCGCAGGTGAGGGTACCGGCTCGGCCGAGTCCCAGCACCTGCCCTCTGCCCCCTCCCCTCTCCTCCTCCAGTTCCCTCCACTTCCCAGAGGATGCCCTGATCAAACGTCCCGCTCCAGGCGTCCTGGCAGGGGGCAGCTGTCAGCCTCCCGCTTTGCTGCATGGGTGCCCACCCAGGGCCCCAATCCCGGCTCTGAGCTGGCCTGTACCCCTCTGCCTGCCCTCCCTGGCCAGCCCTTGCCAGGCTGCCTTTGACCCCTTCTCCCCGTGTGGCAGGCCCGCGCAGAGCGCACAGACATCGCCACACTGCTCATCCCTGCCATCACGGCTGCCGACGCTGGCTTCTACCTCTGTGTGGCCACCAGCCCCGCGGGCACTGCCCAGGCCCGGATTCAAGTGGTTGTCCTTCCAGGTGCGGGGCCCCCAGGGGCTGGAGGAGTAGGAGGACCAGCCAGGGCCCCCCTGAGGTCGCCTCACTCCCCCGAAACCCCGCCTCCCGTCTTAGGTGCCACCACCCCACCTGTCAGGATTGAGTCCTCCTCACCTTCTGTGACCGAAGGACAGACCCTGGACCTCAACTGCGTGGTGGCAGGGCTGGCCCACACCCAGATCACGTGGTACAAGCGAGGGGGCAGCCTGCCTCCCCACGCCCAGGTACGAGGGTCCCTGAGCCCCGTGGCAGGAGACCCCGGGGTGGGGCAGTCCTTCACGCCCCCAGGGCCCTCTGCACAAGCAGGGTCCGCCCTTACTCCCCTCTCTCTGCAGTCCCCTCTGGGGGGTGGTCCTGGGTGGAGCCAGGTGCAGAGGGCATGGTGGCCAGAGCCCCTCCCATCCTTGCAAACCTTTGTCCTCACCCGGCCCAGGTGCACGGCTCCCGGCTGCGTCTGCCCCAGGTATCACCAGCCGATTCTGGAGAATACGTGTGCCGAGTGGAGAATGACTCAGGCCCCAAGGAGGCCTCCATCATCGTCTCTGTCCTCCACAGCCGCCATCCGGGCCCCGGCTATACCCCAGGTGAGGAGCCAGCGGGGTTGGGTGAGGGCTGAGCCCTCCGACCCACCTTGTGTTCCTGAGGATGGTGCCCCGGGGTCTCTTCGGGGCCATCTGGACAGGAAGAGGCGCTCCCGGCAGGCCCCGATCCCGTCCTTCCCCACGAGGAGAGATGAGCGGTCTGAGGGTGGAGACAGGTTGACCTGACTTACAGAGACCCCCATGGTGAGGGTACTGTTTCCGGAATTCGTCAGGAAGCAGCAGAGTCAGTGTTGAGCTCTGAGCTGGGAGTCAGGTTGACCTGGGTTCAAGTCCCAGCAGTCCTGGTTCAACCAGCCTCGGGCTGGTTACTGTACCTCTGGGCCTCAGTTTCCTCATGTGTGAAATGGGGAGAGCATCCCTAGCGCACTGCAAGTGCAGAGCACGCATTCTGAAGAAAGCTGTGGAGTGATTGTCAGCACCCTGTGGCCCGCCCCACCCCGGGGTGCCAAAAGACCCTGGTTCCCTGCGAGCCAGAGCAGCTCGTCACGGGTCAAGTTCTAGGCGGGCAGGCAGATGGGCCTGGAACAGCAAGTTGAAGGTCAGAGAGGGGAAAGAAGGGTCTAGCTGGCTCTGCCGAGGCAGAAAAGTGTGGCCCCAGCCCCCAGGCCTCCCATCCGTCCTCCCAAGCTTGGGCCTGGTCAGACCGCAGGGCTGCAGGGCGGGGGGCGGCTCAGGAGCCCCATCTGCTGACCAGCGCCTCTGCGCCCCAGCTCCCGGTGGAGCCCCAGCTCCGGGCGGCACCCAGCCCGTCCGCATCGAGCCCTCCTCCTCTCACGTGGCCGAAGGGCAGACGCTGGATCTGAACTGCGTGGTCCCCGGGCAGGCCCACGCCCAGGTCACGTGGTACAAACGTGGTGGCAGCCTCCCCGCCGGGCACCAGGTAAAACAGTGACCCCCCCCCCCACCGCCGCCCCACCCTGGGCCCCAGGCCAGCCTGCGGGAGGGGCTGGCTGGACGGAGCGGCTCCAGCCCTCTCCTGACCCTCCCTGGTTGCGCTCAGACCCACGGCTCGCTGCTGCGATTGCACCGGGTGTCCCCGGCTGACTCGGGAGAGTACGTGTGCCGCGTGGTCCTGGGCTCTGGGCCCCTCGAGACCTCCGTCCTAGTCTCCATCGAGGCCTCCGACGCCGGCACCATCCCCGGTGAGTGGACGATCAGTGACAGGCTGACAGGGCCCCGAGGGCCTTCCCGAGGGCTCATGACTCCTGTTGCTGACGTGGAGATCGGGGCTGGGAGGAGGCCACGCTGGGGCTGGGCCACAGGGCCCGGCCCAGGCGGCCTCCACGTTCCTGAATAACCCGCCATCTTCACATCTCTGTTCTGTCTGGCCCACTGGGGCGTATTCCTGCCCCTGCCTCTCTTCCTCCCTCCCAGCCTCAGTTATCCTCATCACTCCCTCTTCCTCATGCCCCTCTGCAAGCCTGGGCTCCTACCCCAGCCCCCTCCCCAAGGCTGCACCGCTGAGGACCTCAAGCCCAGGAGGCCTCTAACTCTAAACGCACCAGGCCGAGCCGGCTCCAGGGTGGACATTTCTGACCGTCTCTCCTGAGAGGCATCTATGACCTGCCCCCTCTCCCCGCAGCCCCGGGACCCGTCCCGCCCGTCAGGATTGAGTCCTCGTCCCCCACGGTGGCCGAGGGGCAGACCCTGGACCTGAACTGCGTGGTGGCAGGCCAGGCCCATGCCCCAGTCACGTGGTACAAACGTGGGGGCACCCTCCCAGCCCGGCACCAGGTACCTGGGGGCAGAAAGGTGGGAGGGGGCCAGTCAGGACCGCGAGGCGGACCACGGGGCACAGAGGGAGCTGAGCTCTGAGGAACAGGGTACGGGGCGCCCGCTGGGCTCTGGGAAGCCCCCCACTCAGACCCCTGCCCGCGACTGTCCAGGTGCGTGGCTCCCGCTTGTACGTCTTCCAGGCCTCCCCAGCAGACGCGGGCGAGTATGTCTGCAGGGCCAGCAACGGCGTGGAGGCCTCCATCACAGTCACGGTCACCAAGACCCAGGGCGCCAACTTTGCCTACCGTGAGTGGGGCCAGCTGACCTGGACTTGGAGGGAAAAGGGGGAAAGGCCAGGGCCGCTGCAGAGGACTGGAGTGACCAAGTGACCGTCTCCTCCTGCAGCTTCTGGTGGCACCCAGCCCATCCGCATCGAGCCTTCCTCCTCTCACGTGGCCGAAGGGCAGACCCTGGATCTGAACTGCGTGGTCCCCGGGCAGGCCCACGCCCAGGTCACGTGGTACAAGCGCGGGGGCAGCCTGCCCGTCCGGCACCAGGTACAGGCCTGGAGGATGGACAGACCAGAAAGGGGACGGAGGGGGGCTGCCGGGAGTGGAGGTCAGGGTGGGAGAGCGGGAGGCTCCTCTGAGACGGAGAGGCCCCGGGCCCCTCTGCACAGGTGATGCTCAGAACCCAGACGCTCTGACCGGTCAGCCCCGGTGTGAGTGTGACTGCCGCTTCCACCACCTAGTCGCTTGTGGCCTTGGGCAAAGCACTTAATCTCTCTGTAGCACATTCTCAGCATCTGTAAAACGGTAACGATCGTACCAACCTTACAGAACTATCTTAAGGGTGAAGTGAATGAATTTACCTGCAAAGAGCTCAGAGTTCTGGCTCACTGAGAGTGCTGTGAGCTGTTATTAGCGTAGTATCATTAGCTGTTAGTATTGATATATTTTAGAGAATTTACGATGCCACTGATTGCAAAATGCACTGTTATTTTGTGTACCTCTGAGGCAAAAAAAAACCTGCCATTTGTAATTGTAATTCACTATAAGATGCATATTGATTTCAGAGACGTGTAAAAGTGTGTCTAGGGAATTCCCTGGCTGTCCAGTGGTCAGGACTCTGTGTTTTCACTGCCAAGGCCTGGTTTCAGTCCCTGGTCGGAGAGCTGGGATTCCATAGGCCACACGGTGCCACCCAAAAATAATAATAAAGCAAAAGTATCATGCATGTTACCAGCTCCATCCTTTTTTTTTTTTTTTTAAATGTGTCCAGAAGTTGATGGAGTGTGGTGTTAGTGTTTGCTCAGTTCCCCATGACTTTTCCTGGCCACCCTCTGGTCCTGGGATGAGACAGTCACTTTACCTCTGAGCAGGAGGGAGTTAAAAGTGCGTTCTCAGGCTCAGAGTGAGGCAGGGCTGCAGGTGATCGGTGTGAGGGTCCCGAGAGACCCCCCTCTGACCCCACCTCCGTTCTGGCCAGACCCATGGCTCCCTGCTGAGACTCCACCAGGTGTCCCCAGCCGACTCGGGCGAGTACGTGTGCCGAGTGGTGGGCGGTTCAGTGCCCCTGGAGTCCTCTGTCCTGGTCAGCATCGAGCCTGCAGACTCTGTGCCTGGTGAGTGGTGCGGGGTTCGGCAAGGGGGGCTGCCCACTCCAGCAAAGGCAGGACCCCAGAGACCAGCAGCCCCCTACCTCCACTCACACCCTCCCCTCCCCGCCTCCTCCCAGCTGGGGATTCACTCTCTGGCCTCTGTCCCCAGCGCTGGGGGTCACCCCCCCGGTCCGGATCGAGTCATCCTCCTCACACGTGGCTGAAGGACAGACCCTGGATCTGAACTGCCTGGTTTCTGGGCAGCCCCACGCCCAGGTCACGTGGCACAAGCGTGGGGGCAGCCTTCCCGCCCGGCACCAGGTAGGAGGTGGGGAGCTAAGGGGGAGGGGGGCCTGAAGGACCCTCGAGACTGCGGAGTGAGGAGCTTTGAGTTCAGAT
Source organism: Dama dama (assembly GCF_033118175.1). Lineage (NCBI taxonomy): Eukaryota > Metazoa > Chordata > Mammalia > Artiodactyla > Cervidae > Dama > Dama dama. Next base: position 5,159,932 of record NC_083688.1, on the reverse strand, counting down.
ATTGCTCTGCCAACTTGCCTGACCAGTCCTTTGACTTCCCTGAGCCTCAGTGTCCTCATCTGTCAAATGGGTTCACACTGCCTAGCTCACCTGCTCCATAGTGAAAGTGAAAGTTCAAGTGGCTCAGTCGTGTCCGACTCATTGCGACCCCATGGACTGTATAGTCCATGGAATTCTCCAGGCCAGAATACTGGAGTGGGTAGCCTTTCCCTTCTCCAGGGGATCTTCCCGACCCAGGAATCGAACCGGGATCTCCTGCATTGCAGGCAGATTCTTTGCTAACTGAGCTATTAGGGAATCCACCTGCTCCATCAGACATCCACAAATGCTGGTCCCCCACTTCCTCCCACTAGACCCAGTCCCAAAACCCCATCAAGGGAGCTGAAGGGTCCTGAATGCTGGTTCTCCCAGGAAGAGCTCTCCTAGGCTCTATCAGGCTGGGGAGGTGGTGGCAGGGAAGGGAACCTGAACTGTGAGCCCCAAGCACAGCTCTGAGCCCGCCCGCCCTCCCAGGTGCACGGCTCCAGGCTGCGACTGCCCCAGATGACGCCAGCGGACTCTGGGGAGTACGTGTGCCGCGTGGTCAGCAGCTCAGGCACCCAGGAAGCCTCAGTCCTGGTCACCATCCAGCAGCGCCGCGGCCCCACCCGCTGTGAGTGTCTCAGGGTCCCCGCAGATGGGCTGGGAGGGGCCACACCACCCTCGCTGGCTCCCACGCCCTGATTCCCGTCTCTCCCCGGCTCCCAGACCAGAACGTGGTATACCCCGTCCGCATTGAGTCCTCCTCTGACTCCCTGGCCAACGGGCGCACCCTGGACCTCAACTGCCTGGTGGCCAGCCAAGCCCCCCACACCATCACCTGGTACAAGCGTGGAGGCAGCCTCCCCAGCCGGCACCAGGTACGGAACCAGCGAGTGGGGAGGGCACATGCCGGTGGGGCATGACGAGCCCCACCGGGAATCGGGAGGAGCTCCGCACGGCCCCCTCTGTGCTCACTGAGTCATCCAACTCACGCCGAGCGCTCTTGCCGAGGGGCCCTGGGCCAGTGCTGGGGACACGGAGAGGAGTCCCACTGACCTCCATGGGCCCTGTAGAGAACGTTCTGTGATTCACTCACTCCTGGCCCTTCCCTGAGAACCTGCTCCAGGCCACGTCCCACTCCCGCCACTGAGAATTCTGAGGGGATGAGAGCAGGGCATGCCCTCGGGTAGCTCAGAGACTAACGGGGAAGGCAGGTGTGCCGGGGGACAGCAGTGTAGTAGGAGTCCCCACGGAGGGCCTTGGCGGGCTTGCTGCAGGGGTGACGGCTGAGAAAGAGTGCAAAGGCTGGAGGCGCCAGGCACCCAGCCCAGAAGCGCAGGAAGGCCGTTGACGGAGTTCAGAAGGAGACCAGGGTGGGGCCTGGCACGCCCAGCAAGGCAGCGAGGCTGCCAGAGTCTGGGAGAGATGGAGGGACCGTCCCCCCAACCCACTGACACCCGCTCCGCCTTAGATCGTGGGCTCCAGGCTCCGGATCCCCCAGGTGACACCCGCGGACTCGGGTGAGTATGTATGTCATGTCAGTAACGGCGCCGGCTCCCAGGAGACCTCACTCATCGTCACCATCCAGGGCAGTGACTCCTCCCACGGTGAGCACTCCGGGGGCCGGGGGTCAGGCGGGTGGGTGCCGGGGGAGGCAGTGGGGTCCTGGCCCAGTCACTGCCATCTGACTCCAGCTGTGTGGTCTGTTTCCCTTGGTCCGCAGTGCCCAGTGTCTCCCCACCGATCAGGATCGAGTCCTCGTCCCCCACGGTGGTCGAAGGGCAGACCCTGGATCTGAACTGCGTGGTTGCTGGGCAGCCCCAGGCCACCATCACCTGGTACAAGCGTGGGGGCAGCCTTCCCGCTCGACACCAGGTACGGAGCGGAGCCCGGCCGTGGGGCGAGCAGCTCAGGGACAGCCCCCAGGGCAAACGGCCCAAAGCATTAGCTGGCGGTACTTCCCCCTGCCTGAGGCAGACAGAGGGTGGCCTCAGCCGGTCTGATGGAGACCCCCAGCCCCTCAACCCCCTCCGTCTCTGCACCCCCAGGCCCACGGCTCCCGCCTAAGGCTGCACCAGATGTCCGTGGCGGATTCAGGAGAGTATGTGTGCCGGGCCAACAACAACATCGATGCCCTGGAGGCCTCCATTGTGGTCTCAGTCTCTCCCGGCACTGGTGGCCCCTCTGGTGAGTCCAATGAATGACCCAGGAAGGGAGTGGGAGATGCTGGTACCCGTGTTGCCTGGAGAGGAAGGGCTCTGTAGTCAGGGCCCTCAGATGAGGTGGTGGTCCAGGACGAGGGCTCCGCAGAAAGATGCCTGGGTTCACATCCTGCCAGCGCCACTAAGGACCTTGAGAGAGAGACTCCCCTCTCGGCTTCGGTACCCTCGTCAGTGAAGCGGGGATATGGGTCATTTCAGCCTCAGAGAGCTGTCCCCTACAGTGGACACTAGGCAGCCACGCTTGGTCACTTAAACTAGTTCAAATTGTAAATTCACACCTTCATGTTTCAATAACCAAGTTTGCAGGAGATGCACTAGCTGGTAGCCACAACTACATCAGGCAGTGTGGGTGGTAAACATTCCCATCATCGCAGGAAGTCGGTGAATTTTGTAAGGATGACATGAGTTAATAATACACAGAAAGCATGTAGAACAGTGCCCGGCATCCTGTGAGTGCGTAGTAACTGTTAGCTAGCATTCCTACCTGGGGAAGGCAATGGCACCCCACTCCAGTACTCTTGCCTGGAAAATCCCATGGACGGGAGCCTGGTAGGCTGCAGTCCATGGGGTCGCACAGAGTCGGACACGACTGAAGTGACTTAGCAGCAGCAGCATTCCTACCTGGGGGCAGTGGGAGTTTCTACAGTCGAGGCTCCCAAACATGACTTAGGACCAAAGCCCCGGCTCTCTGTCTCTGCGCCCCCAGGCCCTGGCGGGACCATGCCCATCAGAATCGAGTCGTCGTCTTCACACGTGGCTGAAGGGCAGACCCTGGATCTGAACTGCGTGATCCCTGGCCAGGCCCACGCCCAGGTCACGTGGCACAGGCGTGGAGGCAGCCTCCCCGCTCACCACCAGGTCAGGGAGTGAGTGGGGGGGCAGGATCTAGTAGGAGGGCTGCTGGACGTGGGGGCCCCGGCTGGATGTGGGGGCCTGTCCCTCATGCCCTGCCCGGGAAGGAGACCTGGGAGCCCCCCCGTGGGACGCAGGGCCTGCCGGGGTCAGAGGCTGAACCCCGGGCCCCAGCCTCCGAGGGCTGACTCTCCGCGCCGCCTCACTTCTGCTTCCTTCCCGTCCCGCCCCCCCAGGCCCACGGCTCACGGCTGCGGCTGCACCGGCTGTCCCCGGCCGACTCGGGCGAGTACGTGTGCCGCGTGGCCCTCAGCTCGGGGCCCCTGGAGGCCTCCGTCCTAGTGACCATTGAAGCTTCCGGCTCTGGCACCGTTGTCGTCCCCGGTGAGGATCCCTGCGGAGGGGCTGGGAGGCTGGAGGAGGGAGGAGAGGAGGGGACCGAGGTCGGGAGCCAGACCCAGCGGGTTTCGTCCCCAGGGGCCCGAGAATACGGAGCCGAGAGTCTGGCTTGTGTGGCTTGAACCCCCACCCCTCTGTCCGAACTCTGAAATGTTACACCAGGGACTCCTGTGTGTCCCTTTCCGCCTCTGTAAAGCGGGGCTGGGACAGCCCTTGCAACAATGCAGCAACTTGCACCTCTGGGGTCAGAGAGAGTGATTTTAGGTGGTACCCTGATAAACATCTTTTACATCGATGGTGGTATGCTAGGCAAAAAACAGCAACAGACCTGTCATAATTGTGTGGAAATCATTGCCTATAATGGGGCTGTGTATTTAAGGGTCATCTTTAGTGACTTAAAAAGGAAAATGGAAAGGAATTAACAGCTCAGGATTCATGATAACAGTACCTGAGCTGCTAAGTAATGAACATGATACACACTTACCAGGAGGTGGGCCCTGGTGTATTGACACATAGGAACACATTTCACCCTCACAGTAAACTTTTGAGGTTGGTATGATGGTTCTCTCTGTTTTACAGATGGGTAAACTGAGGCATGAAGAGGTTTTTCTTTTTGTTTGGTTTTGTTTTTTTAAAATAGCTTTCCAAAGGTCACACAACTGATAAATGGCAGGGCTGGGTTTTGAGCCCAGGCAGTGTGGCCCCAGAGTCTGCGTTCTTAGCCACATACTATGCAAGTCCAGGAAACATTAGTGATCGGTGTGGAGGGGCCCGGCCCTGAGCCCCGGCCGCCAGCGACGCTGCGAGCTCAGGAGACGGAGGCCGATGTCTAGAGAATGAGGCGCCTCTGTGCCCCTGGCTAACCCAGCTGCTCCAGGCCTCAGGGGAATGGGAAGAGGGGGGACTGTCATCCCGTAGCCTCTGGTCTGAACACCTGGGCACCCAGGGGCAGGGGCTGAGGACGCAGGGGGTCCCAGCTCACCGACTTCTTCCTGTGGGCCAGCCCCGGGCGGAGCGCCTCCCATCCGCATCGAGACCTCCTCCTCCCACGTGGCCGAAGGGCAGACCCTGGATCTGAAATGCGTGGTGCCCGGCCAGGCCCACGCCCAGGTCACCTGGCACAGGCGTGGAGGCAGCCTTCCTGCTCGGCACCAGGTACGGAGGCTGGAGAAAGCAGGGCACCAGCACTCCCTCCCGGCTCTGTCCCCTGCTCAGGGCGGAAGGTGGCCCCGGCATATTCAAGGCTCCAGGAAAAACGGCAGCAGAAGATCACTGGGAGTCAGGGGGTCAAGGGCAAGGTGGACATGGTTGTGCTAAACCCTTCATACCAAGGGCTGTCCAGCACCTTGGTATGAATTAGGAAAGGACACCTCTTGGACTTCCCCAGTGGTTAAGACTCCAATGCAGGGGGAATGGGTTCAATCCCTGGCTGGGGAATTAACATCCAACATGCTGAAGAGCACGGCCAAAAATTAAAAAAAAAAAAAAGAAAAGAGAGAGGGACACTCTTACTCATGATGCTGCTCTCTCCCGCCAGGAAAAAATGTAATAGTAAACATCCTCCGCAGTGTCCAATGTCAGAAGGGGGGTCGCCTTTGGCAGGAGACCGCCTCCGCAGTGGCCCGGGACGGCTCTGGGGTGCGGGTGTCAGAGGGCTGAGGCAGCTGAAAGCCTTGGCCGCCAGCCTCCGCCCCAGTTCACCCTCCCCACCCTGGCCAGGTCCACGGCCCCCTGCTGAGGCTGAATCACGTGTCCCCCGCCGACTCTGGCGAATACTCCTGCCAAGTGACCGGCAGCTCAGGCACCCTGGAGGCTTCCGTCCTGGTCACGATCGAGGCTGCCAGCCCCAGTCCCATTCCTGGTGAGTGACAGGAGCCGCGGGTTGGTGCTGGGGCACAGGCTTGGGGCCCCTTCCTGGCCCTGTTCCTCCTGCTCTCCCGCAGGGTTCTAGCCCTTGGCTCCAGGAAGGCCCCCAACCAGTGGGGACCAAGGTCTCACGTGGCATCCCAGCCCCCAGGGGACCGAGACCCTTCTCAAGTCAATGGCACTCAGCCATGTCGGCTGCTCTCAAGCCAGCGCACCTCCTAGGAACACCAGCTGGCGCTCACTGCCCCCCCATCACCTTCGGTGTCTGTCTGCACCCCCAGAGCCTCGCCTTTCTCACCCACCACCCATTGTATCCACAGCCCCGGGACTCGCCCAGCCCATCCACATCGAGGCCTCCTCCTCTCACGTGACTGAAGGGCAGACCCTGGATCTGAACTGTGTGGTACCTGGGCAGGCCCACGCCCAGGTCACGTGGTATAAGCGTGGGGGCAGCCTGCCCGCCCGGCACCAGGTACGGGTGCCCTGGATGGGGAGGAATCCAGAGCGGGCCAGGTCTGACCTGTGGTTACCTTCTGCCTCCCTGACCTTCTCCGTACAAACCCCGGCCTGCCTGGGGACCCCAGGGGATCAAATACTTTAGCGCAAGGAGTTGTCACCAGCTGGAGAGTCAAGAGACCTGGGTTCTTCTCCTGGCTCTGCTGCTGAATCATCTCCTGAGCCAGTTTCTCCCTCTACAAAGGGGGATATGTGGGACTTGTAGGCATCTATGAACCACCCCCCTGCCCCCCGCAGCTGGAGCTCTGAGCTCCTGAGACCCAAGGGAGAACTCCTTACACGCTGGCACGGCTGGGCTTGGGGGCTTGCCCTGCCCCGAGTGCTCTGGTACGACAGCCACACTTCCTCGTTCCGACAGACCCACGGCTCCCGGCTCCGGCTCCACCACGTCTCCCAGTCTGACTCCGGAGAATACGTGTGCCGCGTGGTTGGCGGGTCAGGGTCTGAGCAGGAAGCCTCCTTCACCGTCACTGTCCCACCCACTGCGGGGTCCTCCTACCGTGAGTGAGGCAGACGCCATGGGCCGGGGGAGGTGGGGGGACCCTGGAACCCACACAGCGCTGCCCAGCCCAGCCCTCTGCCCCCCAGGTCTTAGGAGCCCTGTGATCTCCATCGACCCGCCCAGCAGCACCGTGCAGCAGGGCCAGGATGCCAGCTTCAGGTGCCTCATCCATGACGGGGCAGCCCCCATCAGCCTTGAGTGGAAGACTCGGAACCAGGAGCTGGAGGGTGAGCCGGACCGCGTGCGGGGGGTGTTGGAGATGGGTACGAATGCATGATGACCGCCACTGGAGGCTGGGCAGAGCTGACCCTGGCCCCAGACTCACTGTGTGACCCTGGGTAAAGCCCTTCCCCCTGGGGTCTGGGTGCCCCGATGTGGATGGAGACAGGGCCGGACCCAGAAGTGTCTCCATCTTCATCGGCCATCTGTGACCTCGTGAGCTGGATACACCCAGACCGGAGGGGTCGGGGCAGGGGGTGCTGGTGCGCCTCCTGGCAGCTCCCAGCCAGGAGGACACCCTCACTTACCGTACCTTCCCTGATGCCAGACAACGTCCGCATCAGCCCCAATGGCTCCATCATCACCATCGTGGGCACCCGGCCCAGCAACCATGGTGCCTACCGCTGCGTGGCCTCCAACGCCTACGGCGTGGCCCAGAGTGTCGTGAACCTCAGCGTACACGGTGAGAGCCTTCGGCCCCATGGTTCTGCCTCCCCATTTCCAGCCCCAGTTCCGAGCTCAGAACCCCCAGGCTTAAATCCCGCCTCTGCCCCTTGCCTCTCTCTGGGGCGTACTCCCTCTCTGAGCCTCAGTCTCTTCGTGGGTACAGTGGGGAGACCAGTGCCCACTGGCAGTTGCCGACAAGGGCCTGTGACAGTCCGCGTGACCAGCAGGGCTCCGCATGTGTACCAGCGGTGTCATTCCTCTGGACAGGGCCCCCTACAGTGTCCGTGCTCCCTGAGGGTCCTGTGCGCGTGAAGCTGGGAAAGGATGTCACCCTGGAGTGTGTCAGTGGCGGGGAGCCCCGCTCGTCCGCTCGCTGGACCCGGATCGGCGCCCCCACCCACTTAGAGCAGCGGGCGCATGGGCTCCTGGACAGTCACACGGTGCTGCAGGTGAGGCCAGGGGCGTCTCATCTCTGGATCCGAGGCCCAGTCAGAGCCCATCCTTGAGCAGATACTTGGAGGAGAGAGTGGTGGGTCACCAGACGGGTGATGAATTGATGGAGAAAGGGAGGGTTAGGTGGATGATGGGTAGATTGGAAGACAGTCAGGAAGAAAGAAGGAAAGTGGGGAAAAGGGAAGGAGGAAGGAGCGGCTTGCAGGATGGGTGGTGGGGTGGGTTGGTGGATGGATAGATGGGTGGGTGGATGGATGGATGGGTAGGTGGGTGGATGGATGGATGAGTGGGTAGATGGATGGATGAGTGGGTGGGTGGATGGATGGGTGGGTGGGTGGGTAGATGGATGGATGAGTGGGTAGATGGATGGATGGGTGGGTGGGTGGGTAGATGGATGGATGGGTGGGTGGGTGGGTAGATGGATGGATGAGTGGGTAGATGGATGGATGGGTGGGTGGGTGGGTAGATGGATGGATGGGTGGGTGGGTGGATGGATGGATGAGTGGGTGGGTGGGTGGGTAGATGGATGGATGGGTGGGTGGGTGGGTAGATGGATGGATGGGTGGGTGGGTGGGTAGATGGATGGATGGGTGGGTGGGTGGGTGGATGGATGGATGGGTGGGTGGGTGGGTAGATGGATGGATGGGTGGGTGGGTGGGTAGATGGATGGATGGGTGGGTGGGTGGGTGGATGGATGGATGGGTAGGTGGGTGGGTAGATGGATGGATGGGTAGGTGGGTGGGTAGATGGATGGATGGGTAGGTGGGTGGGTGGATGGATGGATGGGTAGGTGGGTGGGTGGATGGATGGATGGGTAGGTGGGTGGGTAGATGGATGGATGGGTAGGTGGGTGGGTGGATGGATGGATGGGTAGGTGGGTGGGTAGATGGATGGATGGGTAGGTGGGTGGGTAGATGGATGGATGAGTGGGTAGATGGATGGATGGGTGGGTGGGTGGATGGATGGATGGATGAGTGGGTAGATGGGTGGATGGATGGATGGGTGGGTGGGTGGGTGGGTAGATGGGTAGATGGGTGGATGGGTAGGTGGGTAGATGGATGGATGGGTGGGTGGGTGGGTAGATGGATGGATGAGTGGGTAGATGGATGGATGGATAGATGGGTGGGTAGATGGATGGATGGGTAGGTGGGTGGGTAGATGGATGGATGAGTGGGTAGATGGATGGATGGGTGGGTGGGTGGGTAGATGGATGGATGAGTGGGTAGATGGATGGATGGGTGGGTGGGTGGGTAGATGGATGGATGGGTGGGTGGGTGGGTAGATGGATGGATGAGTGGGTAGATGGATGGATGGGTGGGTGGGTGGATGGATGGATGGGTGGGTGGGTAGATGGGTGGATGGATGGATGGTATGTGGATGGATAGATGAGTGGGTAGATGGATGGATGGGTAGGTGGGTGGATGGATGGATGGGTAGGTGAGTGGGTAGATGGATGGATGAGTGGGTAGATGGATGGATGGGTGGGTGGGTGGATGGATGGATGGGTGGGTGGGTAGATGGGTGGATGGATGGATGGTATGTGGATGGATAGATGAGTGGGTAAATGGATGGGTGGGTGGGTGGGTAGATGGATGGATGAGTGGGTAGATGGATGGGTGGGTGGGTGAGTAGATGGATGGATGGGTGGGTGGGTAGATGGGTGGATGGATGGATGGGTGGGTGGGTGGGTGGGTAGATGGGTAGATGGGTGGATGGTATGTGGATGGATGGATGCATGGGTGGGTGGGTAGATGAGTGGATGAATGGATGGTTTGTGGATGGATGGGTGAGTGGGTAGATGGATGGGTGGGTGGGTGAGTAGATGGATGGATGGGTGAGTGGGTAGGTAGATGGATGGATGAGTGGGTAGATGGATGGGAGGGTAGATGGGTGGATGGTATATAGATGGATGAACAGAAGGGTGGGGGATAGACAAGTAAATGCATGGACTGGGGGGACATCTTGAGTGTGATCCCTCAAGCAGCCAGTCAAATAGGAAAGCTAAAAACGGATGAACAGTAGAGGAGTTTAAAACCAAGCCAAAGCTAGGGGCTGATGCCAAGGTCCCCCCCCTCACGGTCCCCATAACCAAGACCCTTACTTCTTTCAGATTTCATCAGCTAAACCGTCAGATGCGGGCACCTACGTCTGCCTAGCTCAGAATGCACTGGGCACAGCACAGAAGCGAGTGGAAGTGATTGTAGACACGGGCACTGTGGCCCCAGGGGCCCCCCAGGTCCAGGTGGAAGAAGTCGAGCTGACCGTGGAAGCCGGACACACGGCCACCCTGCGCTGCTCAGCCACAGGTGCGGACGGGCGCGGGCCCACGAGGCGGGCAGAGCCGCGGGCCCGGAATTTAGGCATCTTTGGAGACCCAAAGACGATGTCATGCCCAGGGACGGGACAGTCACCCGGCAATGGCTGAGGGGCCCGCTTAGTGGCCCCGATGAAGAAGCAAGCTCACCCAGGTCCCTTCCTGACCACGCCGCCCCCCAGCCAGTCCTGGGGGACAGGCTATGCCGACCTCTGCCGCCCCACTCCGCAGGCAGCCCCAAGCCCACCATCCAGTGGTCCAAGCTGCGCTCCCCGCTGCCCTGGCAGCACCGGCTGGAAGGAGACACGCTCATCATCCCGCGGGTGGCCCAGCAGGACTCGGGCCAGTACATCTGCAACGCCTCCAGCCCAGCCGGGCACGCGGAGGCCACCGTTGTCCTGCACGTAGAGAGTAAGGCCCTGGCCCACCCTCCCCAGGCTACCTTCTCTGCACTGTATGGAGGTCCGAGCGCCCCCCACCACCCCCCAGCCAGGCTCCACCCCGGACGGAACCCCGGGAGCCCCATCTGGAGGGTCGCAGGCCCCTCAGGCCCCGGGAGCCTGCCCTCCCCAAACACCCACATCCCCGCCCAGGACCTGGCCCTCCCTCACCCCCAGTCCTCGGGGCTCAGCGTCCTTCAGCTTCGCTGGTCTCTTGGCCAGCCGCCGCCCTGACCTCTGTGTCCCCCCGCCGACCCCAGGCCCGCCCTATGCCACCACCGTCCCAGAGCAGGCCTCGGTGAGAGCCGGGGAGGCCGTGCAGCTGCAGTGCCTGGCTCACGGGACGCCCCCGCTGACCTTCCAGTGGAGCCGTGTGGGGGGCCGCCTCCCGGCAGGGGCCGTCACCAGAAACGAGCTGCTCCTGTTCGAGGCCGCGACCCCCGAGGACTCGGGCCGCTACCGGTGCCAGGTCACCAACAAGGTGGGCTTGGCCGAAGCCTTCGCCCAGGTGCTCGTCCGAGGTGAGCGGCCCCGGCTCAGGCTGGGCAGGACGGGGGTCCGTCTTTCCTCTAGGCGCTTGTCGGAGCCCTTCACTTACCCCGCAGCTGGAGCCTCACCTGGGGCATAAAGACCCCCCTGATTACTCTAGCGGGAGCGCCTGCCTTTCCCCTGTTCCCCAAGGCCCGAGGCAGGCCTGCCTCCTCCAGAAAGACCCGCCTCACTGTTCTCAGCACCTGTAGCTCTCACCGCTGTGTCCCCACTCCCTCCTGGATACTGACCTCACACTGCTGTGCTTACTAAGCACCCCAGCCTGCCTCCCCTCCTCGACTGGATGATCAGGGCAGGGCCCGAATCCAGACCTAGCAGCCCCGGGCTCGTCCACCCACAGCACCCAGAATGGGCTGTGTAAATGCCGGACGGTGACCACAACGAACGTATGATGGGGTAGCACCCAGCCCTGGCTGCCCAGGGTCTCAGCAGGTTGCCAGGGAATCCAGCATCTCCATGGTCTCCTCGGGAGCCCCAGGCCAGAGTGAGCCCGGGTCCTGGGTTCAATGCCCCAGCTCTGTTGCTTGATGCTGTGTGACCTTGGCCAAGTCAGGGGACCTCAAGCTTCATTGTTTTCATCCTGTCGAGTAGAGAGGACAAGTCTAGCACATAGGCTGACTTAGAAAGATACACGGACGTAGAGCCTGGAGCAGGTCGTAGGCACTTGGTAAATGGTGGTCACGTGCATTTGACCCGCTCACCTACCTTAATAGGTAGGTGCCTTCACCTGGGATCTTCCTATTTTCTGTAAATTTTTGTTCACTTATTGATTGATTGATTTTTGGCTGTGATGGGTCTTCACTGCTTTGCAAGGGCCTTCTCAAGTTGCAGCGAGTGGGGGCTTCTCTCTCGTGGTGCAGTGACTTCTCTTGTTGCGGAAGACAGGCTCTGGAGCACAGGGGCTTTTGTAGCTGTGGCCTGCGAGCTCAGTAGTTGCAGCTTCTGGGCTTCAGAGCACAGGCTTCGGTAGCTATGGTGCGTGGGCTTAGTTGCTCGGCGGCAAGTAGCGCCTTCCTGGACCAGGGATCAAACCCGTGTCCCCTGCACTGGCAGGCGGATTCCTATCCCCTGCACCACTAGGGAAGCCCCCTCCTATTTTAGACTAGGGCCAGAATAGCCTTTGCTGTCCTTCCTTCAAATGTCTGAATCTTTCTAAGACCGACCCTTCCCGCTCTGACCTTGGGCTGCCCTCCCTGCTCCCGAAGGCCAGGAGCTTGTGAAAGTGCAGTCCAGTACTTCACAGACTTTTTTTCTTTTCATACGCATTTATTTGGCTGCATTGGGTCTTAATTGCAGCACACAGGACCTTTTGTTGCAGCGGGTGGTCGTCTCTCTAGTCATGACCCAGGCTCTGCAGTCGTGGCTTGCAGGCTTAGTTGTCCTGCGGCACGTGGAACCTCAGTTCCCTGACCGGGGGTTGAACCTGCGTCCCTTGCCTTGGGAGGTGGATTCTTCCTCACTGGACCACCAGAGAAGTCCCCACGGACCCTTATATGTGTTGATTAAATGACTAACCAAGTGAGCGGGTGAATGAATCTGCCAGTGAAAGGTCTTTTTACCCTGGTCAGAGAGGCAAACGGGAGAAGAAGGTCCTTTGAAAGTTAGGATGGGGGCTTCCTGGGTCCTGGTGCAGCATCAGGGACGTCACATGCACACACTCACACACACACACACTCACTCTCACAACCTTGTACCTGTCCCCACAGGCCCCTCCGGCTCTCTCCCTGCCACGCCCGCACCAGCAGGGCCCGCACCCACAGTCCAGGTCACACCTCAGCTGGAGACCAAGAGCATAGGGGCCAGCGTGGAGTTCCACTGTGTTGTCCCCAGCGACCCAGGCACCCAGCTCCGCTGGGTCAAGGAAGGGGGTCCGCTGCCTCCTGGCCACAGCGTGCACGATGGGGTGCTTCGGTGAGTGGGGATGGGGCGCGCCAGCCCAAGGCACACAGGGGGGCTGTTAGAGTCCCTGCCCCACGGGGAGGGCTTAGCGTGAGACGACGGCCTTAAGACATGACTTCACCTTCCTGAGCCTCAGAGCGGTCGGTCGTGCAGGGGGTTATGCGAGACCCCGGAGCGCTCAACTCGGCGCTCAGCACAGGAGGGGCCTGCAGCCCCCAGCGGCCCACGTTTGTGCTGTTGTTAAAGGAAAGCTGAACGGGCTCTGAGGCCAGACACAAACACGTGGCCCAGATCACAGCTCTGCGGCCTGAGAACTGCGTGGTCTTGAGCTCTGGACGAGAAGGTCTTTGGTGTGAAATGGGTGTGGTGACACTCACCCTGCCCGCCTGCCTGTCTCCCAGGGTTCTGGGGAGACTAGAGATTTACATCCTGTGCCGATCTCTGACAGCTTTTAACTCCTGCGCCGTTGCCACATATTCTCAGCAATTGTTTTTATTCACTGATGTCTTATTTGTTTCTTCACAGAATCCAGAACTTGGACCAGAATTGCCAAGGAACCTATGTGTGCCAGGCCCAGGGACCATGGGGACAGGCCCAGGCCAGTGCCCAGCTGGTTGTCCAAGGTAGGAGGGTGGCTTCAGGCTTCTGCTAAGAGCAGGGGACAGAGAGGAAAGGTGTAGGGACCATATTCCCAAAGCAGCCCCTTGGGTGAGTGAGTGATAGTCGCTCAGCCATGTCCAGCTCTTTGCGACCCCACGGACTGTAGCCAGCAGGCTCCTTTGTTTGTGGAATTTTCCAGGCAAGAATACTGGAGTGGGGTGCCATCTCCTTCTCCAAAGAAACCCCTTAATGTGTACAAATAAAGAGAATTATTTGATTGTATCTTGCTTGCATCTGGGCTTCCCTGGTGGCTCAGCTGGAAAAGAATCCACCTGCAATGCGGGAGACCTGGGTTCCACCCCTGGGTGGGGAAGATCCCCTGGAGAAGGGAATGGCTACCCACTCCAGTATTCTGGCCTGGAGAATTCCACGGCCTGTATGGTATCCAGGGGGTGGTAAAGAGTCCGACACGACGGAGCGACTTTCACTAGCAGAGCGTAAGGGGGCTTATGAATCTTGCAAGGGAGAGGGGGAGAAGGAAGATGTGCGGAGTTTGTGGGTGCTTAGACAAACCAGTGAAAATGACGACAGATGCACCCGTGAGGAAGCGAATGAACAAAAGAACAAACAAATGCGTGTGCTAATGAGTGGGCGCAGCAGAAGGCGAGTGAAATGCTGGCAACCTGGGGCTGCAGTGTCCACCTGTCCCGGGGGCATCTGCGGCCTCTCTGAGCCCAGGCCCCAGCCGGCCGGGCTCACCCCATCTGCCGCCATCCTCCCCAGCTCTGCCTTCCGTGCTCATCAACATCCGGACTTCCGTGCAGTCTGTGGTGGTCGGCCACGCCGTGGAGTTCGAGTGCCTGGCCCTGGGGGACCCCAAGCCCCAGGTGACATGGAGCAAAGTGGGCGGGCGCCTGCGGCCAGGCATCGTGCAGAGCGGAGGCGTCGTCAGGATCGCGCACGTGGAGCTGGCTGACGCAGGGCAGTACCGCTGCACCGCCACCAACGCCGCGGGCACCACCCAGTCCCACGTGCTGCTGCTCGTCCAGGGTGAGGGCCGCCCCCTGCCCGCCCTGCCCTCCTCCTTCCTCCCGCTCTCGCGGGGGCTTTCAGCTCAGTGTCTTTAGGGAGCAGGTTTCCTAACAAGCAGGGCTTCCCTGAGAGCTCAGTTGGTAAAGAATCCACCTGCAATGCAGGAGACCCCAGTCCAATTCCTGGGTCGGGAAGATCCCCTGGAGAAGGGATAGGCTACCCACTCCAGTATTCTTGGCCTTCCCTCGTGACTCAGCTGGTAAAGAATCCACCTGCAATGTGGGAGACCTGGGTTTGATCCCTGGGTTGGGAAGATCCCCTGGAGAAGGGAAAGGCTACCCACTCCAGTATTCTGGCCTGGAGAATTCCATGGACTCTATAGTCCATGGGGTCACAAAGAGTCACGACTGAATGACTTTCACTTTCACTTTTCCTAACAAGCAAGTGCAGCGGGGGACAGACATGAGTGGTCCTCTGGGGCGGCTGGAACTTGCAGGGAAACCTGTGCCATGGGGCATCAAAAGAAAATCAGACGCGTAGTCCTCACCTGCAGGAGAGCCTTGCTCTGTGAGGGCTCTGCAGCCCAGACTGATGGCAGAGACAACACAGATGCAAAGCAGACAGTAAAACATGAGATTTCCCTGGTGGTCCAGTGGTCACGACTTCATGCTTCCGCTCCCAGGCATGAGGGTTCAGTCCACTGGTCAGGGAACGAAGATCTCACATGCCACATGGCATGGCAAAAAAGATGAAAGATTTTAAATTTAAAATTAAAATTAAAACAGAGAAGTGAAACCTGGGCATAGATGATGCCAGGCAGTTATAATCTGTGTGTTCTTCAAAAACTATTCCTTTTTACCCCAAGCCCTCTGACTCGCCCCCAAACTTACCCCTGCTGCCCTAGCACCCCCTTCTCAGGTCCCCCGAGGGCTGCACAATGTTCCAGCCCGCTGTGTCTTCGCGGCTCGGTCTGTGGAGTCAGTTGGACACGTCCCTGAGCCCTGGCTCTGCCTGGTTCCATCGCTGCAACCAGGAGTGAACGGCTACTTTCCCTCCCAGACACAGCTTCCTCATCTGTGAAATGGGGACACAGTGCCTCCATCCCAGGGAGGGTGTGAGGTTGAAAAGTCAGGCAGTGGCCGTCATCAGACTGATGGCCTGCGTCTCCCTCCTTCCTCTCAGCCTTGCCCCAGATCTCAACGCCCCCTGAGGTCCGCGTGCCCGCGGGTTCTACAGCTGTATTCCCTTGCATCGTGTCTGGCTACCCGGCTCCTGAAATCACCTGGAGCAAGGTAACGGCTGGGCAGGGGGCCGCCGGGCGTGCCTGAGTGGCCGGGACCAGGTCTTCCCTGTGTCGCTGTCCCCGGGACCCCCAGGCTTGGCACAGAGTCTGCGCTCCGGGTCTGAGGGTGGGGGCCCCGGGCGGGGAGTGAGGGGCAGGCCCCAAGGAGGTGAGGTCACGGTGCTGGCGTGTCTGCAGGTGGATGGGAACCTGCCGCCCGACAGCCGCCTGGAGAACCACATGCTGCTGCTGCCCTCGGTGCGGCCCCAGGACGCGGGCACGTACGTCTGCACCGCCTCCAACCGCCAGGGCAAGGTCAAGGCCTTCGCCCAGTTGCAGGTGCCAGGTGAGCCCACGCACCCCCACCCCCGCCCCGCCAGGGGAGTGGCCGCACCCTGCCCGCCGCCTGGGGGGAGTGTTGTCTCCACCTGTGCTTTCTGTCCGCAGAGCGCGTGGTACCCTACTTCACGCAGACCCCCTACTCCTTCCTGCCACTGCCCACCATCAAGGACGCCTACAGGAAGTTTGAGATCAAGATCACCTTCCGGCCGGACTCTGCGGACGGTGAGCCGCGGGAGCGGAGTTGACGCTGGGGATCTCCACGATCCCTGCCAGCGTGGCACCAGCCCTGGCAGCCGCTGGTCCTTGGACCCCCCCCCCCGTCCCGGGGCCCCCAGGCCTGCTGGGCACCCCCCTCTCTGGCTGTCTCCCCCGCCTTGCTTCTCCATCCGCTGCTCTGAGATGCCTGCACCCAAGCCTCCTTTCTGCAAGTCTGCCACGGATGCAGCTGCCCCTGCCCTCCTGCCCCGCCTCCCTCCTCCTGCCTCCGCTCCCTTGTCCCTCCTCCCCCCCTCACCCTTTCCTCCCCTCTCTCTCTCTCTCTCTCTCTCTCTTATCTGTCTCCTCCCTCCTCTTACGGGTCTCTGACTTGCTTGTCCAGGCCTTCTTCTCTACTCTGGTGAGTCTCTCTGCCTCCCTCTCCTTCTTCAGGTTGACCCTCCCTCGTAAGTGGAGCAAGTTCAGCTTCTTTCTAGGGACTCTCAGCAAGGCCCTTCTATCTCGGGCCCCGTCCTGAGAGTGAGACGCCCTGGCTGCGTGGGGTGTGCATGAGGGAGGGGCGGGCTCCCCAGCTCGGGGCGGGGGGTGGGGTGGTGGGCATGGACGGAGAGACCCTCACACAGCCATGCCCGCCAGGGATGCTGCTATACAATGGGCAGAAGCGGATCCCAGGGAGCCCCGCCAACCTGGCCAACAGGCAGCCCGACTTCATCTCCTTCGGCCTTGTGGGCGGGAGGCCCGAGTTCCGGTGAGGACCCTCACCCTCCGCATTTACGGGGGAAGGGGGCGCTGGGGGACTAGACTGCAGGACTTCCCATCAGGGGCGTGCCACCCCCGGCTTCTGGAAGAAGGAGATGTGGCTGTTATCCTCGATGACCTCCGTTCTGCTGGGGCCAGCACAGCCCACCGGCCGGTGTTGGAGGAGGCAGCCTCTGACCTGCACAAAAGTGCAGCAGGAACACTCAGGGATGCTGAGGGATGCTGAGAGCGACCTTCCGGGGCAGGGCTGCTGCAGGCCAGAGCTCCTTCATTCATTCATTCATTCAGCAGTTATTTGCTGAATGCCTACTGTCTGTCGGGCGTCAATAGAGAGATAAACACAATGGATCAAGTTCTGGCCCTTGTGGGAATGTAATGTCCCGGTTAGGGGAGACCAGCCGCAAACTAAGAAGGAAAGAAACGTGATCACAGAGAGAGGATCCTCAGACGAGGAGTGAGGCTGCATGCTAGGCTTCAGGGGCCTGGAGCCAGGCACACTTGGAGCCCCCCGGGGGGCTCTGGACAAGTTCCCAGGGAAACGGTGTAACGGGGAGAAGGCTTGGGGAGGGGCAGGGGCGGGGTGGGCGGGCAATGACCCCTTTGGCAGCCTGGGGCCCTCCCTACAGTCCCCACATCCTCTCTCTCCTGCCCTGCCCCCCGACCCCTGCCCCGCGGAGCAGGTTTGACGCAGGCTCAGGCATGGCTACCATCCGCCACCCCACGCCGCTGGCCCTGGGCCAGTTCCACACCGTGACCCTGCTGCGCAGCCTCACCCAGGGCTCCCTGATCGTGGGCAGCCTGGCGCCGGTCAACGGCACCTCACAGGTGAGACCCAGCCCCGTCCCCCTGGGCCCGGCCCCTCCCCCACCTCCGCCTAGCCTGGCTGCCACTCCCGATGTCCCCTCTGCCCAGGGCAAGTTCCAGGGCTTGGACCTGAACGAGGAGCTCTACCTGGGCGGCTACCCCGACTACGGTGCCATCCCGAAGGCAGGGCTGAGCAGCGGCTTCGTAGGTGAGCCCTCCCCGCCCCCGCCTGCAGCCCTGGCCACACCTCCCCCCGGGCTGGCCGAGCCCGTGGTCACCCGGGAGGACGGGCCTCCTCCGGGCACTCCCACCTCGGCTCATCCTGCCCACCCACCTCCCCCCCAGGCTGTGTCCGAGAGCTGCGCATCCAAGGCGAGGAGATCGTCTTCCACGACCTCAACCTCACGGCGCACGGCATCTCCCACTGCCCCACCTGTCGGGACCGGCCCTGCCAGGTGACACCCCCCAGGCCGCACTGTCCTCCCGGCTGCCCCCAGCCACTGCCCTCGGCCGGGACAGACACCCCCCAACCCCGCAGGAAGTAGGGGAGGGCCCGGGTGTCCTTGGCCTGACTTTTGGGGGTTGCCTCGCAGAACGGGGGCCAGTGCCAGGACTCGGAGAGCAGCAGCTATGTGTGTGTGTGCCCGGCCGGCTTCACCGGGAGCCGCTGTGAGCACTCACAGGCCCTGCACTGCCACCCAGGTGGGTACCCCCCGCCCCGGCCGTGGCTGCCACCCCAGCCTCTCTCTTCCCTCTGCCCGTCGCTGCATCCACATACCCGCCCCCAACCACCGCCCACACAGCGGCTGAGTACTCACCAGGCTCTTGAGTCCTCCCCCAAGTACTTAGCACCTTCCTGGCTTCTGACTTCCGTCACTGCTTACGTTAACCTCCCCTCCGCCTCTCATCTCTGCCACCCAAGGCCTCACCCTGCTCACTGCACCCAGGCATGACCCCTGGCCCCCATCACCACTCCCGGGTACCTACTACCTGTCACCAGAGCACTCACCCCACCCAGGGACTCCTCACCCCCACACTAGTGCGGGCGGTTGCAGCCTTCCAGGAACAACACCCGGAGTCACAGGCTCACTCCCCACCTTGCTGTCCCCCTGGCCTAAGTCCCTTCCCCCTCCGCCGTCTCCCCACGCAGCACCCCCGGGCTGGCCGGGCCCTAACCAGCCGAGGGGGTGCAGTAGGTAGGACCCTGGCATCGGGACCCCTCTCTCCCTGGACACCTCCACGTCCCCCCGACTCACCGCCCCCTGTGTCCCCCACCGCAGAGGCCTGTGGGCCCGACGCCACGTGTGTGAACCGGCCCGACGGCCGCGGCTACACGTGCCGCTGCCACCTGGGCCGCTCGGGGTTGAGGTGTGAGGAAGGTAAGCAGAGGGGGGGCCTGAGACCCTGGGGACCCCAGGGGGGCCGGGGGAGCTGGGCAGGGCACCCTGAGGCCCCGACAGATCCTGTGCATGAGACAGTTATTCCGGAGCCTGAATTCCTTAAGCAAGGGCCCCAGAGAGGAACCCGATCTGATTGGAGATCGGCCTGGCTGCAGCACCAGGGGGCAGGGAGTCTCAAGGCCGCGGCTGCAGCCACTGCCCAGCGGGTCCCCAGCCCCTGGTACTGGACAGTAGGGGTGAGCAGGGGTCCCGGAGGAAGGCTGCCTGGTTGGAGCCCTCCCGGGGCCCCGGGGCTCCCACTGCCCCCGCTGAGCCGTGGCTGCCGCAGGTGTGACCGTGACCACCCCCTCCCTGGCGGGCACGGACTCCTACCTGGCACTGCCCGCTCTCACCAACACACACCACGAGTTGCGCCTGGACGTGGAGTTCAAGCCGCTGGCGCCCGACGGGGTGCTGCTGTTCAGTGGAGGGAAGAGCGGGCCGGTGGAGGACTTCGTGTCCCTGGCGATGGTCGGCGGCCACCTGGAGTTCCGCTACGAGCTGGGCTCGGGTGAGTGTGGACACCAAACGCAGACGGGCCGTGGGCACCAGGCTCCATGCCCCCCGCATCCCAGGCCCTCCGGGGCCCCAAGAGGCAGGAGGAATAAATTCTGACGTCAGACCAACAGGAGGCCGCTGATCTTTGCATTCCTTCTCTCCGTGGGACCCGATTCGAGTCCCTAGACCTCTTTGGGGGGTTCCTCGGGGGGCACAGAGAGGCTGAAGGAGGTTCTGCGCCTGCTCAAATTCGCGTGGGGGGTGTGGGCCAGGGCAGGGGGGCCCATCCATGTGCCAACGCTGCCCGGCGTCCTCCCCAGGCCTGGCCGTCCTGCGGAGCGCCGAGCCACTGGCCCTGGGCCGCTGGCATCACGCGTCCGCGGAGCGTCTCAACAAGGACGGCAGCCTGCGGGTGAACGGCGGGCGGCCCGTGCTGCGCTCCTCGCCCGGCAAGAGCCAGGGCCTCAACCTGCACACCCTGCTCTACCTGGGCGGCGTGGAGCCGTCCGTGCAGCTGCCCCCGGCCACCAACGTGACCGCCCACTTCCACGGCTGTGTGGGTGAGGTGAGCAGACTTCCCAACCACCTAAAGGGAGGGCGGGGCGGTCTCCCCTCGTCTGCCGGCAGCCCCAGGTGCTGGGGACTGGACGCTTCCCCCTCCGAGCCTCAGTTTCCTCCTCTGGGAAATGGGATGATTGCACCTGCCTTCAAAGCTCGTCCCGAGGCGGGACCGCTGTGATGGGTGTTCCCGGGCCCTGAAGGAGGAAGGTGTTCCTCCTTCCTTGGTAGCTCAGCTGGTAAAGAATCTGCCCGCAATGCAGGAGTCCTGGGTTCGACCCCTGGCTTGGGAAGATCCCCTGGAGAAGGGAAAGGCTACCCACTCCAGTATTCTTGGGCTTCCCTTGTGGCTCAGCTGGTAAAGAATCCGCCTGCAATGTGGGAGACCTGGGTTCCATCCCTGGGTTGGGAAGATCCCCTGGAGAAGGGAGAGGCTACCCACTCCAGTATTCTGGCCTGGAGAATTCCATGGACTGTATAGTCCAGGGGGTCGCAAAGAGTCGGACGTGACTGAGCGGCTGCCGCACTCTCCCCGCCCTAGTCTCCCACCTCCCTGCTCAAGCCCGAGCCTGGGCCCCCGCTCCCCTCCGTCTGCTGGGGCACCGATGCCTCTGCCCGCCGCTGCCCGCTGCGCTCTCCAGGCCCCTCCGTGTCCCTGTCCCCACAGGTGTCAGTGAACGGAAAGCGGCTGGACCTCACCTACAGCTTCCTGGGCAGCCGGGGCGTCGGGCAGTGCTACGACCGCTCGCCGTGTGAGCGCCAGCCCTGTCGCCACGGCGCCACATGCATGCCCGCGGGCGAATACGAGTTCCAGTGTCTGTGTCGAGACGGCTTCAAAGGTGGTGGAGCCCCCGGGCCGGTGCTGGGCGGGGGCGCGGCGTGGGCAGCGGCCGCTCCGGCCCCTGCCCGCTCACCTCTGCCCCGACCCGCAGGAGACCTCTGCGAGCACGAGGAGAACCCTTGCCGGCTCCGTGAGCCCTGTCTACACGGGGGCACCTGCCAGGGCACCCTCTGCCTCTGTCCCCCCGGCTTCTCAGGCTCACGCTGCCAGCACAGTAAGCGCCCCGACTTCTCTCCGCCTTCCCCCTTGGGGCTCCAGGAGCTGGACACAGCCCACCAACCGGAGCCTGCCTCTCCCCACAGGCTCTGGACACGGCATGGTGGAGCCCGACTGGCATCTTGAAGGCAGCGGGGGCAACGGTATGTACTGGCCGTGAGCAGCCAGAGGAGCTGAGCCGAATTGTCCTTCCCAGACTCTGGGTCCCTCATCCCCTCTTCCAGTGACCCCCACACCCCTCACCGCTCCATCCTGGCCTGTAAATAAAACCGGTCCCGGGGAGAGGCTCCCTGGGCGCAGAGACAGGATAAGGAGAGATGAGCCACCTAGAGCCGGGTCCCGCCCGGGGCTTACAGGCTGGGTGACCGCGCGGCACTCCCACTTCCGTTCTCTGCTCTGTATTCATGCATTCAAGCAACAAAAGTGTCTGTGTGCCCATCCTTGCCCCGGGAACAGTAAATGTACGATGAATAAGGCAGGACGCTCGTTCTCAAGGATTCCACAATTTGTTTAAAGGCAGTAATAATGACTTTACGACCATGTGTAACATAAATAGCTGGTAGGAGCCTGCTGTATAACGCAGAGAGCTCAGCCCAGTGCTCTGTGCAGACCTAGATGGGGGGGATGGGAGGGATTGGGGGGATGGGAGGATGGGGGGATGGGGGAGAGGGGCGGTCCAAAAGGGAAGGGGTGTAAGTGTACATATGGCTGATTTCACTGCATTGTACAACAGAAACTAACATAACGTTGTAAAGCAGTAACACTCCAATTTAAAAACTTATTTATTGAACATCATTTACAGGGCTTGTGCTCCTGATTTCTAGATACATATCTTATTTATCACTAACACAATAGGAGAGATAGTAGTCTAGTGGGTAAAGGTCTGGATTCAAATCCCAGCTCTGCCCCTTCCTGCCTGTGTGACTTGGCTGAGTCACTTAACCTCTCTGGACCTCAGTTTCCTCATGTATTAAATAGAAAGAAGTAACATCCTTCCACAAAGCTTTGGAAAAAATTTCGTGTGAGAATAAGATCCTTTACTGTATTTAAAACACTTCAAACAATGCCTGGTCCACAGTGGACACAGAACATTGTTGTTGTTGAGTCCCTAAGTCTTGTCCGACTCCTTGTGACCCCATGGACTGCAGCATGCCGCGCTTCGCTGCTCTTCACCATCTCCCAGAGCTTGCTCAAACTCACGTCCGTTGAATTGGTGATGCCATCCAACCATCTCATCCTCTGCTGCCCGCTTCTCCTACTACCCTCAATCTTTCCCAGCATCAGGGTCTTTTCCAACGAGTCAGCTCTTCGCATCAGGTGGCCCAAGTATTGGAGCTTCAGCTTCATCAGTCCCTCCAATGAATATTCAGGGTTGATTTCCTTTAGGATTGATTAGATTGATCTCCTTGCTGTCCAAGGGACTCTCAAGAGTACGAGAAAATGCAGACTATTAGCTTTTGTGAATTGTAGCAAAGACATAGGGTTATGACAAGGATCCAGTTAAAAATGACATTTGTAGCTGGATGATGTGAAACCTCCTGCCCTGTAACTGGCACATAGTAGGTGCTCGGAAACTGTCAGCTGCTCACTTAACCAGCTGGTGGAGGCCTGCGACCTGTCCCCTACCCTGGTAGCTGCCAGGGCCCAGGGGCCGGCGCTGGTACGGAATGGCGTTGAGCAGGTAGGGTTGGGAATGTTACAGCCACACACACAGTCTGGGTGATGCGTTCCTAAGGTCTGGGCTGCCATCCAGGCTTCCCACTTCTGGGCAAGTCCCTCACCCCTGAGCCTGTCTTCCCGTCTGTAAGATGGAGGGAACTCAAGGGTTCAGAACCGTTTATGTGCTACTGACGTGGGTGACCAGCTGTCCCAGTCTGCTCAGAACTGAGAAGCTCCTGGGAATGAGAGACTTGCAGAGCTAAACCGGGACAGGGCACTTCCCTGGCAGTCCAGTGGTTAAGAATCCTCCTTGCAATTCAGGGAACGCGGGTTCGAATCCTGGTTGGGGAACTGGGATCCCACATGTTTTGGAGCAGCTAAGCCCACACGCTGCAACCGCTGAGCCTGTACTCTCTAGAGCCTGAGGGCCACAAGGAAGACCCATCACAGTCAGAAAAAGAACCAGAACAAGAACCAGCAAATAGCGATGGGTGACCACCCTACCTGACCCTGTTGACTACAAAGAATGAATGAAGCACATAGGATTTCAAAGGAAACCAATTATCCTGAAACAAGGTTATCAAAGGGCTTCCCTGGTGGCTCAGAGGGTAAAGAATCCACCCACAGTGCAGAAGACCTGGGTTCAGTCCCTGGGTCAGGAAGATCCCCTGGAGAAGGGCATGGCAACCCACTCCAGATCCTTGCCTGGAGAATACCATGGACAGAGGAGCCTGGAGGGCTACAGTCCATGGAATTGCAAAGAGTTGGATATGACTGAGTGACTCACCCTTTCACTTTTATCAAAACGTTTAAAATTTTTTGCTTCTTTCAGTTCAGTTCAGTCGCTCAGTCGTGTCCGACTCTTTGCAACCCCATGAATCGCAGCACGCCAGGCCTCCCTGTCTATCACCAACTCCCGGGGTTTACTCAAACTCATGCCCATCGAGTCGGTGACGCCATCCAGCCATCTCATCCTCTGTCGTCCCCTTCTCCTCCTGCCCCCAATCCCTCCCAACATCAGGGTCTTTTCCAATGAGTCAACTCTTCGCATGAGGTGGCCAAAGTATTGGAGTTTCAGCTTCAGCATCAGTCTTTCCAATGAACACCCAGGACTGATTTCCTTTAGGATGGACTGGTTGGATCTCCTTGCAGTCCAAGGGACTCTCAAGAGTCTTCTCCAACACCACAGTTCCAAAGCATCAATTTTTCAGCGCTCAGCTTTCTTCACAGTCGAACTCTCTTATTAACCATTAAATACAAGATTTAGGGTTGTTAGTCCCAACAGCTACCAAAGTTGTAATAAGCATAAACAATGTTTTTAAGTACTTGTAACTACCGCAAGGGGGTATGGAAATCTCCCACTGGGACCAAGTCACCTTCAGAGTGCCTCCTACCTGCCTAATTGAAGGAGCGGCTACCTTCAGGAGGAAGTGAGCAAGACCAGAACTGTAATGTTTTCCCAGCCAAGTTCAGAGGCCTCTGAATTCTGCCCACGGCACCCGCCCCCCCACCCCGGGTCCCCAGGGACCGCAGGTTCAGAGCCCCTTAGGAGCACTACAGGCCGGGGTGGAGATGGAGGTCAGGGGTACCTATGCGGGATGGATGCTCCATGGACGGGGCTCCCAGCATCGCTCCCACTGCCCCTCCACAGATGCCCCCGGGCAGTACGGAGCCTACTTCTATGACAACGGCTTCCTTGCTCTCCCGGGCCGCGTCTTCTCCAGGAGGTGAGACCAGTGTTGGGAGGGTCTGTGGGCCCCGGGGTGGGACTTCTGCCTCTCACCCTCTTTCCCCACCGCAGCCTCCCCGAGGTGCCTGAGACCATCGAGCTGGAGGTTCGGACCAGCACGGCCAGCGGCCTCCTGGTCTGGCAGGGCGAGGTGAGTGTGGGGCGTCTGGCCCGGGGATCTCAGGCTCCCCAGCCTCTCTGTGGCCGGGGAAGTGGGGGAGAGAAAGGAGGTGGTCACCGCCGCTGGGGCCGCAGAGACGCTGTGTTTCCCTGGCAGGAGGCGGGACAGTCTGGCCGAGGCAAGGACTTCATCAGCCTTGGGCTTCAGGATGGGCACCTCGTCTTCAGGTGGGTCCTGGCCCCTCCTGTCCCTTCCCTCACCCCCCTTATCCTTCAGCGGCTTTCCCTCGGGTCCCCTCCCCAGCCACACCCCCCACTACCCACCCCCAGTCCTACCCCCCGCTCACACCCTCTGGGGCCCGTGTGCCTGCAGCTACCAGCTGGGCAGCGGGGAGGCCCGCCTGGTCTCTGAAGACCCCATTAACGACGGCGAGTGGCATCGCGTGACAGCGCTGCGGTAAGGGAGCGCCCCCCCCAGGCACCGGAGCGAGGGGCCAGAATTCCCCTGTCCCATGTCAGGGGCAGACATTGAGCTCTGGGGAGACAGAACTTGAGGGCGGGGTCAGCGGGGAGATCACCACCCAGAGCACAGACTTCCAAGATGGGACAGGACTCCTGGGGGGCAGGGATGGGCGCACGAGCACCCCAAGGAAGGGGGAAACCGTGGTGGGGTGCTCAGAAGCTGTGTGTGTGGGGCCAGATCTCTCACCCAGCATGGGGGGGACAGGAAAGAACTCGGGGAGCAGGGGGCGGACCTCTGTCATTAAGGGAGGGAACCCTCACAGGGCTGGGGAGGACAGGGAATCAGGGGTGAGGGCCTGACCCCCATTCCAATGCAGAGAGGGCCAGAGAGGCTCCATCCAGGTGGACGGAGAGGAGCTGGTGAGCGGCCAGTCCCCAGGCCCGAATGTGGCGGTCAACAGCAAGGGCAGCATCTACATTGGTAAGTCTTGAAGGCGGGCCTCGGGGCAGGCTGGGGCCTTGCTCCTCCGGGGGGGCGAGGGAGGGACTGGGGGCCCCTGCACCCCCCCGCAGAGCTGGAGCTCCCCCTCCCGGGGCTCCCCGAGCTGATGGGTCTGCCCTCTCCCCCCGCAGGCGGGGCCCCCGACGTGGCCGTGCTGACCGGGGGTAGGTTCTCTTCGGGCATCACGGGCTGCATCAAGAACCTGGTGCTGCACTCCGCCCGGCCCGGCGGCCCCCCGGCACAGCCAGTGGACCTGCAGCACGGTGCCCGGGCGGGGGCCAACACACGCCCCTGCCCCTCGTAGGCGCGGCCCGCCCTGCACAGACTCCCGGGCCGCGCCCCAGCCCCGCAACGGCGACTATATTATTATTAATATTATTATTATGATGATGATGAATATTTTGTAAGAAACTGAGGCGATGCCACGCTTTGCTGCTACTGCCCTGGGCTGGACTGGAGGGTGGGCACGTCACCCCCCGCCCCCACCCACAGACACACCTGGGCAGAGCCACAGGCTGCGGGCACAGCAGATTGCACCAGAGCCGGTGCCTCGGGGGGCCACCAGGACTCGAAGTTAGGCGCGGTGGCTCAGTGGGGTCAGAACCGCCCCCACCAACGGAGCCCCCCCACCAAGGCAGCGCTGGGCCGCCCCTTCGTTCAGCCCCGGGGCGGCGGCCGTCATTTCTGCGGAGCCAGCCTCGGCTTCCAGCCCGGCACCTTGCCAGCCACCTTGGAGCCTCACCAGCTACCGGAGTGGAGGGCATCAATTGGCCTTGGCCACCCTCCTCTGGGTTGGGCAGGCTCTCTAGTGCCAACTGTGGAGCAAAAGGCAGCTCACCCCTGGGCGGGCACCACCACCCTCCCCCCAGCCCACGTCCTAGCCGCGATCCACCCCCACCAGACCAGCCGGACCCCCGGCCCCTGGCAGCCTCCCCCTCCCACCAAGCCCTCCTGGCCTGCATCGCCCCCACTCCCCACCAACCCCACACCTAGCCCAGGGCCCCCAGCCCTCAAGGGGCTGCAAGGGAAACCACCCAACTCGTACCAGGAGCTGCTAGAGGCAGAGCCCAGCACTGAGAGGGGCTCCCTGCCCGCGCCAGGCCGCGTCCCCCCCACGGATCTGGAAGTGAAGGCCCAGGGGACGTGGGGGGAGGAGGCCTTGGTGGTCAGAAAGAGTAAGTGCCTTGGGTGGGGGGAGCTGGGACGCACCACTGGGAGGGACAGGGAGAGGACGTGACCGTCCTGCCCCATCTGTGGGCACCTGAGGGCCCGCCCCGCCAGCAGTCCCCCCAGATGTGGGGCCGGGACGCCTGGCCTCTGTGTCCTAGAAGGGACCCTCCTGTGGTCTTTGTCTTGATCTTTCTTAATAAACGGTGCTATCCCCGCCAGGGCTGTCGTCTCCTGTGTCTTTGATTCAAGCGGGATTCATGGTCCCTGAGGGTGGGTCAGGATGGGGCCAAGCAGGATGGACCAGCAAGTTCCAGGGGTGAAGTGAGACAGCGTCAGGCGTGTGAGGCCCCTGCTCCCTGCCCTCCACGGACCCAGCAGGGTGCCAGTTGCCAAAACAAGCTGCAGGGTCAGCTGTCCCAGTGGCCTTCACTGTGACCCTCTGAGGCAGGCATCATCCCATTTTTCCAGAGGGGCAGACTGAATCTCGGAGGATTATGTGATAGGCCCAAAGGTAAACAGCCCTGTGGCGGGGTGGGGGGCAGAACCCGGGGACCGTCTGACCCCAGAGACCACTCTCTTCCCTCCGATGCCCGAAGCCTCTCTAGGAGTGCACCCCCTGACGCTGGAAGGCTGGCTCACTCAGCCGCAGCCCCCCAGGGGCCACTTGGCCAGGACACCTGTAACAGACAGTGCAGCAGAGGCCACGGGCCCGGGCCCGGGAGGCCAGCTGGCCGGAGAAGCAACAGCACCAGAGGAGGCCCAGGAGGAGGCCAGCAGAGGCCAGGGACAGTGAGGAGGCCAGTGCCACCCCTTGCAGCCAGGGCCCTGCAGAAAGAGAGCATCCATTCAGGCTTCGGCCTGGGCCTGCTGCCCCCTGCCCACCCCTGGAGTGGGACAAGTATGATCTTGGTGGGTGGAGTGACAGTGGGTGGTAACCAAGAGCCACCTACCTTCCAGAGCCACACCCTGTTCGGCAGGGTCCCAGGGTGCTGGCAGGCTCATCTCAGCTGCCATCCCCAGGGGTCCTGACGATTGAAGAGCTGGGGAAGGAGTCAGGGTCTGGTAGGTACCATCATCCAGATTCCCCGCCAGGCTGGGCACTGGAGAGGGACCTGCAGGGGGAAATAACCACTAACTCACTGAGATTTGATGATGAAATGATTATGTCTCACTTAATCCTCCTAAAACCTCTTAGCAAGTATTAGTATTTTTATTTTACAGATAAGGAATGGATGGGGAAACAGTGGGAACAGTGACAGATTTTATTTTATGGGGCTCCAAAATCACTGCAGATGGTGACTGCCGCCATGAAATTAAAAGACACTTGCTCCTTGGAAGAAAAGTTATGACCAACCTAGACAGCATATTAAAAAGCAGAGACAACACTTTGTCACAAAGGTCCATCTAGTCAAAGCTACGGCTTTTCCAGTAGTCATGTACGGATGTGAGAGTTGGACTATAAAGAAAGCTGAGCGCCAAAGAATTGATGCCTTTCAACTGTGGTGTTGGAGAAGACTCTTGAGAGTCCCTTGGACTGCAAGGAAATCCAACCAGTCCATCCTCAAGGAAATCAGTCCTGAATATTCATTGGAAGGACTGATGCTGAAGCTGAGACTCCAGTACTTTGGCTACCTGATGTGAAGAACTGACTCATTGGAAAAGACCCTGATGCTGGGAAAGATTGAAGGCAGGAGGAGAAGGGGGCGACAGAGGATGAGATGGTTGGATAGCATCACCGACTCAATGCACATGAGTTTGAGTAAGCTCTGGGAGTTGGTGATGGATGGGGAAGCCTGGCATGCTGCAGTCCATGGGGTTGCAAAGAGTTGGACTGAGCAACTGAACTGAACTGAACTGAGGCACAGAGAGAGGTTAAGTCACTTGCCCAGGTCACATGGCTAGAAGTGGCAGGGGTGGACTTGAACTCACAGTCTAGCTCCAGGGGCTGCAGTGGATGAATGGAGCTACTTCTCAAGAAGGAAATACCTGTATTGAGCATTGTCAGTGCACCCAACATGTGCTCTGCGCTGGGCTCTTCACCCACAGGATTTCACTTAAAGTTCATGACAGATCTAAAAGGCTAGATTTGTCATCGTCAATTTACAGGTAAAGAAATGAAGGGACAGGGAGGTTCATTCTTCCACTTATTCAACAAGTATTTTTTGATCATCTACTATACCCCAGGCATTGCTCTGGGGACTAAGGGAAATGACAGTGAGAAAAATAGACAGAAATGTCTTTATGGAGGGCTTCCCTGGTGTCTCAGTGGTAAAGAATCCATCTGCCACTGTAAGAGACATGGGTTTGAACCCTGATCCAGGTAGTACTAGTGGTAAAAAAAAAAAAAAAAAAGAAAAAAAAAACCTGCCTGCCAATGCAGGAGATATAAGAGATGCAGGTTCAATCCCTGGGTCTAGAAGGTCCCCTGGAGGAGGGCATAGCAGCCCACTCCAGTATTCTTGCCTGGAGAATCCCATGGATGGAGGAGTCTGATAGAATATAGTCCATGGGGTCGCAAAGAGTCAGACTTGATGGAAATGTCTTCAGTTCAGTTCAGTTCAGTAAATCAGTTGTGTCCGACTCTTTACAACCCCATGAACTACAGCACGCCAAGCCTCCCTGTCCATCACCAACTCCCGGAGCTTACTCAAACTCATGTCCATTGAGTCGGTGATGCTATCCAACCATCTCATCCTCTGTCGCCCCCTTCTCCTACCGTCTTCAATCTTTTCCAGCATCAGGGTCTTTTCCAATGAGTCAGTTCTTCTTGGAAATGACTTAGCACGCACCCTCACCACCACTGAAACACCAGTCGGAAGCAGCTGGACCCTATCACCTCCGGCATCTTCGAGCTCTAACGCCCTCTGGTCCTCAGGCTACAGGTCCTCAGCCTGGTCTGGACAGAGTCCCCGCTGCTTCCCCTTTTCCTCTCCCGCCACACCCCTGCCTCCAGCTTCCATCCCAGCTGTTGGCGGGGCCCAGGCCACACCCCCCCCACTGACCTCCGCAGTTGGCTGGTGGCCAGGAAGCCTGGTCACTGCCGTCGCCACAGTTGTCCATGCCCCAGCGATCGCACACCAGGCTCAGGGGGATGCACCTGCCGTTCCGACACGGGAAGTAGGCACCACAGGATCCTGCAGCCAAGAGGGGAGGCGTGCAATGAGGACCCTGGGCACCGGGGCAGGCGTGGCCCGGCGGGGAGGGAAGGTAGGAGGTGTGAGCAGGAGAGGCTGTTTCCAGGCACGTGCAGACAAAAGTATGGATGAGACAGGGGTGTGATCATAAAGATGATGAGGGTGATGGTGGCTAAGATTTACGGAGCTCCTATGCCAGACCCGGCGCGGTTTGCATCCCAGCTCATTGAGTTTTCACAGCAACCCTGTGGCTTCACTACTGTTATCAACCCCATTTTAGAGATAAGAAGACTGAGGCACAGGGAGGTTAGGTCACTAGACCAAGGCCTCATAGCTTGTATCTAAGCAGCAGGGGAGGAATTCCGCCCCATGCTCACGTGAGCATGTGAGTGTGTACGTGCACATGTGTGTGCCCGGCGACCTGAACACTCCAAGCACCTCGCCACCCTCAGCACTGTACCTGCCATCAGCCCACCTGCAACTCTATGGCTTGTTCCTCTCAGGTCTCCACTCAAATGTCATCTTGCCCGAAGGCCTGCCCTCACCCCCACACAAGAACAGCACACCACCCCTCCCCGCCCCCTACCCCTTTATCCTGATTCCAGTTCCCCTGCAGCACTTACCACTTCTGCAGAACACAGATTTGCTTGATTCTTTGTGGTCTGTCTCGCCCACTAGAACGTCAGCTCAAATGAGGCAGGGACTTTCTCTTTCACTCATTGCTGAGTGAATCCCTGGCACCTAGAACAGCACCTGGTACTTGGCAGCTACTCAATACTTGTTAAATGAATGAACACACACACAGATGAGAAAAGGGGATGACTTGGTGCCCAGGTGCGGCAGACAGGTTGGCTTACACAGCACCCCATTCTGTGGAAAAAAGCTGGGTCAGGCAGGACTGACCAATACCATGGCTCAGAGCTGAGCATGGGAATCAGAGCATTCCATTCCTGGTTCTGGGAATGGACACATGACCCATGTGACTAATCAGATTTGACCCTGAGGACTTTTGCTAGAACCTTAAGATCCCTGCAGTTCCCTGGCAGTCCAGTGGGTAGGACTTGGCATTTTCACTGTCGGGGGCTCGGGTTCAGTCCCTCTTCGGGAACTGAGATCCTGCCAGCCACACGATGGCGTGGCCAATAGAGAAAAAGTCCTCACTCTTTTTTTCATTGAGGTGAGAATTATAAGAGAGATTGCGTTCTTGGAGCTGCAGGGTCACCTTGCTGCCAAGTAGAAAGAGGGAGCTAGAGTTGCCTGAGATGAAAGCCAAACAGACCCAAAGCAATGCAAAGGGGAAGAATAAAGAGAGAGAGCCTAGGAGGCATCATTTGAGCTCTTGGATCCATCTATACCTGAACCAACACCTTAGTATCCCAGTTATAGGAGCCCCCCAAATTCTCCTTTGGCTTAAGCCAACTCAACTTGGGTTTCTTACATGTGAAAATGAAAGTGAATGCTCTCATAAGCACAAGATGTGTAGGTGTCAGACCTGCAGGGACTAAAGCCTTGATTCAATGTGAGCAGAGGCCCAGCTCTAGCAGTTATAGCCCAGCGGCTCAGCCTGTGATCTGGGAGGCCTGCAGCACTTTGCCTAACCTCCCTGAGCCTGTTTCCCATCCATCAGTACGAGGGTATGACCCAGCAGAGCTGCTGTGAGAACAGAGGCTTGCCAAGGGCAGGAGACAACGAGGAATTATTGTTAACATCACCATCAGTTCCCTCTCCTTGCCCAAGTAGGCTTCCCTCACTTACCATCACCAGGAGTCCTCACTCTCCGCCCCTCTGCAGTCTGAGAGGCGGACTCGGGACAGAGGAGCAGGTGTGTGGACATATGTGGGCGTGAGTTGCCTGGAAGTGTGCAAAGTGGTACTGTGCATGAGGTGTGCATGATGCGAAGTGTGTGTGCGAGGGAGTGTGCCGAATGTGAGCCAGGTGGGCCGTGCATTGGCAGTCTGTGTGTGCCGGGTTTGTGGAGCCGTGTGTACGAGGTGTGAGGTATGTGCTTGCGCCGTGTGTATGAGGGAGTGGATGCTGGAGTGCGAGGTGCGCGAAGTCAAGTCCCGGCGGTTGGCTCTGGGTCTGAACCGCCCCACCGGCTTCTCTCCCGCAGGCCCGGGCCCCTCCGGGCCCCCAACCCACCCAGCCGGAAAGAGGTGACTTCGCCCACGAAGTCCACGCGGGGCTGGCGGCCCCTGGTGACCAGGCGCAGGCCCAGGAGGTCTCCCGAGGTCGTCACCGGGGCCGGGATGGTCAGGCCGCAGAGAGGGGCTCCCAGGGGCCGGGGCGTCCCCGGCGGCCCCTCGTACAACTGCAGGTAGGACCCGGGGGCGCAGGGGTCCGCCGGCGGCGGGGCGGAGGCGTTGAGCGCCGGGGGCGGCACGGACGGCGGGGTCAGGCTGTAGACCAGGAAGAAGCGGAACTGGAGGCGGATCCTGTCGCCGGGGGCAGCGGCCCGCACCCAGATCCCGCAGTCGGTGTCCGGGGCCACGAAGTAAAAGCGGCGCGACGCGGAGTGCGAACGCAGCAGCAGCCCGTCCGCCTGCCGGGTCCGGCCGCACAGGTCCACCAGGTCAGCTGCAACGGAGAGCACGGCCCTGGACGAGGTGCCCGGCCTGGCCCCTGCCGTCTGCCCACCGGGTGGCCCGGAGCGAGTCGCTCACCCTCTCTGAGCCTCAGTTTTCTAGTTGGGGAAATGGCAGGTGATTGATCCATCTCAGAATATTTGTGAGGGCTACAAAATGTAATTCAAGTCCTCATTATCTTATTCAGAAACCCTAGGATAGGGACTTCCCTGAGGCCAAGTGGTTAAGACTTCCCTCTCCAGTGGAGGTGGGGGCGGGTTCCACCCCTGCAATCAGAGCTAAGATCCCACCTGCCAGGTGGCCAAAAAAACAAAAAACATAAAACAGAAATAATATTGTAACAAATTCAATAAAAACTTTAAAAATGGTCCACATTTAAAACAAAAAATCTAAAAAACAAAACAAAACAAAACACTCTTCGGATGCAGTTTCAGAATTTCCCAGATTTTAGAAAGATAATATGATACAGCCCCAAATGGAGACTGCCGCAGCCCTCTGTGATCAAACACATTTTCTAGAGCAGTTGTACAGAACATTTACCCTAAGTAGGACAAATAGAGACAACACACAGACTCCTATCAGTTCAGGTCAAGGTGTTGCCAGTAAGTTAAAAAACAAATATTGGTTGTCAGACCTTTCCATATTTTGGAGTGGAAACTAAAGGATTGTGGACATGTATGGGTATGGGTGCAGTGCTTCGGGGAGCACCTAATGAGCATTGCAGAAGTGTTAGTTTTATCTTATGTAAGGAAGGATGGGAGAGACAGTTGGGCACCTGCCCAGCCAACAGCCATTCCCTGTTTCTCCTTGCTAAAAGAAACTCAGTTCCCCTCAGCTATCAAGGAGCAACATGCTAGCCCCCTGGTCATTAACCTAATCCAAGTCTTGTAATCCTAATTCTATTTGCCAGGTTTAGGGATTGGCATCTGACCTGATTCTGGCCAGTGAGATTTAAGGAGAGGCTTGCTGAGAGTTCCTGAGAAACATTTTCCTCTTTAATTTAACCAAAAAAAAAAAAGGGGGGGGGGGGGAGTGAGAGCTGTGTGATGAGGAGCCTCTTTTTCTTCCTGCTTTTGAAAGTCATTGACTGAGGATGTGATGCCCGGAGCTGCAGCAGCCACCTTGCAAGGATGAAGTCATGAGCATTATGGAGGAGCCTTGGCACAGGTGAGCTGCTGAAAACCATTTCTGGTCTCATCTAAGGCCTCTCTTCTTAAGTGAAATAATAAATGTCCTTATGTTAAACACTCCCTTTAGTTTGGTATCTGTTCCAGTCCCAAACTTCCTCATTAGTACTGGGTTGTTATGAGGATTAATGAGATAATGTGCAAGTATTCAAACCATCTCTGATTTTTGTAAGGAGAGAGGGAGAACAGGAGGAGGCTTTTCTGGGGCATGGTAGGGGCACCAGTGGTGCTTGAGGACAAGCCAGGATCTGGGTCTGTGGGGGAGAAATTCTCCTTTAGGGCTCAGGATGTAGGAGTATCTTCTCATATCTGTGCAGCTCAACTAAAGCCAGAACCTGCCCTGGAGGGACGCGGGACAGGGGGAGTTTCAGAGAGTGAGTGAACAAGCACCCCCTATGTGTGGGGTGCTGTCTGTGTGTCTTGCATGGTTGATCACATATGGAAAATAATAACAGTCCCTTAAGGGGCAAGGCCCTATCGTTCTTCCCACTTTACTGCTGAGGAAACGAAGACTTAGAAACAGTGATGGCAGGACTCCCCTGGGGATCCAGTGGTTAAGACTGTGCCTCCAATGCAGGGGGCCACAGGTTCGATCCCTGGTTGGGAGTGAGGCCAAAAAAGAAAAAAATAATGTCAAGTGTAGACTGAGTGTGTGAATGCAGGGTTATCTGACTCCGAAGTCCACAGTCCACTTGCCCCCAGGCCCTTGCTTCTGGGTGACTTGGAGCTCCAGCCACCCACAGGGATTGGGGTGGATTTGAGGGTGCCAAGCAAGAGCAGACTGCGAGTTTCCCAGTGTCCCCCAACCCAAGGGATCCCAGCCCATCAGGGTGAATGCTGACTGGGAAAACAGGCTCTAAGGGTGGTGGGCCTGAGTCTCCTGCCTGCCCAGCCAAGCCCCCTCGGACTCACCGGTATGCAGAGCTGATGCAGTCAGCGCGGCTGCCCCCAGCAGGAGCAGCCTCTGGGGCAACTGCGGAGGACACACTTCCATCCCGGCTGTCCTGTGCCCAGCAGTGGGGCAGACGGGCAGAATCCGCAGTTTGGGGTCTTTGGGGAGACTGGGGTGGAGGAGTTGGCAGGACTCAGGGAGCAAGAGGAAGCAAGTACACCAGCTCCTCTGGTCTCTCCAGAGATGTTTGCGCTCCCGGTTCCAGACTCTTCTTCAGATCAGGGTTGTGTCTAGGGTTGCCATGGAGATTTGGGGCTGGGGCAGGAGCCTGGGGAGAGAAGGCGGGGAGGATGCCTGCTCATCCCCTGCCAGACAGGAACCAGGAAACTCAGATCCGGTTCGACCACACGGCTTCTGGGAGGGGGCTCCCACAGCCTCAGAGAGCTGCCGCCTTCCTGGAGAAGTTGGCCTCTTAGGGCCGAGCTTAAGGGAGAGGCCCAGGACACCAAACGGGCCTCTCCGAGGGCCTAGAGGGGCGGCAGGTGGCGAAGGCGCGCTGGCCCGGGACTCGGCTCTCTTACAAAGGGCTCCTGCCTCAGGGCCTTTGCCTCCTCTTCTCCTGCACCCGGACTGCCCCTCCCCCATACGGTGGCCCATGGCTGGCTTCTCTGGGTCATTCGGATTTCAAGCTCACAGTCACCTGCTCAGACCACATTTCCCTGACACTTCTCAGTCTAAACTAGTGCTTTCCCTCCTTGTCACTCGGAATTTATCTCAGTGCTCACTGAAATTACTTTGGTGGTGGTGGTGGTTGAGTCGCTAAGTCATGTCCGACTCTGGCAACCCAATGCACTGTAGCCCACCAGGCTCCTCTGTCCATGGGATTCTCCAGGCAGAATACTGGAGTGGGCTGCCACTTCCTTCTCCAGGGGATCTTCCTGACCCAGGAATCGAACTCGGATCTCCTGCATTGCAGGCGGATTCTTTACCGACTGAGCTACGAAGGGAATTACTTTGCTTATTTATATCTATCTTGTTATATGTATTGTCCATTGACCACCCCCCCAACTAAAATTCCATGTCTTATTGTTCTCTGAAGCCCTAGATCATAGCACAGTGCCTGGCACAGAGCAAAAATCCAGGAAAAAAGAACTAATATGTGGCATTGAACAAATGACCTTCCTTTTTTCTGGGTTTTACTTCTTCATGTGTAAAAGGAAGGGCTTGGACCATTTTAGGCTTTTTTCAAAAATTATAATTAGTGGGACAGTTTTTTTTTTTTTCAAAAGACATCATACATAGAACCTTAATCTATGACACTGAAACTTTTCAGGTCTCAATTTCCTGATCTTCGAAATGGAATGATGGTAGATCTAACTTTGCAGGTGTATTGTAAAGGAAATGTAGCTTGATACATGTGGGGGACTTAGAACAGTGTCTGTCACTGCAGTAAAGTGCGCAACGCTTGTCAGGCTGGATGATGACTCCCATCGTTATTACTTAAACAGATCTGTGTTTCAAGACGTCCCCCCCTCAGACTTTGAGACACCACCTCAGAGTCTGAGGACTCTATGGGAAGGTTAAAACTGTTGGCCCTACTGCTCTCTAATGCTCTCCTTCGAGAACCAACATTCGATGTCACCTGCATACCCTGCTGTGTGTGTTGTCCAAGGCCAGGCCGTGGGAACTCCTTTGGCAGGAGTGGATCTGTCATGAAACTCATGAGGCTTGCACATCAGGACACATTACTTGCATGGGATTATTTCATAATTTCATAAAATTTGCAAAAGTGAGCTATTTTAACCACAATCAATTCAGACCACTGTCTCTTTCCACCCCAGTCTCCTCCACCACACCTCTCTTCAGATGGCCATGGGCATCTTTGAAATCTGGCTAAGGGAGGTGGCTTTGAGCTTGGGTTTGCAGAGGATATAATTAGGGGTCCTGGCTCCTCCAGGTGTCATTCTATTATTTCTGAATGCCCCAGAATGCCTTCCAGGAGTCTTCCTCATGCCCTGTATGCTCTCTGTCCCGGTGTTGTGATACAAAGGTACAGAATCAGAGGTCATGATTGTGCCTGGCCTCTCGGTGTGAGGGGATTGAAGGAGAAATAAGGTTTGAACTGTATGAAGCCAATATTAAAGCTCACATATGTAAGAAATTTG
Source organism: Dama dama (assembly GCF_033118175.1). Taxonomy (NCBI): domain Eukaryota; kingdom Metazoa; phylum Chordata; class Mammalia; order Artiodactyla; family Cervidae; genus Dama; species Dama dama. The sequence goes on along the minus strand of NC_083688.1, from coordinate 5,123,041 downwards.
ATAGAGGTTATCTCAAGTTTGACAACAATCCTTAAGAGAATAATCTTACTAATAATAATGAACTGCAAAGCTGAGGAAAAAACAGTCTAAATCATCACTAATTAAAAATAAAAAAACTGATTTTGATCAGTCATGCTAAAGGAAAGACTGAATTATCTTTCTAGTCTTGTTATGGAAAATCTCATACAGTGTTGTCATAGAAGGGATAAAAGGATGTGCCACCCAAAAAAGTAAGGGAAAGGGTATTACAGAAGAATGTTAGGCAGTTGATTGATAAAAACATGCTATTGTTTTGACTTTATATTGTTCACAGTTTTTGTCAGTTTTTAAACTTTGAACATGGAAGTTCAAAGTTAAACTTTGTTGGACATGGAAGCAACCTATCTGTCCATCGACAGATGAATGGATAAAGAAGATGTGGTATATATATATATATATATATATATATATATATATATATATATATATATACACCATGGAAAACTACCCAGCCTTAAAACAAAAAGAACGAAACTGAGTCAGTTGTAGTGATATGGATGAACCTAGAGCCTATTATACAGCATGAAGTAAGTCAGAAAGAGAAAAATATTATATGTTAATGCATCGATATGGAATCTAGAAAAATGGTACAGATGAAAGCATCTGCAGGACAAGTAGAGAGGCGCAGATGCAGAGAATGGACGTGTAGACACAGGGTGGGGGAAGGAGAGGGTGGGATGAACTGCGGGAATAGCACTGACGTATACACACTACCATGTAAAATGGACAAGCGGGAAGCTGCTGTAGGTAGCGCCGGGAGCTCAGCTCGGTGCTCTGTGATGACCTAGGGGGCGGGATGGGAGGGTGGGAAGGAGGCTCAAGAGCAAGAGGACACATGTATACTTACGGCTGATCCACACTGTTGTACAGCAGAAACTAACACAATGTTAAGAATTATATTCCAATAAAAAAAGCTGTAAAGAAAAAAGAATATGTGATATCTACATACACACACACGCACACACCGACTATTCTTCAGCCATAAAAAAGAATGAAATAATATAATTTGCAACAACACGCATGGGCCTAGAGATTATCATACTAAGTGAAGTAACCCAGACAAAGAAAGACAAATATTAGGGACTTCCCTGGTGGCCCAGTGGCTAAGACTCTGCACTCCCAATGCAAAGGGCCCAGGTTCAACGCCTAGTCAGGGTACTAGATCCCACATGCCACAACTAAGACATGGCCCAGGCAAATAAATAAATAATTCTTTTAAAAAAAGACAAATATTATATGATATCGCTTATATGTGGAAAGATGATACAAATGAACTTATTTACAAAGCAGAAATACTCTCGCAGACATAGAAAGCAAACTTGTGGCTATTAAAGGAGAGGGAGGGAAGGGATAAGTTAGGAGTTTGGGATTGAAATATACACGCTACTATATACAAATTAAATAACCAACAAGGCCCTACTGTAGAGCACAGAGAACTGTGCTCAATATCTTGTAATAACCTGTAACGGGAGAGATTGTAAAAAAGAAAGAATATATTTATATAGATATGTATAACTGAACTGAATCATTTTGCTGTACACCCAAAACTAACACAACATTGTAAGTCAACTATGTTTTAATAAAAACATATGCTGTGTGGCATGCAGGACTTTAGTTCCTAGACCAGGGATCAAATCTGTGTCCCCTGGGTTGGAAGCATCAGTACTAACCGCTGGACCGATAGGGAAGTCCTTCAATAAAAATTTCTTTTTAAGTTGTCGGATTTCATTGGCTGTGAGTAGAGCGGCAAATAATATTTCATCTTTACTGACCGAGAGCCAGGTTAAAGAAGACAAAGTATCCAGGTTTAACCAAGCAGGATCCTGTGGGGCTTTCCAAGGACAGACCCCCCTCAGTCCTCCACCTGCCTCTTGTCTGTAGAAAATGTTAACCTCCTGAAACAGAACTGGACCCTGTGGTCCTTGCTCCCCATGTCCTCAGCCTGCCTTTTGTCATGGAAAAACTTTAGCCAAAGAATAAGTTTAATCAGAGAAGTGATAAAATGCAGAAAGAGAGGAAAAGAGTCAAAGGAGACCAAATAATATTAATAATGTGGTCATTAAAAAAATAATAATGTAGTCATTAAAGCAAAGTCAAGGATCTTTAGTTCCTCCTCAAGGGCTATAGATAATATTCTGACCATATCTGGTGAGCTGTTTTATAAATACTGAATTAACTACATGATGAAGTTAACTACATGATGACTAGACTGTACCTATGACATAAGCTGCCACAATTCCGAGAACTGGCCTCATGGAAACAAACCAACTCCGGAACTGAAGAGTTGCTGTTAAGTTGCTCAGTTGTGTCTGATTCTTTTGCAACCCCATGCACTGCAGCACACCAGGCTTCCCTCTCCTTCACCATCTCCTGGAGTTTGCTCAAACTCGTGTCCATTGAGTCAGGGATGCCATCCAACCATCTCAGCCTCTGTTACCCTATTCCCCTCCTGCCTTCAATCTTTCCCTGCATCAGGGTCTTTTCCAAAGAGTCGGCTCTTCACGTCGTGTGGCAAAGTACTGGAGCCTCAGTTTCAGCATCAGACCTTCCAATGAATAGTGCTGATTAACTTAGGACTGCCTGGTTTCATCTCCTTGCAGTCCAAGAGACTCTCAAGAGTCTTCTCCAACACCACAGTTCGAAAGAATCAATTCTTCAGTGCTCAGCCTTCTTTACGGTCCAACTTTCACATTTGTACATGACTACTGGGAACCAGAGATCAAATTGCCAACATCCACTGGATCATAGAAAACGCAGGAGAATTCCGGAAAAACATCTACTTCTGCTTCATTGACTACGCTAAAGCCTTTGACTGTGTGGATCACAACTGAAGATTAACTGTACCTCAAACAATCTAAGATGACCCTGGTCAGACCACCGATGACCAATTTCAAGATGACTGTCACAGCTGAGTGTACTACTTCTGCATGTAGCCCTTTCCTTCTGGCTATAAAAACTTTTACCCTCGATTATCAGGGGTGGGGGGAGTCACCTTTGGATAGATGTCCGCTGCATCCAAAATACAGCGAATTTTCCTTTTCACCACCCTGGCCTGTTTATTGGCTTTTGAGTGGCAAGCATCTGGACCCCACTTTCAGTAACACTCGTAGGCCTTCCCTGAGTTCCAAAGAATACATTTAATCAGAGAACTGAGAAAATGCCAGAAGAAAGGAGGCAAGCAAGACAAAATAAGTTTAGTCATTAAACAAAGTCAAGAAACTTATTTCCCTCTCAAGGGGTATAGATAATAGTCTGAGCCATGTCCTTTGAGCTGTTTTTC